>NC_059198.1:67729514-68043264 GCF_020615455.1 Coregonus clupeaformis
CTTTGCTCTGATGTGGTTTTTATGCACATGACCTTCCGTTACCATGACACCCTCTCCAAAATGTAAAGGAACAGTGACATGAAATGAGCATTGCATCTGTGTGCCACTTCAGAGGCTACATCAGTGTGAATGAGCAAGTCTGATATGGGTCACATGTACAACTGAGTGTGGACAGTCAGAAAAAAAAGTTGGCTAGAGAAAGAGTATCAGATTTGGGTTTTTAGGGTGGCTGTGTAAACACAGCCAAAGAGACACAGGAGAGAATTTGATGTGTGATATGTAATAGAGTTTTCTCTTTTGTCTATATTTCAAACTACATTATTTATGACTGTGTGACAGGTATATGCATTGTGGTCTCTCTTTTTTAACACATAATTTGTTAGGTTCAATAGGTTGCTAAGATTTGTTGACATTTTATAAATGGAAAAGTCATTTATAAATGCACTTGCCTATAGTAAATATTTCAATGATCTATTATGTGTGGGTATGAGATACTGTAATAAATTGGTTACAGCTAGTACATGATCTAAACAATGAGACACCATCCATCATGCTTGCCATGCTCCTAACCTGTAATCAGTGGATATGCTGATGCCACAAGTTTACCTGAATACCAATGAGGAAGAGTCCTCCCCTTTATACACACACACGCACCCATGCACACAGGACACACACGCACGCGTAAACATACGCACTTGCAAACACACACACACACAAACACACTCACTCTGCTTATTATGAGCTCGAGCGCCAGGGGAGTAGACAGAGGTGAGACCCCCCCAGTCGCCATCTCTAACGCCTTTCATTAATCAAGCAGTACTGGAAAGTGTGTGTGCGTGTATGAGTGTGTGTTAAGTCTGTGTGTGTGTGTGTGTTTATTGTTCTAGTGCTGACTGAGTCTTTTTATTAAAGCCAGGCATGTGTCTCCTGGACTGCTCCATGATGGCAGCCCTCCATACGGACAGGCCCTCCTGTGGCCCAGGACCCATGCCCTCATCATTACGAGACGGCCCAGAGGGGCACCCTCTCTCTCTCTCTCTCTCTCTCTCTCTCTCTCTCTCTCTCTCTCTCTCTCTCTCTCTCTCTCTCTCTCTCTCTCTCTCTCTCTCTCTCTCTCTCTCTCTCTCTCTCTCTCTCTCTCAATTCAATTTCAATTTCAATTTCAATTTAAGGGCTTTATTGGCATGGGAAACGTGTGTTAACATTGCCAAAGCAAGTGAAGTAGATAGTAAACAAAAGTGAAATAAACAATAAATATTAACAGTAAACATTACACTCAGAAGTTTCAAAAGAATAAAGACATTTCAAATGTCATATTATGTATATATACAGTGTTGTAACAATGTGCAAATAGTTAAAGTACAAATGGGAAAATAAATAAACATAAATATGGGTTGTATTTACAATGGTGTTTGTTCTTCACTGGTCACCCTTTTCTTGTGGCAACAGGTCACAAATCTTGCAGCTGTGATGGCACACTGTGGTTTTTCACCCAGTAGATAAGGGAGTTTATCAAAATTGGGTTTGTTTTCGAATTCTTTGTGGATCGCTGTAATCTGAGGGAAATATGTGTCTCTAATATGGTCATACATTTGGCAGGAGGTTAGGAAGTGCAGCTCAGTTTCCACCTCATTTTGTGGGCAGTGTGCACATAGCCTGTCTTCTCTTGAGAGCCAGGTCTGCCTATGGCGGCCTTTCTCAATAGCAAGGCTATGCTCACTGAGTCTGTACATAGTCAAAGCTTTCCTTAAGTTTGGGTCAGTCACAGTGGTCAGGTATTCTGCCACTGTGTACTCTCTGTTTAGGGCCAAATAGCATTCTAGTTTGCTCTGTTTTTTTGTTTGTTCTTTCCAATGTGTCAAGTAATTCTCTTTTTGTTTTCTCATGATTTGGTTGGGTCTAGTTGTGTTGTTGTTGTTGTTGTCCTGGGGCTGTGTGGGGTCTGTTTGTGTTTGTGAACAGAGCCCCAGGACAAGCTTACTTAGGGGACTCTTCTCCAAGTTCATCTCTCTGTAGGTGATGGCTTTGTTATGGAAGGTTTGGGAATCGCTTCCTTTTAAGTGGTTATAGAATTTAACGGCTCTTTTCTGGATTTTGATAATTAGTGGGTATTGGCCTAATTCTGCTCTGCATGCATTATTTGGTGTTTTACGTTGTACACGTAGGATGTTTTTGCAGAATTCTGCATGCAGAGTCTCAATTTGGTGTTTGTCCCATTTTGTGAATTCTTGGTTGGTGAGCGGACCCCAGACCTCACAACCATAAAGGGCAATGGGTTCTATAACTGATTCAAGTATTTTTAGCCAGATCCTAATTGGTATGTCAAATTTTATGTTCCTTTTGATGGCATAGAAGGCCCTTCTTGCCTTGTCTCTCAGATCGTTCACAGCTTTGTGGAAGTTACCTGTGGCGCTGATGTTTAGGCCGAGGTATGTATAGTTTTTGTGTGCTCTAGGGCAACGGTGTCTAGATGGAATTTGTATTTGTGGTCCCGGCAACTGGACCTTTTTGGAACACCATTATTTTTGTCTTACTGAGATTTACTGTCAGGGCCCAGGTCTGACAGAATCTGTGCAGAAGATCTAGGTGCTGCTGTAGGCCCTCCTTGGTTGGTGACAGAAGCACCAGATCGTCAGCAAACAGAATACATTTGACTTCAGATTCTAGTAGGGTGAGGCCGGGTGCTGCAGACTGTTCTAGTGCCCTCGCCAATTCGTTGATATATATGTTGAAGAGGATGGGGCTTAAACTGCATCCCTGTCTCACCCCACGGCCCTGTGGAAAGAAATGTGTGTGTTTTTTGCCAATTTTAACCGCACACTTGTTGTTTGTGTACATGGATTTTATAATGTCGTATATTTTTCCCCCAACCCCACTTTCCATCAATTTGTATAGCAGACCCTCATGCCAAATTGAGTCAAAAGCTTTTTTGAAATCAACAAAGCATGAGAAGACTTTGCCTTTGTTTTGGTTTGTTTGTTTGTCAATTAGGGTGTGCAGGGTGAATACGTGGTCTGTCGTACGGTAATTTGGTAAAAAGCCAATTTGACATTTGCTCAGTACATTGTTTTCACTGAGGAAATGAACTAGTCTGCTGTTAATGATAATGCAGAGGATTTTCCCAAGGTTGCTGTTGACGCATTTCCCACGGTAGTTATTGGGGTCAAATTTGTCTCCACTTTTGTGGATTGGGGTGATCAGTCCTTGGTTCCAGATATTGGGAAAGATGCCAGAGCTAAGGATGATGTTAAATAGTTTAAGTATAGCTAATTGAAATTTGTGGTCTGTATATTTTATCATTTCATTGAGGATACCATCAACACCACAGGACTTTTTGGGTTGGAGGGTTTGTATTTTGTCCTGTAGTTCATTCAATGTAATTGGAGAATCCAGTGGGTTCTGGTAGTCTTTAATAGTTGATTCTAAGATTTGCATTTGATCATGTATATTTTTTTGCTGTTTGTTCTCTGTTATAGGGCCAAAAAGATTGGAGAAGTGGTTTACCCATACATCTCCGTTTTGGATAGATAGCTCTTCATGTTGTTGTTTGTTTAGTGTTTTCCAATTTTCCCAGAAGTGGTTAGAGTCTATGGATTCTTCAATTACATTGAGCTGATTTCTGACATGCTGTTCCTTCTTTTTCCTTAGTGTATTTCTGTATTGTTTTAGTGATTCACCATAGTGAAGGCGTAGGCTCAGGTTTTCCGGGTCTCTATGTTTTTGGTTGGATAGGTTTCTCAATTTCTTTCTTAGGTTTTTGCATTCTTCATCAAACCATTTATCACTGTTATTACTTTTCTTTGGTTTTCTGTTAGAGATTTTTAGATTTGATAGGGAAGCTGAGAGGTCAAATATACTGTTTAGGTTTTCTACTGCCAAGTTTACACCTTCACTATTACAGTGGAACGTTTTGTCCAGGAAGTTGTCTAGAATGGATTGAATTTGTTGTTTCCTAATTGTTTTTTGGTAGGTTTCAACACTACTTTCCTTCCATCTATAGCATTTCTTAATATTATTCAGTTCTTTTGGCTTTGATGCCTCATGATTGAGTATTGCTCTGTTCAAGTAGACTGTGATTTTGCTGTGGTCTGATAGGGGTGTCAGTGGGCTGACTGTGAACGCTCTGAGAGACTCTGGGTTGAGGTCAGTGATAAAGTAGTCTACAGTACTACTGACTTTGAGATGAGCTATAGGTGTACCTACCATAGGAGTCCCCTCGAAGCCTACCATTGACTATGTACATACCCAGTGTGCGACAGAGCTGCAGGAGTCGTGACCCATTTTTGTTGGTTACGTTGTCGTAGTTGTGCCTAGGGGGGCATATGGGGGAGGGAATGCTGTCACCTCCAGGTAGGTGTTTGTCCCCCTGTGTGCTGAGGGTGTCAGGTTCTTGTCCAGTTCTGGCATTTAGGTCGCCACAGACTAGTACATGTCCCTGGGTCTGGAAATGATTGATTTCCCCCTCCAGGATGGAGAAACTGTCTTCATTAAAGTATGGGGATTCTAGTGGGGGGATATAGGTAGCACACAGGAGGACATTTTTCTCAGTTGAGATAATTTCCTTTTGAATTTCTAACCAAATGTAAAATGTTCCTGTTTTGATTAATTTAATAGAGTGAGTTAGGTCTGCTCTATACCAAATTAGCATACCCCCTGAGTCCCTTCCCTGTTTCACACCTGGTAGTTTGGTGGATGGGACTACCAGCTCTCTGTAACCTAGAGGGCAACCAGTGGGTCCGTCTCCTCTATACCATGTTTCTTGTAGGATGACAATGTCTGTATTTCCGATTTCTTTGGTGAAGTCCAGATTCCTGCTCTTTAGGCCAAAGGCAGATGACCTCAGGCCTTGGATATTCCAGGATGAAATAGTGAAGGCTTTGTGTTCCATAAAGTGTCTAATGTTGTTGGTTGTGTGGTTTGGCCTCAGGCCAGTAATTGTGAGCAGAGCCTGCTGAGCATCTGGTACATGCCATTGGCTTGGGCTAGTGTAAGAGTTGGTGTTGGGCCTGTTTGCCTGCTCACGGCCTGGGCGTATGTGTGACTTTCATGTTGAGGCCCTCTTTGTGGGAGTGGGGGGGCTTGGGGTGGGTAGGAGGGGCATAGGTCTGATCTGAGGGGGCCTAAATGGGGTGTGGGCATGGTTGACTTGGGGGGAGTTAATTGGTTGGGGTGGGGGGTGTAGATGTGGTTGATGGTGCTTTGGTCTGGATGTAGGTCCTCTCTGCGGGGTCCTCTATGTGTAGGTCCTGGGGGGGGTCCCGCAGGTCTGGGAGAGTGTCTCGCTGGTCTGGGCGGGGTGTCTGTTGATCTGTTGCTCCTGTGTGAGGTGTTGGGTCTGCGGTTGAGGGCGATATCCTTTAGGGTCCGGGCGAAGGTGGGCACTGCTGCCTTGTATAGGTGGACCTGGTCATAAAGGCTGTTCACGTCCAGGGTGGAGTGGTGGGCCAGGAAGACATTTGGTTTTGATGCACAGTCACGGGAAATACTTTTACCCGCTGTATGGTAGCAGGGTGGAAGTCTTTTCGTGGTAACAGGGTTGAGATAACCACTTGTGCGTTGGGGAAAGTAGAAGAAGCTTTTTCTATCACGCCCTTGAGTGATGTGGCCACCCTTTCCTGCTGTGTTCTCAGGTCGTTTGTGCCTGTGTGTATTATTATGTGGCTGGGTGATCCTAGTCGGTCCTTAGACAGAAGGTCTAGGGCGCGCTGGGTATTTGGACACCAGAGTTTAGACACTGTGTGTTTTGGAAAAAGTGTATTTTCTTGTATGTATTTCCCGTTTGAGTCCATAAGGAGTACAATCTGTGGCTTGTGTATGTCCTCAGTGGGTGTGGGGGGGTCGTCATGAGGGCTATCAGGGTGTCTGACGGGGGGTTGCTCAGAGGGGTTGGGGTCCCCAGGGCTTGGGGTTCTTCATTTGTTTGTCTGGGTGTGATGTCGAGGCTATGGTCAGGGTCTAGGGTGTACTGTTCTGCTGCGGTGTCGAGACTTTGGACAGGATCTGAGGTGGGCTGTTCTCTAATGGGTTGTTCAATGTCACCCGTCATCGTTCTCACCTTCTCCTCCAGCACTCTGATCCTCTCCTCTAGTGCTCTGTTCTTCTCCTGCTCCTGCTCTTTCTCCTGTTGATGTTGTCTCACCACAGTCCAGAGTGCAGACATGTCTCTCTCTACCTGCAGCTCTCCAGGTCTAGTTAAGGGGGTGTTGTTGTGCTGGACTGTTGTCTGGGTCTGTGCTGACTGGAGTGTGTTCACCTGCTGTTCCAGCTCCACCTGCCTTACCTCCAGCTGGGTGAATTTATCTTTCATTTCAATGAGGGAGTAGTACTCTGTGCTGGGAAGTTGAGTTTCTGCTTCTCTCTCTCTCTCTCTCTCTCTCTCTCTCTCTCTCTCTCTCTCTCTCTCTCTCTCTCTCTCTCTCTCTCTCTCTCTCTCTCTCTCTCTCTCTCTCTCTCTCTCTCTCTCTCTCTCTCTCTCTCTCTCTCTCTCTCTCTCTCTCTCTCTCTCTCTCTCTCCCACACACACACACACACCAGCCAGGGCACTCAAGATCCTCTGCGAAATTTGACGTCCGTCCAGGTAAGCAGGACGTCGGGAGATGAATGGCCGCTAGGGGCAACGGTGGGCACTATTACCATCAAGTAGGCTTGGGTATTGATAGAGTGTTGTGGACAGGGATGGCACATGGGCGTAAGCCATGAGCTTCATCTCCGAGGGTTGTGAGTTCAATCCCAGTCATTATTTATTATTTTGTTTTAACCATCCCAAACCTTAACCCTTACCTTAACCATTCGGAATTCATTCCTAAACCTTCGAAATGTGTTTATGGACAAACGTTGGATTCTGCAGTGAGACTGTTAGAGCTTGACACACACTCCCACTCCCACTCCCACTTCTGATGCCCCTCAATTATGTTGTCTTTAATAATAGATGAGTGTAGGGTGATTGTTTGGGCCTCTCACCAACACAGAGAGGGGGCAGAGATGTCACTGAAACCATATCCTACTGTACATGAAACAAAATGGTCTTCAAATTCACTCCACTTGTTTCATAGCTGAAAAGGTTTGCGGATGTTTGTGTGTCTGCTTGTGCACATGTCTGAATCCCGGTTCTCTTGGCAGGGTTTCAGACAGCAGACTGACTCTCCTGTGAAGCTCTGCTCCTCTTACCTGTCTCACACAGACACACACACAAACACACACATCCCCCCACACCCTCCTTCCCCACCAGTGAGTTTGAAGACCATTCTGTCTGGAGATGACAGGAAAGTCTGACGCACCTTCACATACGCCACGGCTGCCGTACCACGCTCACCACGCCATGTTGCAGACGCCAACACCTGTTAGCACTGTTTGTGTGTCTTCTAAGACTCACTCAGCCGGAGTGTGTGTGTCTTCCCAGACTCAGCGTGTGTGTTTTTAGGTTGAACACACTGTGCTTTCTGGTGAGTGTCTCATGTCACTGGTAGCTTGTGCCCTGTGACTGTAGGGAAAGCACTGATCTGTGAAACCTAGATGAATTTCACACGCTCAACTGACTCTGTAATTCAATCAGACAGACTGCTCAGACACAAGGGTGAACATCTGTGTGGGGCCATCACAGGCTTCACAGGCAGGGCACTCCGGCGTCATCATGGCCCTCACAGTATGTCTTAGACTGTTTACTCATACCTCTCACCTTTCACGCTTACGCTTAAACCCTTCCACTCCTTCCCTCTCACACATAGGCCTTGAGAGTGAAAGTAAGAGATATTGTGGACACTATCAAATTACCCCCTTCTCCAGTTTTTATCAGTCCCTACTGCACCTCCAAATTACATTTGTTTGGACTAGGCAGAGATGAGAGTAGAGGAGGCAAGGAGAGAGGAGTGGAGAGAAGGGGAGTGGCAGTGGCCATCTCCATCTCCCTCTCAGCGGGTGGGTGGAGAGGAGACGAATAGTCCACTGATAACAACCCTGATGCAATCAGTCATGAGAGGCTAGGCCTACAGGAGTGGAGACGCTGATAGGCCTTCTGTAGAGAGGAGACAGACTGGGGGATGGGCTCTTTTGGCCTCCCCTGGCCCCATAGTGAACTATGCTACATTTCCTCTTTCCTGGCTGTGGTGCTGATTGGCCAGTGTATGACTAGTATGTGATTGTATTGATTGAATCATATCCTCATCAGCACTGAGAACTTTTGAGTAAGTAGCAGGGCTCAGGAGTGGTCAGCTGATGGGGCTTTATCAATACAAGTAATCTTTGTCTGTCAATGGTTCTGGCCCATCAACAGCTCAATAAATAGAGGAAGGAGGGAACCGGATTGAGACAAAGGATAGAGGATGGAGACTGGTTATTACTAGATTGAGGATTCTCATCAGTAGAGTGACAAGTGATTGGCTTCAAAATCTTCAATAAGAACATTTGACCCTTGGACAAAAAAGTTAAAAGTATTGGACTCTATAGACTCAATGTGTACAAATAGGGCCTATATGTTTTCTCTTAACTTAAAGTATGTGTTAACTGTGAAGGGAAAGCTAGCTTAACCACTACAGAAATGTACTTGCTCCACTCTCCAGAGGTATATGGTCCCTGTGCAGTTTTAGGAGCCTTTGAACACACATGGCAGAGATGTTAAACAAGTACAGCCATGACGGGGTGTATGTGTGTGTGTTATGGTAGAAATATTTAACTCAAAAGTATCTAAAAAAAAACTGAGCTTGTGAATTAAAGCGTAACAAAGCTGAGCTGGTCCATGGAGCAACTGCTTGCCCTGACCCGGAGCTCTCCTTTTATACAGAAACAAATGCATAGTCATTCTTATACAACCTACACAGTTAATCCATTATATGTACATGATTAACATGCTTCGGTGTCACATGTTATTTACTTACAAGGGCTACGTGCGCTTCTCTAAATGGGGCCTCTGTCACTTATCTCATTATATTGGTGGCGTGATTCAAGAAATTATATACATATGTACGTTAAAGAACAATCATACTCTGTATTGACTATATTCACTATCCAGGCATGCATCTGGAGTACCAAGTATCAATCATGTTCATTCTGTTTTACCCTTATCATTTCATAACACATTATAAAACATATCAATTAATACTTAAACATGGTTTACACATGTCATGTCCATAACATACATTTAAGCCTTTCCCAACAGCCATCCTCCCAGGACCCTGAGCCACTATGGTTTTTCCTTGTGACTATGTGCATGGGGCTGTTACGGATACAGGTATCCTGTGTCTTTTTGTGTTTTTCCTCTCCTTCTGCCCTAATCACAGGTGTCCTGTATGTTCCTGATTTGTGGTCGTTGGGGTGTCTGCTGATTGCTAAGGTGGACCAATCAGTGAACATTCCTCTGCATTGCACCACCTGTTTCTGGTTTTTCAATCACACATCCCATTGTTTAAAAGCCGGTCAGTTGTGTTTGTTGTGAGAGACTATTTCCGTATGTGAGTATGGATACTGTGGTGTCCTGTGTTTTGTTTACTCACTAAGTTGCTGGTTCCTCTGTTTGGTAACTTTGTTAGACTACTTTTCGTATGTGACCATGGATACTGTGGTGTCCTGTGTTTTGTGTACTCACTCATTTGCTGGTTACTCTGTTTGGTAACTTTGTGTGTTTCTGGGAAAAGGGGAATTTAAGAAAGTTGCCCTTGGGCGTACATTACCCGTAGGAAGAAAACTGTCTAGAAACCCTAGTAAGACCTGAGCGGACCACCCACTGTACTTTTGTATGATTAGCAGTAGCTTAGCGGTTCTTGAGGCAGGCAAGATCAGTTTAGGGGTTTTTACACTATTGTTTCATTTCTTGGGTCCTGCTCAGCCCTTTTTCCCAAACCTTTACCGTGTGTTCAGCAATAAACCTTTTATGTTTGACGGTAGTTTATGGTTGTTGTGTAGTTTTTGTTCTCACTGTTCCATGTCACGCTTATAATTTGCATGAATTATGTTACGGGTCTCATGTCCATCCACCCTAGACGTTTAAAGCCACGGGGTTCGTAACAGTGGCTATGTGTGTCAGGTCATAAGCAAAAACAAGTGATAACACTAGTTCCATTGTTACTCCAATCTCCACACAGTCGCAACGAGAAGTTTTATCTCAGTCACGTCATTGACATACCCAGAGGGAACCATTCTTATCAGAAGCACAGCATTTGCACTAAAGAAATGTCTCTGTTCTGTTTTAACCCTTTAATTGGTTCTTAATCCATAAGCATTTAAGGCATATAGGCGTTTCATTCTACAACATATGTACTAGAAAATCATCCATAGTGGAAAGGACTTTGGTTCTCACCCTGTAAAATGGGCCTATGGAAAAGGTTAAGCACTGTAACTAAAACCTGAAGCAATACATGACCTGGTAATGTTGCTGATTCATGGGCTGTTTTAACAGAGTGTCACAAGGGCACCTGAACTCCCATGTTGCAGTCTGTCAGTAGCACATTTGAAGGGTCATCTGTAACCTGAGGGAGGGAGAGAGTGAGAGAGTAAAAGAGAGTTGGAGAGCGAGAGAGATACTGTGTGTGTTAGGGGAGCCCAAACCACATTAGTTATTACTGTCTAAGCCAAAGGTTTTTGAACTGTGGCTCATGGTCGAAGAGGCTATCATTTATTGTCTTGGCCTAACTCTCTCCCGACACTTACAGTAGACCTACTCTCAGGCAATTGTTGTTTGGTTCTATTCTTATTGTTTACTCAGACGTCTCATTGAAAAGGTCGCTCCCATTGGATATGCAACGAAAACATCCATCAACTGGTCCCTATAGTTTTTAAACTGGATCGTATCAGATGTCTATTAAACAGACAGACGGGTTGACCCCCACAATGTACCAATGTTCCAGCTTAACACGTCTGTAAGTTGTCACGTTCGTTCATCGACGGGTCAGACCAAGGCGCAGCGTGATATGCGTACATGTTTATTTGACTATTAAACACAACGACAAAACAAGAAACGAACGAAACGTGAAGTCCAAGGTAGAACACAAAACATACCTACACGGAACAAGATCCCACAACCCACTAGTGCCAATAGGCTGCCTAAGTATGGTCCCCAATCAGAGACAACGAGCGACAGGAACAGGCACGGGCCGTGCCGGACTGGACACACGCACCACTGGCTTGGTGCGGGGAGCAGGAACAGGCCGGGCCGGGCTGGCGACGCGCACCACTGGCTTGGTGCGAGGGGCAGGAACAGGCCGGACCGGGCTGGCGATGCGCACCACTGGCTTGGTGCGAGGGACAGGAACAGGCCGGATCGGGCTGGCGATGCGCACCACTGGCTTGGTGCGAGGGATAGGAACAGGCCGGAACGGGCTGGCGACGCGCACCACTGGCTTGGTACGAGGGACAAGAACAGGCCGGACCGGGCTGGCGACGCGCACCACTGGCTTAGTGCGGGGAGCAGGAACGGGCCGGACCGGACTGGCAACACGCACCACTTGATTGGTGCGAGGAGCGGGACTGGGTTCCTTTATTAACCCCCGCTCCTTCTGCTGCCTAGCCAGCTCCTCTCGCCGTGCCTCTACACTTTCCTTCTCCCTTTTAGCCTCCTGTAGCCTTGTCATCCACCCCGTGTGCCCGGTTGCCGTCGTTTCACCTCTCCTGCCTGAGCATCTACCTTCGCCCATGGCCCTTTCCCCGCAAATATCTCCTCCCATGACCACCATTTGCCCACCTGTGACATGTCTATTCGCTCTTCCTGGGCACGCTGCTTGGTCCTCGTTTGGTGGGATCTTCTGTCACGTTAGTTCATCGATGGGTCAGACCAAGGCGCAGCGTGATATGCGTACATGTTTATTTGACTATTAAACACAACGACAAAACAAGAAATGACCGAAACGTGAAGTCCAAGGTAGAACACAAAACATACCTACACGGAACAAGATCCCACAACCCACTAGTGCCAATAGGCTGCCTAAGTATGGTCCCCAATCAGAGACAACGAGCGACAGCTGCCTCTGATTGGGAACCACATCGGCCAACATAGATCTAGACATACTAGAACTACAACATAGAAATACACAACATAGAAACTACACACCCTGACTCAACATATACGAGTCCCCTGAGTCAGGGCGTGACAGTAAGTATACAGCGTCAGTTTGGCATAGAGGAAAGAGCGGAGTTGGGACATCCAGCTTTCTTAAGTCACTGCCTCAGCCGCTTGTTGCCATAGCATAAACATCCCCCGGACACAAAATAGTAGCTAACAAGATGGAGGTTATTTTTCATACATGCATTTCGCATTAGTGTCTAGTTTGCATCAACTACCTTCACTAAAACCACTGCAAAGGTTTTGCCTGATTTCAAATTATGTGTTCTGGCATGTGCCTTGTGATTTGTTGGAAGAGTTGTCTGTCTGAAGAGAACCTTCCCCGGAAGTTACCAAAATAATCAGTAATTAATCCCAGACCTAGTGTTGTTGCTGCCCTAGTTCTGGGATTACTAATTCAACACTGTCATCCTGCTGTCATCATTTGGACATATTGCTCTTAAGTTTATTTAAAAAAAGTAAAATAAAGACAAATAGTTATCCATCCCCTTTTGTTTCCCCACTTTTCATCTTTCATGTTGAGAAGACGTGGTGAAGATGCTCTGTCCAGTAAATTAGTTGTAATGATCCACATTCACAGCCAACACATTAACTACCACACACATAGATATTCTTGATCCTTTATCCTCACACACATGCTCTTTCCTCTCTCTCGCTCTGTCTCATTGACTATGCTGGGCCTGGCTGGGGTGATGGGTGATAGAGAGAGCCACACACAGCTCTGCCCTGCTCTACCCTGGCTGGCTGACTGATAGAGTCCATTGATTCTGGCCTGTAGATAGACACCCCTGGTATCTCCCATGTGACAATGGTTATTTTCACCGCTCTTAATCGTCAAGCCTTGACTAATTGAATTAATCAACCGGCTCTCTGCAGTCAGCTATTGTTGCCTCAGCTATTTACAGGTCTATTTAGAGAGCTACAACAGAGAGGGAAATGTCACATTAGTGTAAATGACATTATGCATTACTAATGTGTGTGTGCATGTGTGTGTGTGCGCGTGTGTTTGTGTGCGTAATGACATTATACAGTACAATACTAGAGTGTGTTGGTGTGTTTGTCTTTTAGGCTCGATCAGCCAGAGTGTGTGTGTGTCTTTTCAGACTCAGGGGGTGCTGTGTTTAATGCATACTTACAGCGTTGAATGATTACAGTTGGGACTATTTTGTCTGTGCTAATAGGACCAGAGGAAAAGGCCCAGAGCGAGCAGATTTTGCTTTATGGGTGGATGATGACAATTAAATTAATCATAGCATGCTTACGCTTTAGTGGGGGGTGTATGTGTGTGTGTGTGTGTGTGCGTATGTGTGTGTCTTCACACAGCCTGTAGGAGAAAACACCCTCAGGGAGATAGCTTTTGTTCCAATGAAAATGCAATCATACATCAACTTGGTTATTTCAAGCTCTCCCCATGGCCCACTTAAGAAAATATAAAGGCCCGGGACACCAGATACAGTGAGATTTTCAGTTCTGGGAATTAATTTTACTCCTTGTTATTCTAGTGACTAATAACTTTTTAACATGTCATACAATACGCTTTTCTTTCATTCTCATTAGCTAAACTGCTGAGTTCTTGAATTACATGCTGAAATTCAGTCTAATTAAATCTCCATCCAGACACACACACACACACACACACATCAAGTGTTCTGTGTTCCGTGGGGTTCTCTGACCCCTGTCAAAGCTCCCAGCTTAAATTAGACTACCATGATGCCATTGTGCCGGGGACCTCACCTGGCGACGCTTGGCATGGCAACAGTCCGGGGGTCTGGGGCGACGAGAGTGTGAAATAACCTAACCGCAGTTGACTGGTGTTTTCCTACACACCAAAAACAAAACCCTTCAACTGGGCCCCCAGGAGCCTCTCCAATAGCCTTGTATTAGAGAGAGGCTGCTGGCAGACGGTGTGTGTGTGTGTGTGTTGTGTGTGTGTGTGTGAGAGAGGCGGCTGATGGAGTTACAGTACTATTGACAAACTCTTACAGGCCGTTTTCCCTTACAGGCCTTTCAGTAAGACACTTCCTCAGAGTGGGACGGCAGGAAGGGATTTAAGGGGGCATTAAGGCCCAGGGTGTGGTCTGTGTGGGGTTCAGTAAAGTTCAAAAGTGCTTGTTGGAGGAGGGATGGTGCATGTTGTGCGTGTGGGCATCTGTGCATGTGTGTGAGGGGTGGAGGTAAAGGAACACCTCTCATTTGACTAGGGTGCTGAACCTCTGTGTGTGTGTGTCTCATGTCCGCTCTGTGCTATGCACCACTGAGTGGCCACAGAGGAAACAAATGCTTGTACCACTCAGGAGGAAGAAAGGGAGGGAAGAAAGGGAAGTGTGGAGGACATATGAGCCGCTTGTCAGGCTCAATTAGCAGTAAATATGTGGACTGTGGTCTTTGAAATATAGCCCAACTCTCACAAGGCCTGTCTGTGGAGAATGTAAGGAAGACGCTAAATGTATACTAATCATGTTTTTACAGGTTAGTCTAGCTCCCGTTACTGAATCACTATGCTGTGTCCCAATAACACAGTATCTCCTTCCTTCTGAAGTGTGAATTAGTTTGCTACTCTATTTCACTATCTAAAAACATTGGATTGGTGTAGGCATGTGCTGGAGGGAGTGTCCATATACTAGTAGTTTCCTTTCAAATCCATTAAGGAAGTGAACAAGTGCACACTTCGGGAGAAAGGAGAGATTATTGGGACGTAACCTGGCTGTACAGTGGTCCAAAGAACAAACAGTATTATACACTGAGTGTTCAAAACATTAGCAACACCTTCCTAATATTGAGTTGCACCCCTTTTGCCCTCAGAACAGCCTCAATTTGTCGGGGCATGGACTACAAGGTGTTGAAAGCGTTCAACAGGGATGCTGGCCCATGTTGACTCCAATGCTTCCCACAACTTTGTCAAGTTGGCTGGATGTCCTTTGGGTGGTGGACCATTCTTGATACAGATGGGAAACTGTTGAGCGTGAAAACCCAGCAGCGTTAAAAATCGTTCTTTATCCTGTCTCCTCCCTCTTCATCTACACTGATTGAAGTGGATTTAACAGGTGACATCAATAAGGGATCACAGCTTTCACCTGGATTCACCTGGTCAGTCTATGTCATGGAAAGAGCAGGTGTTCCTAATGTTTTTTTTACATTCAGTGTATATCCCTATCTGTTTAGTTGGATTTGGACAAGTATTATAGCATAGCTTTTCTCAGCTGTTATTATGATTAGTGGAACCCTATATTCTGCTGTTTAAGTCATGAATGTTGGAGTGATTATCATCTAACAACACAGGACATATAAAAGAGATTTGCCACTCAGCTAGCTTATTTTTTTTAAATCAAGATGAAATTCAGTAGATATTTTGCCTTTTAGTCAACATATTTTGTGGTGTGTGAGGTGTGTACTGAAGTAGAGAACCCAGCCCCTTATTAGCCACTTGCTTGGACCTCAGTGTGTGTATGTGTGTGTTTGTGTGAGCCCACTGAAACTAGCAACGCTTATTGAAGTTGTTACAAGGTTTTAAAAACAATTCTAATAAATGCAACAGTTGGACCATGGATAAAGATACTCCAAACTTTTTGAATTTTTATAATCCATCAGATATTGACTGAAATATAGCACATAAAACATTTTACTGGCACGGACAAATAATATATGGAATTCAGGGATTCTGGTGGGAATTCAGGTATTCAATGTATTGTAAATGTTCACCTTTTTTTTCTTAGAATGCACTCATATATACATTTTCTTATTGTATTAGGCATACTTTTATATATTTAGTCTTAAAAAAAGAAAATGATGTGCCTAATTTGCATAGTACACTGGGTGTATTTGTGTATATGAATAAATTAACACCAAGCACTTGCACTGTCTACCCTACCTGCGCTGTCTAGACTGCCTCATTAATTACTCTTGTTGTCTCTTTCTGTTGTGTCAATAGCAGGATACCCTCGGATAAAAAATCAACACGCTTGGCTCTAGATTAAATCTATCTAAACATACTTTACGTTGTTTGTGAGATCAGACATAATATCATTATAATCCGAGTGTTCATTAATACTTTTTTCAATTCCTCAAAAAATGAACACCCATCAAAATAAAGTTATTTCTTCTCTTTCCTTTGATGTAAGTGTCGAGACGGTGCATTAAATCCCAGAAAAAGCTTTAGCGTTCTTATAGATTCAACGGAAAGACTATGTATTCCATTGAGCCCAATTCAGCCATTACCGTGGTGTGTTTGACAGGTCATTACAAACATTTCCACGGTCGTAACGTTAACGGGAAAAACGACAGGTACAAGCAAGAGTATGAAAGAGTCGCAGGAGTAAAATGAAAGCAATCAATTCAGCGAGATTTAAGTGACAAGTGGATTTTGCACCCCTCAAACACAGGAAATAGATGGCTGAAAAAGGCAGATCCTCAGGTGGGCGGGGCATGCGCACTGCTAATGCAACTCAGTCATTGCCACTAAACCAGTGGCGTGGAGGGGTTGGGATGAAAGGAGGAGAGGTGGGGAAGTCATTTGTGAGAGAGAGAGAGAGAGAGAGAGAGAGAGAGTGTCTGGATGGATGGATGGAGATTAAATAAGACTGAACTGCAGCATGTAATTCAAGAACTCAGCAGTCTAACTAATGAGAATGAAAGAAAATTTTGATAAAAGTAATTGAATGTGTCATTGAACCAATTGCACTTTATGGCAGCAAAACAAGATTGCAGCCAATGGGACAAAACCCTACTGAAACCCTGCATGCAGAGGTCTGTAAGATTCTCCTACATTTCCAGAGGAACACTATGAACAATGCATGCAAGGCAGAATTAGGCCAGTATCCATTAATAATAAAAACCAAAAAAAGAGCAATTGAATTTTGGAAACATCCAAAATACATATCATTACCAAGCCCTGCAATACCAAGAGCTGAGCAAAGAAAAGAGTCCCCTCATCCAGCTGGCACAACAAAAGACAGACTGTGTATTCAGACTGTTTTAAATCTCTTCACTTAATAACACCAGTTTTTTTCAACATAGCCTCATCTATGATTTAGGCATTGTTCCTAATCTGTGTTTATGTAAATGAGTAGCGGTAGCATCTGAGCGATAGCTTTAGCTTGTTTACTCTAGTGATGAGAGAGCAGAGTTGTGTGTGTCTGTCTGGGTATTTGAGTCAATGTTCCTGTTATGAACCCTGTGGCTTTAAAAGTAGGGGGATGGAAAAGAGACCCGTAACATAATTCATGCAAATTAGAATCATGACATGGAAACAGTGAGAACAAAAAATACACCGACAACCGTAAACTACCGTCAAACATAAGATGTTTATTTTGAACACACGGTAAAGGTTTGGGAAAAAGGGCTGAGCAGGACCCAAGAAATGAAACAATGTAAAAAAAAACTAAACTGATCTTGCCTGCCTCAAGAACCGCTAAGCTACTGCTAATCATACAAAAAAATTACAGTGTGTGGTCCGCTCAGGTCTAAATAGTGTTTTTAGACAATTTTCTTCCTACGGGTAATGTATGCCCAAGGGCAACTTGCTTAAATCCCCCTTTTCCCAGAAACACACAACAAAGTTACCAAACAGAGTAACCAGCAAATGAGTGAGTACACAAAACACAGGACACCACAGTATCCATACTCACATACGGAAATAGTCTCTTCCAAAAAACACAACTGACTGGCTTTAAAAACAATGGGAGGTGTAAGTGAAAAACCAGAAACAGGTGGTGCAATACAGAGGAATGTCCACTGATTGGTCCACCTCAGCAATCAGCAGCCAAACGGATGTCGGACAGGTGGGACACCCCAACGACCACCAATCAGGAACATAAAGGACACCTGTGATTAGGGCAGAAGGAGAGGAAAAACACAAAAACACACACAGGATACCTGTATCCGTAACAGTTCCATTCATGCACATCAGCCCCCCTGTGCTGTGTGTGTGTGTGTGTGTATATATATATACACTGCTCAAAAAAATAAAGGGAACACTTAAACAACACAATGTAACTCCAAGTCAATCACACTTCTGTGAAATCAAACTGTCCACTTACGAAGCAACACTGATTGACAATAAATTTCACATGCTGTTGTGCAAATGGAATAGACAACAGGTGGAAATGATAGGCAATTAGCAAGACACCCCCAATAAAGGACTGGTTTTGCAGGTGGTGACCACAGACCACTTCTCAGTTCCTATGCTTCCTGGCTGATGTTTTGGTCACTTTTGAATGCTGCCGGTGCTTTCACTCTAGTGGTAGCATGAGACGGAGTCTACAATCCACACAAGTGGCTCAGGTAGTGCAGCTCATCCAGGATGGCACATCAATGCGTGCTGTGGCAAGAAGGTTTGCTGTGTCTGTCAGCGTAGTGTCCAGAGCATGGAGACAGGAGACAGGCCAGTACATCAGGAGACGTGGAGGAGGCCGTAGGAGGGCAACAAGCCAGCAGCAGGACTGCTACCTCCGCCTTTGTGCAAGGAGGAGCAGGAGGAGCACTGCCAGAGCCCTGCAATATGACCTCCAGCAGGCCACAAATGTGCATGTGTCTGCTCAAACGGAGACAGGCCAGTACATCAGGAGATGTGGAGGAGGCCGTAGGAGGGCAACAACCCAGCAGCAGGACTGCTACCTCCGCCTTTGTGCAAGGAGGAGCAGGAGGAGCACTGCCAGAGCCCTGCAATATGACCTCCAGCAGGCCACAAATGTGCATGTATCTGCTCAAACGGTCAGAAACAGACTCCATGAGGGTGGTATGAGGGCCCGACGTCCACAGGTGGGGGTTGTGCTTACAGCCCATCACCGTGCAGGACGTTTGGCATTTGCCAGAGAACACCAAGATTGGCAAATTCGCCACTGGCGCCCTGTGCTCTTCACAGATGAAAGCAGGTTCACGCTGAGCACATGTGACAGACGTGACAGAGTCTGGAGACGCCGTGGAGAACGTTCTGCTGCCTGCAACATCCTCCAGCATGACCGGTTTGGCGGTGGGTCAGTCATGGTGTGGTGTGGCATTTCTTTGGGGGGCTGCACAGCCCTCCATGTGCTCGCCAGAGGTAGCCTGACTGCCATTAGGTACCGAGATGAGATCCTCAGACCCCTTGTGAGACCATATGCTGGTGCGGTTGGCCCTGGGTTCCTCCTAATGCAAGACAATGCTAGACCTCATGTGGCTAAAGTGTGTCAGCAGTTCCTGCAAGAGGAAGGCATTGATGCTATGGACTGGCCCGCCCGTTCCCCAGACCTGAATCCAATTGAGCACATCTGGTACATCATGTCTCGCTCCATCCACCAACGCCACGTTGCACCACAGACTGTCCAGGAGTTGGCGGATGCTTTAGTCCAGGTCTGGGAGGAGATCCCTCAGGAGACCATCCGCCACCTCATCAGGAGCATGCCCAGGCGTTGTAGGGAGGTCATAGAGGCACGTGGAGGCCACACACACTACTGAGCCTCATTTTGACTTGTTTTAAGGACATTACATCAAAGTTGGATCAGCCTGTAGTTTGCTTTCCACTTTAATTTTGAGGGTGACTCCAAATCCAGACCTCCATGGGTTGATAAATTTGATTTCCATTGATAATTTTTGTGTGATTTTGTTGTCAGCACATTCAACTATGTAAAGAAAAAAGTATTTAATAAGATTATTTCATTCATTCAGATCTAGGATGTGTTATTTTAGTGTTCCCTTATTTTTTTTTGATCAGTGTATGTGTCTTTGTGTGTGTGTGTGTACATACTGTATGTGTGTATGTGTGCGTAATGCCTGGGCCCAGCTGGGTCCCCCCTGCTTGCTCCTCACCTGACAGATAGACAGACAGACAGACAGAAAAAAAGAACAGCATTGCTCTGCCTGCATTAACACCGCACCTTGAGCGTGTCCCCAGCTTTGTGTGTGTGTGTGTAAAATTAAGAACTGCCAAGATAGCCCCCTATTCCCCCCGCCCCCAAATCTAGTTGTCGTTGGCCTAGGAGGCCTTCATTTCAGAATGCACGCACAAACACACACACGCATGCAGGACACACACACACATAACACACACACAGGGAATATGGTGCCATTTTGGACACGATATCTCAGACACCACTGGCACGAGTTTTAAGACATTTTGGTGAATGATGCATCTTGCCATAGAGATCCGGCATTTACAAAATTACACTGATTTGCCCAAGGGGGGAGCTGCATCATTCGTGGGGGACAACATGTTTACTGTTGCCTTGTTTACCTTGTTATGGGGCGGCAGGTAGTCTAGCTCTGGGCCCGTAACCGAAAGGTTTCTGGTTCGAATCCCTGAGTCAACTAGATGAAAAACTATCTGTGCCCTTGAGCAAAAATCTGCCGATGTGCCCTTGAGCAAGGCACTTAACCCTAATTACTCCTATGTCGCTCTGGATAAGAGTGTCTGCTAAATGACTAAAATGTAAATGTAATGTACGCCATGTCCAGAACCAATCTCCATCTGGCAAATTGATGGATGGAGTGAAAAGAGAGACAGTGAAACTCTAACCGGAGGAAGGAGTTAACCTACAGTCCTTGCCACCCTCCACTACACATCAGGCCAAACTCTGGAGCACCTAGCCAGGCAGGCATCAGTCACTCAACCTGAGCTGGATCTCATTCACCTTCATGATTTATAATATAATAATATATGCCATTTAGCAGATGCTTTTATCCAAATTGACTTTCAGTCATGAGTATGGCTGGTCCCGGGAATCGAACCCACTACCCTGGCGTTACAAGCACCATGCTCTACCAACTGAGCTAAAAGGACCACATTTACTCACCACCAGACCAATTCTTCACCCTGAGTGGCTTTGTCACTGTAAAAATACCTAAACTAGGTTGTGCCTTGGGCATGTCTATTGTAGCTACAGTACCAGCCCCCTCCCTCCCTCTCTTCCAAACATATACTGTAACTGGAGGCAGAATCTGACCTCGGTTCTCCCCCTCCCGCATCCTTCAGTGGAGCGGTCCATCTGCCCCTCCCCTCTCCCTCTCATCTCCAGGTCTGTTGGTCTGTGCTGGCTGGTCGCTGAGAGGAAGTGGCTGATGGAAGTGACAGTGACGCTAGGCTTATTGCCTATTCAAACACACAATTCCTCTGCCTCACTCCCTGATCCCATAATGGGGGCCAATATCATATCCAGCTGGGCTTGCCAGCCACATGCAGCAATAGGAACACACACACAGACACACAGACACACACAGTTGTCTGTTATTATGGCTCTGTTAAACTATTTCTGGTTCCAGAGAACAATCTGTGCTTATGCTTTTTGTAACTGGTTCAAGACATGGAGTGATTCCACTAGCATTATACAAATCTACCTTTTCTCTCCCGAAGTCTAGCCTATCTCACTAGTCTAGCTTCTCTATGCCAAGGGGTGAAGGTAGGCATCATTCCAGTAGTGCAAACCTGGCCTACACCACTGAAAACGTTATTGGACTTCTGAGATGTGTGGCACTGCTAGTTGGTTGGATGGTTGGGTGATATAAAGACACTTTTCAGACCATAAAAGCATTGTGATTATTTTACGATATAATCATATTTTTTTCTAATAAGCAGTGAGGGGAGGAGAGGAGGAACATTATTTCAAAATGAGCTCTGCTCCTCTATGGAGGTTATACCACCTCACCATGGAACGCAAACCAGATAGGTCCCATTATAGCTGTAATGTATGTGTGTGTGTGAGTGTGTGTGTGTGTGTGTGTGTGTGTGTGTGTGTGTGTGTGTGTGTGTGTGTGTGTGAGTGTGTATGTGTGTGTGCACGTGCGTGCGTGCGTGTGTGTGTGTCATGATTGTGTCTGTCTATGGACTGCAGCCTGCCAAGGAGTGATGACGGCATGGCATTCTAGTGATCTGGTGCTTGGTAGTGTGTAAAAGGTGTGTTTGTGCGTTTAAACAAATTGTTTTGCTTGTCATACCTGTATTTGATGTCATAACACAATTGTTAATCATCTTAAATGATGACGTGATTGACAACGCTTACAACAGCGCTTACTGCTTGTGTCATCTTAAATTGTTGTGGTGAAGTATTTCCATTGTCATTTACATTACACTCTATTGTTGTAATTCAGTGCTGTGAAAGATTGAGCTGTCACGTGTTAGTTCGAAGATTGGCACCTTAATCCTTCTGCAAAGCAATGAAAGCATTGAAATGGCCTGAGGGGGAAACCAAGCAGTGTCACTTGCTTTTGGCACACTTTTGCACACTTCTACACACATGACTGACTGTTATAAATACATATGGGGTTTATATCCTGTATATTATGGCCCAGGAAGGCAAATAAAATATGTCTCTGTTCTGTTTACTCTCTTTTTAAGTTTCTTATTAACATCCTCACCATGGTAACTGTAAAATTATTGCCTCATCCTAAGTATACTGAAATCCGAACATAGGTCTCGCTCTCTTTCTCTGTTTTTTCGTTTTTGTTTTTGTCTGGAGGGGTTGGGTAAATGAACGTCGCGGGCATGGTGAAATGAAAACCGTCTTCTGTAGCTGGCACTATCTATTGTGCCGCTCTATCTTTCTCTCTCACACATGCAAATGCCTGAGCCCTCAAGACACATTCAAGCCCCATTACGTAATTAGCATAATTTCCAATTCTACATGTTAATTTGTTTTTGTTTTGAAATGTTTATCTGGAATTATACATCCACAGGAATATAGCAATTACAGCGTATGAAAGAAGAGGCATCTCCTTGCAGGATGTGAGGATCCTCTAGTACGTCTTACGCTTCTGGGCAAAACGTAGTTATTCTTAATTTTTTATGTTCTCTCAACTGAGTTTGCTTTGTAAACAAACCATATGTTCAGTTCAATCCACTTATTGAGAAGCGTAGAGGCTCATGCTTTATTGTATGATCACCTATGTCTGACCCTCTGTACTGTATTTGTGTTCTGTGTGCTATATAAATGGCCTACAAATACCCTTCCTCAAGTGGGGTTTTCAGTTTTCAGGCCACTTAACTACCACTCATCTGGCTACAGGAACATTTCCTCTTCCTCTCCATTCTGTTCTGTTTTGTTTCTCAGTTGTATGCTAAGTTCTATCACAATGCAGTTCCCACCTCTGATCCAGGGTTGCCTAGAAACACACATTTGTTCCCTTCTGGAAGGGTTGAAGGAGGGAAGGAGGGGTGGGGGAGAAGAAAAGAGAGGTAGGAATGAGAGGGGATTGCTGGAGCATTGTGTACATACCCCTCATCTCTTTGTGCTGAAGAGATCAAGTGAGAGAGAAGGAAAGCGAGATGGAGAGAAAATACATTAGTCATGTCTTTAATTGATTAGCAGCTCTCTGCAGTTCTGGGATCCCTCTCTCTTTCCCTATTCATTCTCCCCTCTCATCCCTCTCTCTCTCTCTCCCACTTCACCCTCTCTGTCCCACTGTTTTTGATGTCTCCCCTCCCTCCAACACAGCTCATTAGAATATTTCAAGGGCCTTTGACCTACTTATTTGCTGTAATTTAAATTATTGATGGAAGTATCAAGCATTTTTGTAGCAGTGCTAACCCCAACGGGGAGAGAGAGCAGCAAGCCCAGCTTAGCATCTGTGGATGGAGGGAGGTAGAAGGAGGAAGAGAGGTAGGGAGAGATGGAGAGAGAGAGACTGTCCATGACATCTCTCTGTTACTCTCTGTTACTAATCACAAACCTTTATTTTCCTTAATCTCTCTCTCTCTCTCTCTCTCTCTCTCTCTCTCTCTCTCTCTCTCTCTCTCTCTCTCTCTCTCTCTCTCTCTCTCTCTCTCTCTCTCTCTCTCTCTCTCTCTCTCTCTCTCTCTCTCTCTCTCTCTCTCTCTCTCTCTCTCTCTCTCTCTCTCTCTCAATTCAATTTAAGGGCTTTATTGGCATGGGAAACGTATGTTAACATTGCCAAAGCAAGTGAAGTAGATAGTACTCTCTCTATCTCTCTCTCTCTCTCTGGTCTTGGCTTACGGCCTCACTGCAGATGTTTGCATCAGACCCTTCACCCCCTTCACTCATTACAACCTGCACCTTACCTTGGAAATAATGGCCGACGCAGCGGGTCGAGGTGTAGCCAAGTCCCTTTGCGGAATTCATTTTTCCAAGGTAATGTAAAGAACGGAGGCGTTTATAAGCAAATTCATACTTATTCAGCTTTTGGTTGCTAGAGACGCGACCCAGTCATTTGTTCGATTAGTTCAATATTTTCGGACTCGACCCAGTCATTCATTCTTTATGTTCCACTGCCATGCTCAGTTCTTATCCCTTGCTTGCTGCTAGCTAGCCAACTAGCTATGGCTACACAGTTTATTCCGTTGCATTTGTCTAAGCTGTTTATCCCGCTTATACCACAGTTGCCAAAGAAAACAATACTAAGCTAACACAGTCACGACCTCTGCAGCCAGAACAATAGCAAAGTAGCTGTTTTCTATTTACATTCACTTGGATACATCCATAACAATGAGCTGATAATGCCCTATTTTGCCTGGCATAGCTAGAAAAGTTTGCCTTCTTATCAGGACACTCGTCAACACTGACTGTTAATTACGAGGAGATCGCATTGCATATCAAACAGGAGAAATTCATGTTCATCACTCACCACGTTACGTCATCAGATGCTCCCAAAAAATATGTCTCTGCAAAAAGAAATCAATGCTAGCTAGCTACGTTTTTTAAACTGTAGTGTTATCTCGGTCCCGCTTTAAATGACGTGCAGCTTATAAAGGCTTCATAAAGCCTTCATAAACATTACATAAATGTGTTACAAATCATCTATAACTGTATGTCATGCTTTATAAAGGGATCATAAATGTGGCATAACTGTGTGACATAACCACCAATGTCAAACGTGACCTAACCCACTATGTCAAATATGACATAAACCTGTGCTTTATAAAGGGTAGCATTAGCACCGCTTAATAAAGGCCTTATAAATCATATTAAATTGAGGCTTCACAAAGCATTTATAACCGTGTCATGCATCTTGGTAGAGCATTGCAACGCCAGGATATTGGGTTCGATTCCCGGGACCACCCGTACGTTAAAATGTATTAAAGCATGACTTTAAGTGGCTTTGGATAAAGTGTCTGCTAAATTTTGTATATTATATTTCACTAAAACATTTATAGGATGGCCCAACCTCTTTCCCTCTTGGGTGCATACACCGGGACATCCCAATGTGCATCATGCAGTGAGCCAGCAGAAGGTCATGTTGGATTCAGGCAGCCGCTTTGGACTAGCCATAAATCAAAGCTCACTTCTAAATGATAAAGAGGTAACTTAAAAGAGCCCAATCCCGGAGGCACAAGTTATACCACAGTGGGGTCAAGTTGTAGCACTAGGGAGAGGGTATCAGAGTCCAGGGTTGGATTCTCTTTTCTTTTGTTTGAGCCTCTGAGTTGCCTCATTGATCCTCAAAGAGGCTTGTGACTTGGAATACTTGGTGTTGCCATGCCAAGCAGTCTGCTGCCTTTTCTATATCCAGACAAATGTGTTAATTATGGTAGTCATATTAGATTCCCAACATAGTTGAATTGCACAAAAATAGTATTGATTACAGGTCATAATATCAGTACACAAATCTGAAAGACGTCTCTCATAAAATATTTATATATACAGGTGTGGGGGGTGGTAACGGTAATGTAATTACAAGAGTAGGGGCTGAACAAATAAAATCCACAGAGGAACTTTTGACTGAAAAAAATGACCGATTTCAGTGTCTGAGCCATCTCGTTTTCCTTAGAACCGATTAGATTACAATATCCACAACATCCTAAAAACATGTAAGTGTTTGTATTTCTGTTAGACAGCACCAAACAGCACTGAATGAGAGCACAGTTGACTTGGAAAGTTGTCTATTACCAAAAAAGTTAAGCTTACATTCATCATAAATATTCATAGTTGATATTTCCACCTATTGTATCTCTGTGTTTACATGTCTATATTTTCAAGATGCATTAAGATATCTTAATGCTGTTTGTTTGTGTATGTAGGGCAGACAACCGACTACTTGTATTTCACATTTTAGCAATATCAAAGCTTGCAATATTGGGTTACATGAGCTTATGTGGCCCATCCCCCCTCCAGCCAGTAATTATTCTGCACTTTTTTAGTTCAGGGGTTGGGTCACAATATCTGTCAATTTAACCACTTTTGCAGTGAAATATATTTATACAACCATCCATTTCATAAATTGGAGACATAATAGATGTAAAAAAAAACATGGTTGTTTTGTTCTACCTCAGGTAGGGGTATCTCAAAAACTAACGCCCTTTTTGAGGATTGGCCACTAGCCTACAACAAAAGGGGGCTGCCAGTTGCCCATCCATGTTCTAGATGTATGCATTTATGTTCTGACAGCCATGGTAATTGCCAGTGAATATTAACTTCTGTTTTTCTCTCTTTTTCTTTATCTTTCTTCTGCTCCCTTGCTGTGGCTGCCCGGTGCCTGCCCTTGCTGCTCTGATCATGCAGGTAAGTAATCAAATCAAATCAAATTGTATTGGCCACATGCGCCGAATACAACAGGTGCCGACATTACAGTGAAATGCTTACTTACAGCCCTTAACCAACAGTGCATTTATTTTTTTATAAAAAAGTAAAATAAAACAACAACAAAAAAGTGTTCAGAGAAAAAAAAAGCAGAAGTAAAATTAAATAACAGTAGGGAGGCTATATATACAGGGGGGTACCGGTGCAGAGTCAATGTGCGGGGGCACCGGCTAGTTGAGGTAGTTGAAGTAATATGTACATGTGGGTAGAATTAAAGTGACTATGCATAAATAATTAACAGAGTAGCAGCAGCGTAAAAAGATGGGGTGGGGGGGCAGTGCAAATAGTCCGGGTAGCCATGATTAGCTGTTCAGGAGTCTTATGGCTTGGGGGTAGAAGCTGTTGAGAAGTCTTTTGGACCTAGACTTGGCACTTCGGTACCGCTTGCTGTGCGGTAGCAGAGAGAACAATCTATGACTAGGGTGGCTGGAGTCTTTGACAATTTTGAGGGCCTTCCTCTGACACCGCCTGGTATAGAGGTCCTGGATGGCAGGAAGCTTGGCCCCAGTGATGTACTGGGCCGTACGCACTACCCTCTGTAGTGCCTTGCAGTCGGAGGCCGAGCAATTGCCATACCAGGCGGTGATGCAACCAGTCAGGATGCTCTCGATGGTGCAGCTGTATAATTTTTTGAGGATCTGAAGACCCATGCCAAATCTTTTCAGTCTCCTGAGGGGGAATAGGCTTTGTCGTGCCCTCTTCACAACTGCCTTGGTGTGTTTGGACCATGATAGTTCATTGGTGATGTGGACACCAAGGAACTTGAAGCTCTCAACCTGTTCCACTACAGCCCCGTCGATGAGAATGGGGGCGTACTCAGTCCTCATTTTTTTCCTGTAGTCCACAATCATCTCTTTTGTCTTGGTCACGTTGAGGGAGAGGTTGTTATCCTGGCACCACACGGCCAGGTCTCTGACCTCCTCGTTGTCGGTGATCAGGCCTACCACTGTTGTGTCGTCGGCAAACTTAATGATGGTGTTGGAGTCGTGCCTGGCCATGGGTGAACAGGGAGTACAGGAGGGGACTGAGCACGCACCCCTGAGGGGCCCCCGTATTGAGGATCAGTGTGGCATATGTGTTGTTACCTACCCTTACCACCTGGGGGCGGCCCATCAGGAAGTCCAGGATCCAGTTGCAGAGGGAGGTGTTTAGTCCCAGGATCCTTAGCTTAGTGATGAGCTTTGAGGGCACTATGGTGTTGAATGCTGAGCTGTAGTCAATTAATAGCATTCTCACGTAGGTGTTCCACTTGTCCATTTCATGCTCTTTTGTCACAGAAGACTCTTTCATCCGTGTGTTCTAACCATCTGTGGTTCTCTGAGCAACACAAAAAGCCTAGCAATGCTACAGCTAACATGTCTGTGACATTTCTTAATCACACACAACACACACCTCCAGATCAAGTTCACACACATAATGATACACACCAACGCATTCTCTATTCACTTCAAAAAGAAAGAAAAACACTTGATATTGAACCCTTTCCCTCAGCCAAACACTATACAGTAGTTATTTTCAGTTGGCACATACAAACACACACAAACCAGAGGAGGCTGGTGGGAGGAGCTATAGAAGGACGGGCTCATTGTAATGGCTGGAATGGAATAAATGGAATGGTATCAAACACATCAAACATAATGAAACCACATTTATTCAATTTATTCAATTCCGGCCATTAAAATGAGCCCATCTATCAGAACTCAGGAGAAATGGTCGGAACCGGGAGGACTAGAAAGCAGGGACTGGAAAAACAGGAGACGAGACGAACTGGCAACAGACAAACAGAGAACACAGGTATAAATACACAGGGTATAATGGGGAAGATGGGCGACACCTGGATGGGGGGTGGAGACTAGCACAAAGACGTGAAACAGATCAGGGTGTGACACCGTCCTCCTATAGCTCCTCCCACCAGCCTCCTCTGACACAGACAACAAACACACGTCCGTGCTCCATGCCAATATGATTCCATTCATTTCTCCTAGTGGAGTCTGTTTTTATTATAGTGGGATGTTGTTGAGTCCCTCTCCTCGCCCCCACAATAAAGAGCCGTCTGTCTAAGTCTGGACTGTGGATGGTCAGAGACAGACAGTGTTGATTAATGAGCATGTCAACCCCCAGCCATTCAGCCCAGATGAGATCCACCATTTTAATTTGATTTCATGAAGAGTGATCTCATGGGGGAATGGCCTGTTGGTTGAATTTGGGGAAGTTTAAATCCCATTCCGATTTGGAACAATCTGCTAAAATGGCTAAGGGGTGACTAGGGTTCTGTCCCAAATGGTCAAAATTAGTGAACCTGGGCCATTGTCAAAAGTGGTGCACTATATTGAGGATAGGGTGCCATTTGAGACACACACTAGGCTTACAGAAGGTCCCTTCTCTCTCTGCTGCTACAACTCAACCTCAACCTCCAGTTTGTGTGTTCTTCCCCTGTGTCCTAGCCAAGCAAAGCAGAGTGTAAATGTTTCCATTGAACAGTGGGTCGTCCTGTTAGATGGATCTCATAGCGGTATGTGTATGCCATATGTGGCCTTGCTCCTTTAGGAGGCTTGGGGTTCTGATGAAGATGTCTGCCTTATTTGATGGAAGGCAGGCCAACAATAAACCACCATGCTAGATTTGACACACATGCGCTTGATGGAGAGGAGTAGTCTGTCTTAAGGGAATGTGGTAGGTAGAGGAATTAACAGAGGCCCACACTAGTCACACTTATTCTTTAAGCTATTTTTACATACATTTACATATGCTCATTTTGATATTACAGCCAACAATTATTGCACACAACTGAATTAATAATTTAGTTAATTTGCATGACTAATGAGTATGGAATTGGGAGCCAATCAATCATGCAATGTGTCTGTCCTGCCAGGATCTGTGGGATTTGGTTTATGGACCTAATTGTATTTGATTTGCTAGTTAGATAGCTATCTGTCTTTGCATAACAGGACATTTTCCAAGTTCTACTACACATGATGCTGGCTGCCAAAGGGATGTAGTCTGTCAGTGGTGTAGTCTGTCAGTGTGTACAGTATGGTAACTGGACCTCACACAGGCTGTTAGCTTTGGCTCAGAATGAATGAATGAATGAGCACATTAGCAGTGAGCTAGCAGCACTTTCACAGCCCTAAGAGCTTAACCCTATCATTCCCGAGACCCCAGCAAAAATCTGCTTTTCACTTATCTTATTTTCATTTATCTGCGTGTCCAGCCCTTATATTTAGCCTCACAATGAAGTATGTTGCCATTTTATTTTGAGGACAACCAGGACTACAAGTAGAACACAAAACAATTTGACATAAACAGTTGCATTCATGAGGTTTATTGACAAATGTCAATAAAACAAATAAGGTCTTCCAAAAGATTTTTATGAATGCTGTAACTACAGGAATGTTTTGCTCAGTAGGAAATGAATATCCAACTAGTCAGTGACAACTGTGTGGAGTTTGGAGTTTGTAACGGCAACTATGCGAGCTTATTACCGTATTATAGACAGTATGTCCTTGGATATCCTATGATCTTCTATGTAGAAGAACCGCTTACCTTCTAATGCTCTTGTGTAGCTTGTGGGCGTCATAGATCAAAATATGTTACATATGCATGTTTTTGAGAATCTCAGCTTTTCATACAGTGAGGAAAAAAAGTATTTGATCCCCTGCTGATTTTGTACGTTTGCCCACTGACAAAGAAATGATCAGTCTATAATTTTAATGGTAGGTTTATTTGAACAGTGAGAGACAGAATAACAACAAAAAAATGCAGAAAAACGCATGTCCAAAATGTTATAAATTGATTTGCATTTTAATGAGGGAAATAAGTATTTGACCCCCTCTCAATCAGAAAGATTTCTGGCTCCCAGGTGTCTTTTATACAGGTAACGAGCTGAGATTAGGAGCACACTCTTAAAGGGAGTGCTCCTAATCTCAGCTTGTTACCTGTATAAAAGACACCTGTCCACAGAAGCAATCAATCAATCAGATTCCAAACTCTCCACCATGGCCAAGACCAAAGAGCTCTCCAAGGATGTCAGGGACAAGATTGTAGACCTACACAAGGCTGGAATGGGCTACAAGACCATCGGTAAGCAGCTTGGTGAGAAGGTGACAACAGCTGGTGCGATTATTCGCAAATGGAAGAAACACAAAATATATCCCTCGGCCTGGGGCTCCATGCAAGAACTCACCTTGTGGAGTTGCAATGATCATGAGAACGGTGAGGAATTAGCCCAGAACTACACGGGAGGATCTTGTCAATGATCTCAAGGCAGCTGTGACCATAGTCACCAAGAAAACAATTGGTAACACACGCAAGGTCCACCTGCTCAAGAAAGCACATATACAGGGCCGTCTCAAGATTGCCAATGAACATCTGAATGATTCAGAGAGAACTGGGTGAAAGTGTTGTAGTGAGATGAGACCAAAATCGAGCTCTTTGGCATCAACTCAACTCGCCGTGTTTGGAGGAGGAGGATGCTGCCTATGACCCCAAGAACACCATACCCACCGTCAAACATGGAGGTGGAAACATTATGCTTTGGGGGTATTTTTCTGCTTAGGGGACAGGACAACTTCACCGCATCAAAGGGACGATGAACGGGGCCATGACCCGTCAAATCTTGGGTGAGAACCTCCTTCCCTCAGCCAGGGCATTGAAAATGGGTCGTGGATGGGTATTCCAGCATGACAATGACCCAAAACACACGGCCAAGGCAACAAAGGTGTGGCTCAAGAAGAAGCACATTAAGGTCCTGGAGTGGCCTAGCCAGTCTCCAGACCTTAATCCCATAGAAAATCTGTGGAGGGAGCTGAAGGTTCGAGTTGCCAAACGTCTGCCTCGAAACCTTAATGACTTGGAGAAGATCTGCAAAGAACAGTGAACAAAATCCCTCCTGAGATGTGTGCAAACCTGGTGGCCAACTACAAGAAACGTCTGACCTCTGTGATTGCCAACAAGGGTTTTGCCACCAAGTACTAAGTCATGTTTTGCAGAGGGGTCAAATACTTATTTCCCTCATTAAAATGCAAATCAATTTATAACATTTTTGACATGCGTTTTTCTGGATTTTTTTCTTGTTATTCTGTCTCTCACTGTTCAAATAAACCTACCATTAAAAATATAGACTGATGATTTCTTTGTCAGTGGGCAAACATACAAAATCAGCAGGGGATCAAATACTTTTTTTCCCTCACTGTAGATAGCTTAATAGTTTGTAGCTCAAACCATTCAGACTTTACAGACGTTTTTCTAAAAAGACCCGGCCCCGGGCCCCTTCGGGATCCGCCCTTGCCTCAGAAACACCGCTCTAGCTCAGCCCCCCCTTAAGCACACCTACTAATGTACTTGGTTACAATGGATGCAGAAGAAATAGACGAATCCAATGGTTTCCTCAGATCTATATCTTATTAATATTTTGATTCCTTCTGTTTGACAAGAGATAGAGTGTAGTTTGGGGTTGCCTACTCTATTTGCTATGCCTTTACATTATTGGCAACCCGAACTCCCCACTATGGAGCTAGTGTAGCTTTCTTCTTCTCTTTCTCGTTATCTTTCACACTCACGTTCTCCCTCTTCTCTCCCTCTTCTTTCCCTCATTAACTGTTGGATGCTGTCTTCTTTCTTCCCCTCCTTTCCTCCTCTCTTCTTCCAAATGACCCTTCAGTGGGTCTATTGAAGCCCATTGTGTGTCTGTGTGTGTGTGCCTGCGTGCTTGCATGGTATGTGTCTGTGTCTGTGCATATGTGTGTGTGTGTTGTTGCTTCCAGAGACTGGTGCACAGCTGTTGAAGTGTGTTTAATAGGCTGGTCCTTCCTGCTGTTTGTGTCATATTGAGAGCGCTTTCCGCTGCACCGCACCAGTGCCTAATGGGTTCACTACAGAGACCGCCATCGTAGAGAGAAATAACACAGACAGCACTGTTGGTGCCAGCGAGAGACAGAGAGGGGATATAAAGGGTGTGTGTGTGTGTGTAAAGCAACAAATTCAATTAAGAACTGCCCCCCATTTCCCCTACCCCCAAATGTGTGTGTGTGTGTGAGAGAGAGGACAACAACAACAACAACACAACTAGACCCAACCAAATCATGAGAAAACAAAAAGAGAATTACTTGACACATTGGAAAGAATTAACAAAAAAACTGAGCAAACTAGAATGCTATTTGGCCCTAAACAGAGAGTACACAGTGGCAGAATACCTGACCACTGTGACTGACCCAAACTTAAGGAAAGCTTTGACTATGTACAGACTCAGTGAGCATAGCCTTGCTATTGAGAAAGGCCGCTGTAGGCAGACCTGGCTCTCAAGAGAAGACAGGCTATGTGCACACTGCCCACAAAATGAGGTGGAAACTGAGCTGCACTTCCTAACCTCCTGCCAAATGTGTGACCATATTAGAGACACATATTTCCCTCAGATTATACAGATCCACAAAGAATTCGATAACAAACCAATTTTGATAAATTCCCTTATCTACTGGGTGAAATACCACAGTGTGCCATCACAGCAGCAATATTTGTGACCTGTTGCCACAAGAAAAGGGCAACCAGTGAAGAACAAACACCATTGTAAATACAACCCATATTTATGTTTATTTATTTCATTTGTGCTTTAACTATTTGCACATTGTTACAACACTGTATATATACATAATATGACATTTGAAATGTCTTTATTGTTTTGGAACTTCTGAGTGTAATGTTTACTGTTAATATTTATTGTTTATTTCACTTTTGTTTACTATCTACTTCACTTTATTTGGCAATGTTAACACACGTTTCCCATGCCAATAAAGCCCTTAAATTGAAGTGAGAGAGAGAGAGAGAGAGAGAGAGAGAGAGAGAGAGAGAGAGAGAGAGAGAGAGAGAGAGAGAGAGAGAGAGAGAGAGAGAGAATAAAGACAATAAAGAAAATAAAGAAGCTGGGTTGGACCCATATTGTGCTGTCTGTGACAGGAAATTGGAGATACAGCTTTCTGTAAACACTTATACTCTGTTTTTGAGCACCTTTGTTTGCCACCAAACAAAGGTGGCGTGACCCTACTTCTTCAATGAGATGATCAAAAGAGGCAGAACCAATCGACCAATAGAGATGAATTGGTACAGCTGGGGAGATCGAAGAGAAAGCTTTATTAAAACTTTTCCTATATTACGTAGGCCTGGAGATGCTCCCTCAATATCACACAACTAATACCAGCTGCCCTTCATGTGCAAATATTTGAGAATGTCTGTTTGTCTGCTTCCAAATCCCATTTCGCACAGATCAATATGAGTGATATTACCGTTCTACAAAGCTCCGCACCAAACACTTGAATTTTCCAGAGATTTCCAGATATTTCCATACCTCAGGGGTATAATGGAATCAAAGGCGTTTAATATCTGAGAAATATTCCCTAGATTGAAGCATATTGGTTGACAGAGTCTTTCCCCAATATTTCATATATATTTCACACCAGTTTACTCTTCCAATAGACTTGCAAGAGTCCTAAAATACTTATTTGATCAAAACCACAGTTTCCAGATCACTCTATAGTTGTCAAATCCTCCCTAAAATGGCACCTCATAGTTGCGGGTAAAAAGGCCCAAAATATGCGTGTTGGCAGACCAGCTAGAAGCCTGCATGGCCTGGATAGCATCAGCACTAATTTGTGCGTAAAGCTATGCAGCTTGAGCTACAGTTGAAGTCGGAAGTTTACATACACTTAGGTTGGAGTCATTGAAACTCATTTTTCAACCACTCCACAAATTTCTTGTTAACAAACTATAGTTTTGGCAAATCGGTTAGGACATCTACTTTGTGCATGACACAAATAATAATAATAATAATTGTTTACAGACAGATTTCACTTATAATTCACTGTATCACAATTCCAGTGGGTCAGAAGTTGACATACACTAAGTTGACTGTGCCTTTAAATAGCTTGGAAAATTCCAGAAATGATGTCATGGCTTTAGAAGCTTCTGCTAGGCTAATTGACATCAATTGAGTCAATTGGAGGTGTACCTGTGGATGTATTTCAAGGCCTACCTTCAAACACAGTGCCTCTTTGCTTGACATCATGGGGAAATCAAAAGAAATCAGCCAAGACCTCAGAAAACAAATTGTAGACCTCCACAAGTCTGGTTCATCCTTGGGAGCAATTTCCAAACGCCTGAAGGTACCACGTTCATCTGTACAAACAATAGTACGCAAGTATAAACACCATGGGACCACGCAGCCGTCATACCGCTCAGGAAGGAGACGCGTTCTGTCTCCTAGAGATGAACGTACTTTGGTGCGAAAAGTGCAAATCAATCCCAGAACAACAGAAAGGACCTTGTGAAGATGCTGGAGGAAACATGTACAAAAGTATCTATATCCACAGTAAAACGAGTCCTATATCGACATAACCTGAAAGGCCGCTCAGCAAGGAAGAAGCAACTGCTCCAAAACTGCCATAAAAAAGCCAGACTACTGTTTGCAACTGCACATGGGGACAAAGATCGTACATTTTGGAGAAATGTCCTCTGGTCTGATGAAACAAAAATAGAACTGTTTGGCTATAATGACCATGGTTATGTTTTGAGGAAAAAGGGGGTACTTGCAAGCAGAAGAACCCCGTCCCAGCCGTGAAGCACGGGGGTAGCAGCATCATGCTGTGGGGGTGCTTTGCTGCAGGTGGGACTGGTGTACTTCACAAAATAGATGGCATCATGAAGAAGGAAAATTATGTGGATATATTGAAGCAACATCTCAAGACATCAGTCACGAAGTTAAAGCTTGGTCGCAAATGGCTCTTCCAAATGGACAATGACCCCAAGCATACTTCCAAAGTTGTGGCAAAATAGTTTAAGGACAATAAAGTAAAGGTATTGGAGTGGCCATCACAAAGCCCTGACCTCAATCCTATAGAAACTGTGTGGGCAGAACTGAAAAAGTGTGTGCGTGCAAGGAGGCCTACAAACCTGATTCAGTTACACCAGCTCTGTCAGGAGGAATGGGCCAAAATTCACCCAATTTATTGTGGGAAGCTTGTGGAAGGCTACCCAAAACGTTTGACCCAAGTTAAACAATTTAAAGGCAATGCTACCAAATACTAATTGAGTGTATGTAAACTTCTGACCCACTGGGAATGTGATGAAATAAATAATTATCTCTACTATTATTCTGACATTTCACATTCTTAAAATAAAGTGGTGATCCTAACTGAACTAAGACAGGGAATTTTTACAAGGATTAAATGCCAGGAATTGTGAAAAACTGAGTTTAAATGTATTTGTCTAAGGTGTATGTAAACTTCCAACTTCCACTGTACATACCAAATGGCACTCTATTCCCTGTAGTGCACTACTTTAAACAAGGGTGTCACGGATTCTGCCGAGGCTGCTCCTCCTCCTTGCTCGGGCAGGCTTCGGCGTTCGTCGTCCCCGGAGTATTAGCTGCCACCGCTGGATGTTTCGATAGTTGTTTGGTCTAGTCTTGTGTGTGCACCTGTTTCGTATTGTGTTTTGATTATGTCACCTATAAGTTTCCCTTTTGGTTTGTTTGCAGTTGTGTGTAATTGTCCGCTTGTCCGTTTGGTGTCTCGTGTATGTTTAGTGTTTACGCGTGTGTGCGTAATCGTTCGCCTCCTTTGTTTTTGAGGCCTTTGTTTCCCTGTGCTTTATTTAGTAAAGACATTTTGGATTAAACCTCCTTGTCCTGCGCTTGACTCCACCACTGCATCCACATCCGAACTCTGACAGAATTACACACCATCCATGGAGTCAGCAGGAGCAGCGGCGGCGCCCGAGTCGCTGGAGGATCGGCTCAGCAGCCAGGACGCCAGGATCCAGCAACTATATCCACAGTAAAACGAGTCCTATATCGACATAACCTGAAAGGCCGCTCAGCAAGGAAGAAGCAACTGCTCCAAAACTGCCATAAAAAAGCCAGACTACTGTTTGCAACTGCACATGGGGACAAAGATCGTACATTTTGGAGAAATGTCCTCTGGTCTGATGAAACAAAAATAGAACTGTTTGGCTATAATGACCATGGTTATGTTTTGAGGAAAAAGGGGGTACTTGCAAGCAGAAGAACCCCGTCCCAACCGTGAAGCACGGGGGTAGCAGCATCATGCTGTGGGGGTGCTTTGCTGCAGGTGGGACTGGTGCACTTCCCAAAATAGATGGCATCATGAAGAAGGAAAATTATGAGGATATATTGAAGCAACATCTCAAGACATCAGTCAGGAAGTTAAAGCTTGGTCGCAAATGGCTCTTCCAAATGGACAATGACCCCAAGCATACTTCCAAAGTTGTGGCAAAATAGCTTAAGGACAATAAAGTCAAGGTATTGGAGTGGCCATCACAATACGAAACAGACGCCAGGATCAAGCAACTCGGGTCAGCCATGCAAGAGTTGATGAAAACCCTGCACCGATGGGAGAGAGGAGGAGTGCCCACACCTCCTCCTACCGTACCACCACCATCGGCCAGTCCTCCCATACCAGCACCGGAATCCAGTGGGATTCGGCTCTCGCTCCCGAGGGCGTATGATGGCACCGCAGCCGGGTGCCAGGGGTTCCTCCTGCAGGTAGAACTCTACCTGGTTACCATACACCCGGCGCCCTCGGGATACGAGAGCGTTTCCGCCCTCATCTCCTGTCTCTCCGGCAAGGCGTTGGAGTGGGCCAACGCCGAATGGAGGGGAATAGACGCCGCCACCATCACCTACGCGGAGTTCTCCCGCCGCTTCAGGGCAGTTTTCGATCATCCACCTGAGGGTAAAGCGGCGGGGGAGCGTCTGTTCCACCTCCGACAGGGAAGAGGAGCGCACAGGAGTTCGCCCTGGATTTCCGGACTCTAGCGGCGGATGCGGGGTGGAATGAGAGGGCCCTCATCGACCACTATCGGTGTAGCCTGCGTGAGGACGTTCGTCGAGAGCTGGCCTGCAGGGACACCAATCTATCCTTCAACCAGTTGGTGGACATGTCCATCCGTCTAGATACCCTGCTGGCCACCCGCGGACGTCCCGAGTTGGGGCCGTCCATTCCATCCTCCAGCGCCTCCGAGCCGATCCCTATGGAGCTCGGAGGTGCTGGCGCTAGAGGGAGGAGGAGAGAGAGCCCGAGAGAGGCCGTCCCCTGCACCAACTGTGGTCATAGAGGACACACTGCGGCTCGGTGCTGGGGAGGGTCTCCAAGGAGTCGGGGCGACAGGTCACGCGCTGGGGAGCCATTCCAGGTGAGTAGGTGCCCCACTTACCCAGAGCTCTCTGTTGTTCACTTATGTATACCTGTAATGTTTCCCCAGGTTGCATCTCATTCCCAGCATAAGGCGCTAGTCGATTCAGGCGCAGCTGGGAATTTTATAGATCGGAAATTTTGTGTTAAGTTAGGGATTCCCCTCCTGCCCGTTGATGCTCCCTTTCCTGTCCATGCCCTAGATAGTCGTCCGTTGGGATCTGGGTTGATTAGAGAGGTCACAGCACCACTTAAGATGAAGACGCAAGATGAAGACTCTCCTGCGTATCCCGTGGTGTTGAGGCTTCCTTGGTTAGTCGCCCATGATCCCACCATTTCGTGGCAACAGAGGGCTCTCAAGGAGTGGTCTGCCCAGTGCGTTGGGCGATGTCTAGGTGTTTCCGTAGGGGCGACCACAGTGGAGAGTCCGAACCAAGTGCCTGCAATGCACATTCCCCCTGCGTATGAAGATTTGGCACTCGTGTTCAGCAAGACTAGGGCGACGTGGCTGCCACCTCATAGACAGGGAGATTGTGCGATAGACCTCCAGACAGGGGCAGCACTCCCGCGGAGCCATGTGTATCCTCTGTCTCAAGAGGAGACGGCGGCTATGGAGACATAGCCGAGTCCCTGAGACAGGGATACATACGGCCCTCCACTTCCCCTGCGTCCTCTAGTTTCTTTTTTGTGAAGAAGAGAGATAATAATATAATAATAATATGCCATTTAGCAGACGCTTTTATCCAAAGCGACTTACAGTCATGCGTGCATACATTTTTTTGTGTATGGGTGGTCCCGGGGTTCGAACCCACTACCTTGGCGTTACAAGCACCGTGCTCTACCAGCTGAGCTACAGAGGACCACAGATGGAGGGTTGCGCCCGTGTATTGATTACCGTAGTCTCAATCAGATCACTGTCAAATACAGTTACCCTCTTCCACTGATTGCGAGTATGACTGAATCATTACGCGGAGCGCGTTTCTTCACAAAACTGGATCTCAGGAGCGCCTACAACTTGGTGCGCATTAGGGAGGGAGATGATTGGAAGACAGCATTTAGTACCACCTCGGGTCATTATGAGTATCTCGTCATGCCATACGGGTTAATGAATGCTCCTTCGGTCTTTTAATCCTTTGTGGACGAGATCTTCCGGGACATGCATGGGCAGGGTGTAGTAGTGTACATTGACGACATCCTAGTGTATTCTGCTACACGGGCCGAGCATGTGGCACTGGTGCGCCGAGTATTGGGTAGGCTGTTGGAGCATGACTTGTATGTCAAGGCAGAGAAATGTCTGTTTTTCCAGGAGTCCATCTCCTTCTTGGGTCATCGGTTGTCCGCGTCAGGGGTAAAGATGGAGGTTGACCGTGTGTCAGCCGTGCGTAATTGGCAAACCCCAACCACTGTTAAAGAGGTGTAGCAGTTTTTGGGTTTTGCCAATTACTACCGGAGGTTTATCCGGGGTTTTGGACAGGTGGCAGCTCCCATTATATCTCTACTGAAGGGGGGCCCGGTACGTTTGCAGTGGTCGGCAGAGGCGGACAGGGCATTTGGTAAACTGAAGGACCTGTTCACTTCGGCTCCGGTGCTGGCGCACCCGGACCCCGCTTTACCGTTCCAGGTAGAGGTGGACGCGTCAGAGGCCGGTATTGGGGCAGTGCTATCGCAACGGTCAGGTACGCCACCTAAACTCCGCCCCTGTGCTTTCTATTCTAAGAAGCTCAGTCCGGCGGAGCGAAATTATGACGTAGGGGACAGGGAGCTGCTAGCCGTAGTTCAAGCCCTAAAGGTGTGGAGGCATTGGCTTGAGGGGGCTCAACACCCTTTTCTCATTCTGACTGACCACCGTAACCTGGAGTACATCCGGGCAGCCAGGAGATTGAACCCTCGTCAGGCTAGGTGGAACATGTTTCTGACCCGGTTCGTGTTTAAGATAACGTACATCCCAGGGTCCCAGAACGGTAAGGCAGACGCCCTGTCCTGGCGGTATGACACAGAGGAGAGGTCCATTGAGCCCACTCCCATACTGCCAGAATCTTGTCTGGTGGCACCGGTGGTGTGGGAGGTCGATGCGGAAATTGAGCGGGCGTTACGTACCGACCCTACTCCCCCAGAGTGTCCAATGGGTCGGACGTACGTGCCGCTCGAGGTCCGTGATCGTCTTATTTATTGGGCTCATACGTCACCCTCCTCTGGACATCCAGGTATTGGCCGGACAGTGCACTGCCTTAGCGCTAAGTACTGGTGGCCAACTTTAGCTAAGGATGTGAGGGTTTATGTCTCCTCCTGCTCGGTGTGCGCCCAGTGTAAGGCGCCTAGACACCTGCCCAGGGGGAAGTTACAACCCCTGCCCGTTCCACAACGGCCGTGGTCTCACCTCTCGGTGGACTTTATCACGGACCTTCCCCCCTCTCAGGGGAATACCACTATTCTGGTCGTTGTGGATCAGTTCTCTAAGGCCTGTCGTCTCATTCCAATGCCGGGCCTCCCTACTGCCCTACAGACCGCTGAGGCATTGTTTACCCACGTCTTCCGGCACTACGGGGTGCCCGAGGATATAGTGTCTGACCGGGGTCCCCAGTTCACCTCTAGAGTCTGGAGGGCGTTCATGGAACGCATGGGGGTCTCGGTGAGCCTTACCTCGGGTTACCACCCAGAGAGTAATGGGCAGGTGGAAAGAGTGAACCAGGATGTGGGTAGGTTTCTGAGATCCTATTGCCAGGACCGGCAGGAGGAGTGGTCGGGGTATATCCCCTGGGCAGAGATGGCCCAGAACTCGCTTCGCCACTCCTCTACTAACCTAACCCCTTTTCAGTGTGTGTTGGGGTATCAGCCGGTTCTGGCACCATGGCATCAGAGCCAGATCGAGGCTCCTGCGGTGGATGAGTGGTTTCGGCGCTCGGAGGAGACGTGGAACGCTGCACACGTCCATCTGCAGCGGGCCATCCGTCGACAGAAGGCGAGCGCCGATCTCTCCTCAGGCCGGTGGTAGCTGGTCCACTCCAGGACAGTGAGATAAGAGAGACTCCTCCACTGGACATCGAGGGGGCTCCGGCGTACTCAGGTTGGTCCATCGTGGATTCAAGACGTCGGATGGGGGGTCTACAATATCTCGTGGAGTGGGAGGGGTACGTCCCGGAGGAACGGTCCTGGGTGCCTAGGAGGGACATTCTAGATCCATCCCTCCTGACTGAGTTCCACCGAAGTCATCCTACGCGCCCTGCTCCGCGTCCTCCAGGTCGTCCCCGAGGCCGGGGTCGGCGCACGGCTGGAGCCGCGCGTCAAGGGGGGGGTACTGTCACGGATTCTGCCGAGGCTGCTCCTCCTCCTTGCTCGGGCAGGCTTCGGCGTTCGTCATCCCCGGAGTACTAGCTGCCACCGCTGGATGTTTCGATAGTTGTTTGGTCTAGTCTTGTGTGTGCACCTGTTTCGTATTGAGTTTTGATTATGTCACCTATAAGTTTCCCTTTTGGTTTGTTTGCAGTTGTGTGTAATTGTCCGCTTGTCCGTTTGGTGTCTCGTGTATGTTTAGTGTTTACGCGTGTGTGCGTAATCGTTCGCCTCCTTTGTTTTTGAGGCCTTTGTTTCCCTGTGCTTTATTTAGTAAAGACATTTTGGATTAAACCTCCTTGTCCTGCGCTTGACTCCACCACTGCATCCACATCCGAACTCTGACACAGGGCCCATAGTGCTCTTGTCAAAATTAATGCACTATGTAGGGGATAGTGTGCCATTTGTGATGCAATTCTATGAGCTCGTTTCCTTCTCTGTCTGCTCTACATGGCAGGATCAACCAGCCACTTCTAATGGCCACATAAATTCTAATTTATTGGTCATAATCCGTCATCAATTTACCCAGACCCCAATCAGGACCCAATTATACCCCAGTCCCATGCCTCTCTGGGGAATTACAACTCTGGGCACTGCCACTCTCAGACCCCCATTAAAACACAACTCGGGGCCTTACCATTCTGAGACCACCATTAGTAAATTGACTGACCTGTTGACCAGTGAGAACCAGGGATCTGGATCGTAAATGTCATGCAGGACTCATCAGGAACAGTTCCAGATGCTTGTTGTCACAGACCATGTCCGTTTGTTTGTCTGTCAGTCTGTCTGTCTGTGTCTCTCCGACTGATGGACGGCATACTGTGGAATGGGCATGGGGGGCATGGGGCTTTAGCCAGTCTGGACTTTTAGAAAGGGGAGGTGGTAATGGCTTTTGTGTTCATTAACTAGATGCCATATTGTGACAATTATTTGTTTTTTAACCTTCGGACAGGGGAGGAAGTCGTACGTCTTTAATTAACCAACTCACTAACTCACGGGAGTATCCCAGCCAAGTCTGCATGGGAACAAGCCACATTGTGTCTCACAGGTTGTTGCATTTTTCATAGCCCCACCCACCACCCACACACTTACAGCTCTACCGTTAAAACCACATAGCCATTTGTGTAGCTCAAATACAAGACATGAGACTAGAGAGAGAGAGAGTGTAGCAGTGTCACTGATGTGAGATTGATGTCATCCTCTTCCGCTTCTTTGAATTCTGGAATTCGGGTATTGGTCCAATCAGAACTAGATAACACACACGTCTTCCCATTGAAGAGATGCTGAGTGAGGTCATGAAGGGTTCATTCATCCCTGAAAGTGTCTGGAGTCAAATAAGTAGCTAATACTAGTATTATAATTTTAGAGCATCTTTAACAGTCATCACTGCATGGATGCCCTGTGGGGAGCTCCCCAGGTTTATTTGGCTAATGTGGCTCTGTGTTTTCAAATGAGTTAATGTGATGGAAATATTTTTTTACATGCCAGAAATACATAACCTTTCACAAATGGGTTGTGAAAGTTGAAGTCATTGGTTGTAGGTGTGAGGAAATGCATAGATAGAAATATGTTTGACCTATGCCAGAAATAAGTAATCACTATAATTACATTGGGTTATGAAAGATGAAGTCATAGGGTGTAGGTGTGAAGAAATTGTGAGTGTTAGACTGACCTTAATTCACTCTAGCCTTGGCTAGGTTTATGATTTTTTCAAACAGGAACATTAAAGTTGACACAGTCTCAGGCTTTTCCTCAAAGCCAATTATTAATGGTTTGCTGTACACTTGGGATAACTTCACTCCCGCTCTCCCTCACAGTAATAATTGAAGGTCACATTTTGGAACTCTTTAATAGTACCTCTGTCCTAGGACCTCAGGAGGGCCTCAGAGAGCTTTCAGGGGTCCTTCATTGTTCAAGTCATCTCTACTATGTTTTTACACAGCTAGACAGAAAGTGAAGCCAGTCTAGAGTTGAGTCAGTGGAAGCTGAAGGGAGTGTACAGAGGTCAGAGCTGACCATAGAAATGTAGTTACTTGGAGGTGACATACCCAAAGTGAGTTGACCTTTGCAAGTTTGCCCCCCATTGGCCCATTCCCATAGCCTTCTCTGTTCCTTTTCCAGGACGTCGATCTGGATGCATTCAGGCTGGCTGCTTCACTTTGGACAGTTACTGTCACGATCGTCAGGGAGAGACCAAGGCGCAGCGTGATGAACGAACATACTTTAATTAGTTAAAGTGTAAACACAATACAAAACAAGAAACGACTCGTGACGTCCACGGTATCAATGACCGAACATGGAACAAAAACCCACAAACACAAAGGGAAAACAGACAGTTTAAATATGGCTCCCAATCAGAGACAACCAGCCAACAGCTGACACTCGTTGCCTCTGATTGGGAGTCACTCAGGCAAACATAGAAATCAACAAACTAGAACCCCCAACATAGAAATACACACATAGAATGAACACACCCTGGCTCAACATAATGAGTCCCAGAGCCAGGGTGTGACAGTACCCCCTCCTAAAGGCGCGGACTGCGACCGCGCCTCAACTAAACAAAACAGGGGAGGGCTGGGCGGGCATACCTCCTCGGCGGCGGTTCTGGCTCCGGCCTTGACCACCACCCTCCAATACACCCCCCATAGCGCCCCTGGTCCAGTCTGGCCCCGCCGGCTGGAGCCGAACTGGACTTAGAAGGAGCGGTTAGCTTCATCTCCATAGTGGAGCAGTTGACCGGTACCTTACCAGGCACCGGTGACCCAGGCACGGGTTGTGCTGGACTGACGACGCGCACCCCTGCCTTGGTGCGTGGAGGAGGAACGGGCCTTACCAGGCTGACGACGCGCACCCCTGGCTTGGTGCGTGGAGGAGGGACGGGCCTTACCAGGCTGACGACTCGCACCCCTGGCTTGGTGCGTGGAGGAGGAACGGGCCGGACCAGGCTGACGACTCGCACCCCTGGCTTGTGCGAGTGGCAGGAACAGGCCGGGCCGGGCTGGCGATGCGCACCGTAGATTTGGTGCGAGTGGCAGGAACAGGCCGGGCCGGGCTGACGATGCGCACCGTAGACTTGGTGCGAGTGGCAGGAACAGGCCGGGCCGGGCTGGCGACGCGCACCGTATACTTGGTGCGAGTGGCAGGAACAGGCCGGGCCGGGCTGGCGACGCGCACCGTAGACTTGGTGCGTGGAGCAGGGACAGGCCGGACTGGGCTGGCGACGCACACCGTAGGCTTGGTGCGTGGAGCAGGGACAGGCCGGACCGGGCTGGCGACGCACACCGTAGGCTTGGTGCGTAGAGTAGGGACAGGCCGGGCTGGGCTGTCGACGCACACCGTAGGCTTGGTGCGTGGAGCAGGGACTGGCCGGACTGGGCTGGCGACGCACACCGTAGGCTTGGTGCGTGGAGCAGGGACAGGCCGGACCGGGCTGGCGACGCACACCGTAGGCTTGGTGCGTGGAGCAGGGACTGGCCGGACTGGGCTGGCGACGCACACCGTAGGCTTGGTGCGTGGAGCAGGGACAGGCCGAACCGGGCTGTGGAGACGGATAGGAGCCCTGGAGTGAAGAGCGGCCACAACCCGTCCTGGCTGAATGCCTACCCTCACACACTCTGTGTGAGGCATCCGCACAGGACGTACAGGGCGGTGTATCCGTAACCTGGTGTCCTCCAGAATCCGCCCCTCTTTTGCCTCCGTCAGCCCCGTCGTCCATGCCGTGTGCCCCCCCCTAAAAATGTTCTGGGGTTGCCTCTCGCCTGTCCGACGTTGACCCGTTTGGCGCCGCTGCTCCTCTCTACAGCGCGCCTCCACCGTCTCTTCTCCCGTCACTTCCTCCCATGTCCAGCCCAAGAGCTGCCCCTGGACACGCTGCTTGGTCGTTGCATGGTGGGTTTTTCTGTCACGATCGTCAGGGAGAGACCAAGGCGCAGCGTGATGAACGAACATACTTTAATTAGTTAAAGTGTAAACACAATATAAAACAAGAAACGACTCGTGACGTCCACGGTATCAATGACCGAACACGGAACAAAAACCCACAAACACAAAGGGAAAACAGACAGTTTAAATATGGCTCCCAATCAGAGACAACCAGCCAACAGCTGACACTCGTTGCCTCTGATTGGGAGTCACTCAGGCAAACATAGAAATCAACAAACTAGAACCCCCAACATAGAAATACACACATAGAATGAACACACCCTGGCTCAACATAATGAGTCCCAGAGCCAGGGTGTGACAGTTACTCTATTCTCAGTAGAGTGTCATCATGACCATCGCTTACTCTCTCTCTCACTCTCTCTCTCTCACACTCTCTCTCTGTCTATCTATTTCACTCTCTCTCTGCTCTCTCTCTGAATCTCCCCTCTCACACTCTCACTCTCTCTCTATATATCTCTCACTATCTCTCTCTCTCCCTCACTCTCTCTCTTTTATTTCTCTGTCTCACTCTCTCTCTCTGTATATTTCACTCTTTCTCTATCCTCTCTCTCTTATATAAAGTGATCCCCAGAGATGGCTCAGAGAAGGAGTCTAAATAGAAGAAGAATTGAGGGCATCCTTCATCCTCCATCTCTGTGAAACGGTCAATGACCTTTGTTTACTTTGGAAGCTCCATCGTCTGATAGAGCATCCGAGAACCGTTATACCAAACAACCTAATTTCTGTGGTTGCTCCCCTTCTCTTGTTCCAATGTAATCAGTGAATTTACGGTAAAAGAGCATTCCCACTGCAACACCAAGGTTTTGTTTCTGAAAACATCTCTTGTTGGAAAGATGTTAAGCACAATAGATCCATCCAAGGCGACTAAAGCTTGCCAACTACAGTGTGTTGCAACTCAAACTCCCACAGATGGACAGAGCCAGAAAGAAAGGCATAGCGGGTCAGTGAGAGTGTGGGTGTCTGCTAATCTTTTACATTATAGTGACATTTATCTGTGTAATGTTCTCAGGGCTAGGTTAGTTTCACAAGCCAAGCCCTTGTAAGGAAAGTCAGGTTATTGTTTAACTCCATCTCTATAGGGAGAACAGTGAGTAAATGTTATTTGTGTGATGCATCTCCAAGAAATATAGCACATAACAAACACTGCTCTCTCTTATTGGACAATGCAAATAGTCCGGGTAGCCATTTGATTAGCTGTTCAGGAGTCTTATGGCTTGGGGGTAAAAGCTGTTAAGAAGACTTTTGGACCTAGACTTGGCGCTCCAGTACCACTTGCTGTGCGGTAGCAGAGAGAACAATCTATGACTAGGGTGGCTGGAGTCTTTGACAATGTTTAGGGCCTTCCTCTGACACCGCCTGGTATAGAGGTCCTGGATGGCAGGAAGCTTGTCCCCAGTGATATACTGGGCCGTACGCACTACCCTCTGTAGTGCCTTGCGGTCGGAGGCCAAGCAGTTGCCATACCAGGCAGTAATGCAACCAGTCAGGATGCTCTCGATGGTGCAGCTGTAGAACTTATTGAGGATCTGAGGACCCATGCCAAATATTTTCAGTCTCCTGAGGGGGAAAAGGCTTTGTTGTGTCCTCTTCACGACTGTCTTGGTGTGTTTGGACCATGATAGTTTGTTGGGGATGTGGACAACAAGGAACTTGAAGCTCTCAACCTGCTCCACTACAGCCACGTCGATGAGAATGGGGGCGTGCTCAGTCACCTTCTTTTTCCTGTAGTCCACAATTATCTACTTTGTCTTGATCACGTTGAGGGAGAGGTTGTTACCCTGGCACCACACGGCCAGGTCTCTGCTGTCTCATCATTGTCTGAGATCAGGCCTATCACTGTTGTGTAGTCGGCAAACTCAATGATGGTGTTAGGGTTGTGCCTGGCCATGCAGTCATTTACATTTTAGTCATTTAGCAGAAGCTCTTATCCAGAGCGAATTACAGTTAGTGAGTGCATACATATATTTTTTTTTCATACTGGTCCCCGGTGGAAAACGAACCCACAACCCTAGCGTTGCAAACACCATGCTCTACCAACTGAGCTACACGGGACTACAGTCATGGGTGAACAGGGCGTAAAGGAGGGGACTGAGCACGCACCCCTGAGGGGCCCCCGTGTTGAGGATCAGTGTGGTAGATGTGTTGTTACCTACCCTTACCACCTGGGGGCAGCCCGTCAGGAGGTCCAGGATCCAATTGCAGAGGGAGGTGTTTAGTCCCAGGGTCCTTAGCTTAGTGATGAGCTTTGAGGGCACTATGGTGTTGAACGCTGAGCTGTAGTCAATGAATAGCATTCTCACGTAGGTGTTCCTTTTGTCCAGGTGGGAAAGGGCAGTGTGGAGTGCAATAGAGATTGCATCATCTGTGGATCTGTTGGGGCAGTATGCAAATTGGAGTGGGTCTAGTGTTTCTGGGATAATGGTGTTGATGTGAGCCATGACCAGACTTTCAATGCAGTTCATGGCCACAGACGTGAGTGCTACGGGTCGGTAGTCATTTTGGCACGTTACCTTGGTGTTCTTGCGCACAGGGACTATGGTGGTCTGCTTGAAACATGTTGGTATTACAGACTCAGTCAGGGACAGGTTGAAAATGTCAGTGAAGACACTTGCCAGTTGGTCAGCGCATGCTCGGAGTACACGTCCTGGTAATCTGTCTGGCCCTGCGACCTTGTGAATGTCGACCTGTTTAAAGGTCTTACTCACATCGGTTACGGAGAGTGTGATCACACAGTCGTCCGGAACAGCTGATGCTCTCATGCATGCTTCAGTGTTGCTTGCCTCGAAGCGAGCATAGAAGTAAGTTAGCTCATCTGGTAGGCTTGTGTCCCTGGGCAGCTTGTGGCTGTGCTTCCCTTTGTAGTCTGTAATAGTTTGCAGGCCCTGCCACATCCGACGAGCGTCAAAGCTGGTGTAGTACGATTCAATCTTAGTTCTGTATTGACTCTTTGCCTGTTTGATGGTTCGTCGGAGGGCATAGCGGGATTTCTTATAAGCTTTCCGGGTTAGAGTCCCTCTCCTTGAAAGAGGCAGCTCAACACTTTAGCTCAGTGCAGATGTTGCCTGTAATCCATGGCTTCTGTTTGGGGTATGTACGTACGGTCACTGTGGGGATGATGTCATCGTTGCACTTGTTGATGAAGCCAGTAACTGGTGTGGTGTACTCCTCAATGCCATCGAAAGAATCCAGGAACATACTCCAGTCTGTGCTAGCATAACAGTCCTCTAGCTTAGCATCTGCGTCATCTGACCACTTCTTTATTGACCGAGTCACTGGTGCTTCCTGCTTTAGTTTTTGCTTGTAAGCAGGAATCAGGAGTTATGGTCAGATTTTCTAAATGGAGGGCGAGGGAGAGCTTTGTACGATTCTCTGTGTGTGGAGTAAAGGTGGTCTAGATTTATTTTCCTCTGGTTGCACATTTAAACATGCTGGTAGAAATGAGGTAAAACGGATTTAAGTTTCCCTGCATTAAAGTCCCCGGCCACTAGGAACGCCACCTCTGGATGAGCGTTTTCCTGTTTGCTTATGGCCTTATACAGTTTGTTGAGTGCGGTCTTAGTGCCAGCATCGGTTTGTGGTGGTAAATAGACAGCCACGAAAACTATAGATGAAAACTCTCTTGGTAAATAGTGTGGTCTACAGCTTATCATGAGATACTCTACCTCAGGCGAGCAAAACCTTGAGACTTCCTTAACATTAGATTTGTGCACCAGCTGTTGTTTACAAATATACACAGACCGCCACCCCTTGTCTTTCCGGAGGCAGCTGTTCTATCTTGCCAATGTAGCATATATCCTGCCAGCTGTATGTTATCCATGTTGTCGTTCAGTCACGACTCTGTGAAACATAAGATATTACAGTTTTTAATGTCCCGTTGGTAGGATATCTGTGATCTTAGTTAGTCTATTTTGTTATCCAATGATTGTATGTTGGCTAATAGGACTGATGGTAGAGGCAGATTACCCACTCGCCGTCGGATCCTTACAAGGCACCCCGACCTACGTCCCCGATATCTCCGTCTCTTTCTCATGCGAATGACGGGGATTTGGGCCTTGTCGGGTGTCTGAAGAAAATCCTTTGTGTCCGACTCGTTAAAGAAAAAATCTTCATCCAGTACGAGGTGAGTAATCGCTGTCCTAAAGCTATTTTCGGTCATACGAGATGGTGGCAGAATCTTTATGTACAAAATAAGTTACAAATAACGCAAAAAAACACACACAATAGCACAATTGGTTAGGAGCCCGTAAAACGGCAGCCATCTCCTTAAGCGCCATTCTTCCTCCTTATTGCCTATGTTGACCGATACTTCTGGGATGCATGGATCTATACTACTGGTAAAGTATATGAATAATGCATACTAAATAAGAGCTCCCCAAATGGCTCACCAGTTGGCTAGTCAGTTAGTCTGTGCAGAAATCAATTAATTACTGGATCAATACTGCTCATCATAACATCATATAGTTAAGCACTATGTAGACATGGGGAGGTCGGAGGTGTGTGTCGGCCCCTTACAGCCCTTCACGTCGAGTGATGCGTTTGTCTGTGTGTGCGTGCATGCACGTGTGCGTGACGTGTGTGTGTGCGCGTGTGTGTGTGTGCACTGATCTATAAGGTGTGGTCTCTGACCACAAGGATCTAAACATTGTCAGTCCATCTGTTATAGTTACTAAAGGAGTGTCAGTCAGTGTCAGTCCATGGCATAGGTCACTGTTTACAGATTGTGGCCTGTTAGGGCACTATAGGCTCTTTATTTTTATTAATTTTTTATTGAATATTTAAAACATACAATCTACTTTCAGTGAAGCCGCTCAACATCTACATCACATTCAGTCATCTAATAGACTCCCATCCAGAGCGACCCACAGAAGCACTATAGGCTCTTACAATGCTACTGTAATTCATGTGTTCCTTTTCGGCACGACTTTAGAGATTGCTTTGTCTGGGAATTTCATGACACAATGAAAACCATGCAACAATACCATAAAGTAGAATGTTTTCGGTCATCTAGCCTTTGTTCCACACGTGCGAGAGATCGAGAACCTCATCTTGAAAGCAGACTTGTGCTGTTCGGAACAATCCGAAAGTTCCCCCTGCAACGGTTAGCTACATAACAGCAGTGGTTGGCTTTATAGTTTCACTAATGAGCGACGCGGCACACGCCAAACACCTCTACGCTGAAGGGGGCGATGGTGGGAACCGGCGAGGAACCAGAGAACCAGAACCCGGGCCAAACAACTGGCGCCGGCCTCACAGGGTGACAATCTGGTTGATGCGGGGGTGATGGTGGATCAGAGCAAAGCAAGAGTTACCGCCGCCACTTTTCCCTTTCCCATGGGACCCTTACACCTGAAAAACAAGCTAATCACCAAACAGGCGACCAGCACAAAGTAAACAGCCACCACTAAGCACTTCTTAAAAATGAGAATGATAGTTACCAAGGTTTTTTCAGCGTTTTTTGCTACGTTGATCCAACTAATGGAGATGTTTGACATTACATCCTCCCTTAGGTTAACACATCCTCTAAGGAAGACTTCAGCTGTTTGCTGACATTCCCTCACAGACGTATCTTAGCTCATGAATATTTGCCTCAAATTCACCTATTTTCCCTTAATTCCCATTCATTAGGGTTAGTTAGCCATTGGGTATGGTGACTGTTCCACTGTCATAAAGCTCTTCCTGCCATAAGTACCCATCTTTCCTCCCATTAATTGCAAACACACATTGTGAATCAATCCTGAATGGCTGCTTCGGTGTTAATTGGTTTGAGAGACTGCTAATAGGAGAGGAACAGGAGAGAGCTGCATTAGGCTGGTGCATGTGGCCCATAAATAAGGTGTGTCTCCGGTGTGCCCTGTCAGGGCTCGTTTAGGGGTGTTCTGGGTAACGTTGTCCATTAGGGGGATGTACGCACGCACGCACACACACCCACATACACACACACCATCGTTTAGGGGTGTTCTGTCTAACGTTCTCCATTAGGTGACCACAAGGTTGTGTAAGTGCCACGTGGACACACTGAGTTTAAACAGGGACCCTCAGGTTAGGATCCAGACCAGTGTTGGTCATGATGACATCACCTTCAAAGTTACTGTAATTTGATCCAGTTAGACTATGTGATGCAGACCATCTTCAAAGACCTGACTTTCCTCCTCCTCCTCCTCCTCCTCCTCCTCCTCCTCCTCCTCCTCCTCCTCCTCCTCCTCCTCAAGAGCAGCTTTAGCATCTCAGATTAGAAGTGCTGTCCATATAATCTTGTTCATTAATCTAAAAAGCAAAACTGATCCTAGATCAGCACTCCTACGCTGAGATGCTTTATGAATACAGACACTTTCCTCTCCGACTGCCTACACTTGACCTTACGACTGCACTATTACAAAATGTTTAGTCTTCATTTTTTGTTAGGTATGTTTGAAATACCAGTAACTAAGACTTAAAAACTAAAACACAGGAGAAGTGTACATTGGCCCTCAACAAAACAATATTTGAAAAAACAATTCACCCCGACAGGCGCCAACAGATTTATTTTCCAGAAGCCTTGTCCTCTTTGGCCTTTAAGGTTGTGTGTGTGTCCAGGGCCAGGTTTTCTTTCACTCTGTATTTCCACTCTGATATTACTTATTTAACAAGACGTGTTACACATACAGTATCTGTCCACTACCTATTAGGACATGACAGGGCCTTGTTTTACTATGGAGAAATCCTCTGATGATGTTTCCTGAGAGTAGAGGCTTGCATCCTACACACCTTCTGAAGGAGATTAGGCCTCTCGGGAGGCTTTGTGTTGCACCTCGTGGTTATGGCTGCCTCACACACACACACATACACACACACACACACACACACACCGCCTTGCACACCGATGCCTGCCAAGGTCTGTTTTCTATGCAGATCAGCTGTCCTGTGGGGAGCTGACATTTTGGCTCCTGTGGCGCACTCCAGTTTCCCAGTTTCCAGCGGGATCCATTGAGAGAACGGCTGGGGGGATTTGCAGCTGTGTAGGCTGAGGGGTGCCCACGCCTGGGTCCCCGCTGGTCTTGGCACGGCCTGGCGTGGATCAGGTTGACTGTTTGGCCAACACAGAGACAGGCCTCTATGGTATAGAGAGTTAGTGTGTGCGATGCCTCTCATCTCTTTACTCTCGTTCTCTCGCTCTCTCTCTATTTATGTCCTCTCTCTCTCTCCGTCTTTCTCTCATTGCTCTACTCTCTCTTTCTCTTTCCCTCTCTCTCACTCTCATCTCTCCCACCCCCCTCTCTTTCTCCCACTCATCTATCCCCCTTCTCTCTCTCCCACCCTCTCTCACTACTTTCATTTCATACACCCCTGCTCGCTACCCCATGCCAGCTTAATAGCATAGGAAATGAACTGTAAGGCTTCAATGGAGAACCTCATTAAACCTTGATATTCATAAAATGAACTCCGCTAAGTCTAGCTGCAAAGTTGCTCTCCCGCTGAGATCAAGATTCAGACAGAGTTCCAGAGGTAGGTACCCAGGGGACAGGGCTGAGCAGTAGACCTGTACAGAGAGCTAAGGAAAGAGAGAGAGAGTGTGCCCGTGTGTGTGTGTGAAAGCCAAGGAGAGGAGGACGGATGTGTAAACGATCAGTTTCACTCCTCATTGCCGGATTATGGAAGTAGATACAGCACCTCTCTCTCTGTGTTGAGGAATGAAGTGTGCCCTCCTCTCCAACACACATTGGGCTGAGAGTGTAATCCACAAGCTGCTTTATATTCATGCTACTTACTGACTGTGTGATGGCTTTTAGCCTTTTGAGATCCTTTGTGTGAAGCGCCGCAGAGCAAATCTTTTCTGTTTTATTTATTTATCTATTCCAGGATGAGTTCTGTGGGAACAACGAACAATGAGAATGTGGAATGGATGTTTTTTTGAAGTTGAGTCAAAGCGGGGTCTGCTCTGCCAAAGTTACGTGTCAAAGATCATAAGGAATGTCACTTCAAGGTTTTTACAAAACTTTTGAATAGGCCTATAATTCAGACCAGTATTAATTAAATGTATCCGAATGACCTTACTGACATCCTGTTGAAATGTTACTGTAATTAATATACATACTTTTGATATGCTGCGTTGACACAAAACCAGTGAAATTCCCACTGTTGATTCATGATGGGACAATGCCAACCTATTGCTACATAATCTTTCACTCTGGAAAGCACAGGAACACACTCACAGACAAGCACAAGCACACACACACACACACACCTTGCTCTGGGGACTGGGAAGGGGGTAGTGCAGCGAGTGCTCCTGTAGTGGAGGAGACAGCAGTAAACTCTCTCTGTGGTCGGCTCAGACCCAAGCCTGTCATCGCAACTGCCAATTAGTGCTGATTAGGAGGCGTAGTGGAGCTGCAAACAGCTGCACACTGCCAAGCCCTTTTAGCCCTCTCCCTTCAGCCCTCTCCTTGCCCTTTCCCTCCAGCCCTCCCAAGCCCTCCCCAGCCCCCGTCCTGCCATGGGCTGGGGCCTCGCTTGCCTGCCTGCTCCTTGCTCCCTCACCCCAACAGAAGAAAATCTCCTCAAGAGCACAGGTGGTAGAAGTGTTCTTTCTTACTGTAGTTGTCTCCTTGGGCCAACCTTGCCTGTCAGGCTGAGCATCTGAAAAAAAACATATCATAACATTGAAATGTGTTATCATTGATGTTGATATTATTATTATTATTATTATTAAGTAGAATGATAAAGCAGGCTTTTGCTGAGTGAATGTATTGTTCTTTCACACAGCAGATGTAAAGAAAACAACCAGCATGCCTGTTTACTTTTTCCAAAGTTTTTGTTTTGCTGAGGTCAGCATTGGCAAGGGGGTGGCATGCACTCAGAATGTCCTCCCCTCTGAGAACCTAGCCCCCCTCCCCCTCTCCCAACCCTTTCCCCCGAACCTAAACATTAATAACCCATATCCTCAAGCAATTAGTCTCATTGCCTACATACACATCTCTGACAGCCTCAGTGTTTTTCATTCACAAACACAAATATTATTACTCCTTTTTTAACGTGACATTGTCGTGGGAACCCTTCAGCCCCTAAACGGCATGTCACTGAGCCCCCTCCAACCCCCTGACCCCTTCCCAAGGTCTTTAGGGAAACCTAAGACCACACTAGTACATGCTAGGGCTGCGTCAGAACTAGCAGCCTAGTCCCTATGTAGTGCAATACTTTTCACCAAAGCCCTAAAAGTAGTGCACCATATACATTGAGGGAAAAAAATATTTGATCCCCTGCTGATTTTGTACTTTTGCCCACTGACAAAGACATGATCTGTCTATAATTTTAATGGTAGGTTTATTTGAACAGTGAGAGACAGAATAACAACAAAAAAATCCAGAAAAACGCATGTAAAAAATGTTTGAAATTGATTTGCATTTTAATGAGGGAAATAAGTATTTGACCCCTCTGCAAAACATGACTTAGTACTTGGTGGCAAAACCCTTGTTGGCAATCACAGAGGTCAGATGTTTCTTGTAGTTGGCCACCAGGTTTGCACACATCTCAGGAGGGATTTTGTTCCACTCCTCTTTGCAGATCTTCTCCTAGTCATTAAGGTTTCGAGGCTGACATTTGGCAACTCGAACCTTCAGCTCCCTCCACAGATTTTATGTGGGATTAAGGTCTGGAGACTGGCTAGGCCACTCCAGGACCTTAATGTGCTTCTTCTTGAGCCACTCCTTTGTTGCCTTGGCCGTGTGTTTTGGGTCGTTGTCATGCTGGAAAACCCATCCACGACCCATTTTCAATGTCCTGGCTGAGGGAAGGAGGTTCTCACCCAAGATTTGACGGTACATGGCCCCGTCCATTGTCCCTTTGATGCGGTGAAGTTGTCCTGTCCCCTTAGCAGAAAAACACCCCCAAAGCATAATGTTTCCACCTCCATGTTTGACGGTGGGGATGGTGTTCTTGGGGTCATAGGCAGCATTCCTCCTCCTCCAAACACGGCGAGTTGAGTTGATGCCAAAGAGCTCGATTTTGGTCTCATCTGACCACAACACTTTCACCCAGTTCTCCTCTGAATCATTCAGATGTTTATTGGAAAACTTCAGACGGCCCTGTATATGTGCTTTCTTGAGCAGGGGGACCTTGCGGGCGCTGCATGATTTCAGTCCTTCACGGCGTAGTGTGTTACCAATTGTTTTCTTTGTGACTATGGTCCCAGCTGCCTTGAGATCATTGACAAGATCCTCCCGTGTAGTTCTGGGCTGATTCCTCACCATTCTCATGATCATTGCAACTCCACAAGGTAAGATCTTGCATGGAGCCCCAGGCCGAGGGAGATTGACAGTTATTTTGTGAATAATCGCACCAACTGTTGTCACCTTCTCACCAAGCTGCTTGGCGATGGTCTTGTAGCCCATTCCAGCCGTATGTAGGTCTACAATCTTGTCCCTGACATCCTTGGAGAGCTCTTTGGTCTTGGCCATGGTGGAGAGTTTGGAATCTGATTGATTGATTGCTTCTGTGGACAGGTGTCTTTTATACAGGTAACAAGCTGAGATTAGGAGCACTCCCTTTAAGAGTGTGCTCCTAATCTCAGCTCGTTACCTGTATAAAAGACACCTGGGAGCCAGAAATATTTCTGATTGAGAGGGGGTCAAATACTTATTTCCCTCATTAAAATGCATATCAATTTATAACATTTTTGAAATGCGTTTTTCTTGATTTTTTTGTTGTTATTCTGTCTCTCACTGTTCAAATAAACCTACCATTAAAATTATAGACTGATCATGTCTTTGTCAGTGGGGAAACGTACAAAATCAGCAGGGGATCAAATACCTTTTTCCCTCACTGTATGGAATATGGTGCTATTTCCAACTAACCCTAGCTGGGCTCAGTCGTCTTCATTTATCACTCCGATGGTTGAAAAGGCCTATCTTAATTAGGCATGTATCTCCTCCAAGGGATCCATATTCTTTCTCTTACAGACTTCCATTCCTCCCTGTCTTTCCCCCTGTAAAACATCACAAAGACAGAGCAAAGAGAAAGCAAAGCAGTAGACTACAATGCCAACAGCCACCCTCAGTCCCCATGTTCCAGGAGCAGCGACTCAGTAAGTCGATAAAACAGTAAATCAATACAGGTCTAATACTGAATAATTGAGGTTATGGGAGTGCAGATAGCCACATTCCCTAGTAGGACCCCTATACAACACTGGGCTGAGTTGTCCTTATTCACCCTCCTCACACTTTTATATATTTATTTATCTTTTTTAACAGATAGGTTGACTGAGAACATATTCCCATTTGCAGCAATGACCTGAGGAATAAAGGGGATATATTTGGGTAGTAATTACAGTTTTTCTCGATTGCTAAGACACATTTCTTGAAAGCTGCTCTCCTTTTCTCTTAACTGTGAACACAAAACCCAATTTTCAAGCTACATTCACAAAACCTCAGACTCTTCTTGCAAAACCAAACTTTCACCTCAAAACAGTTCAATCTGTGCTCAAAACTGAACTATGTTGTCAAATCGTGATTAAAATCAAAATTAAAAACACTACTGAACAGTCACTAAACACTACGTAGAAAAATAGAAAACACAATGCTCAGGACATGAAGCTGGAGAAATAAATGTTTATTGTTCACTGTAGGCTAAATGCATGTTGCAAAACAAAAAAAAAACTGTGCATTTAGCACTTGTACAAAAAGACAAAACAGAAATCTTGTGCATTTACATGTAGCACTTGTAAAAACAAACAGAAATCTTATGCGTTTGCCACTTGTGTACAGTAAGCCCATGTAAAAATAAAGTACAAAAATATACAAATAAGTGCATTACTCAGCCACAGCATCATGTCTCCGTACTGGGTCAGGCCACAGAACTTCATCCACATCACAGGCCACATTTTGTCTGGCAAGGCAACGGGGGAAAAAACCCATGCCTCCACACCTATGTCACCACAGGCAAGTCCCATGGCTTGCAGGAGATTTACCCTGGTGTAAGGTTGGCGTTCATATACCTTCCACCGCCATGAGGAGAATAATTCCTCAATGGGGTTTAGGAAAGGGGAGTACGGTGGAAGGCAAAGATTGATAAAACCTTGGTTCATATTGTACCACTCTCTAACCTGGAGGGCTCTGTGAAAACTCACATTGTCCCAAACAACAACATAGATGGGATGCTCATCCTGCTGCCCTAACAAAGCATCTCGCATGTGATTGAGGGAAAATGAGGAGCTGGTGATTGTTGTAGGGCCCCAGGTTGGCATGATGGTGGACAACCCCATGATTGCTGATGGCAGCACATAATGTGACATTGCCACCACGCTGCCCAGGAACACCAACAATGGCCCGATGGCCAATCACATTACGGCCTCTCTTTCTCCTTTTGGTGAGATTAAACCCAGCTTCATCCATGTAGATGTATTGATGGGGGTCTTTCCATTGCATCCAGTTGAAAAACCCTCTGAAATAGATATAGTTTTGTAAGTGATACGGAAAAAGTGATTTAGGCCACTACAGTAAATCACTACTTAGAGTAATCAACATTGAATGTATCTGGATATATGCCAACCTGTACATACTGGAATCTTTGCTCTTTGACTCTGTCTGAGTTGCGATCAAAGGGCACTCTGTATAGCTGTTTCATGCGCAGTCTGTTGCGCTTGAGGACACGATCAACAGTAGAGAGGCTGACACTGTTGATACCCTCAAAATTTAAATGGTCCTCAATGATCTTCTGCTGAATTTCGCTCAGTTTAATGGCATTGTTCTCACGGACCATATCAACAATTAGGGTCTCTTGGTGTGGGGAGAACATACCTGTCCTCCCACCCCCATGTGGCAGTCTTTCAATTCTACAAAAAGAGAACATGGAGTTACAAAAAATATACATGGAATACTAGGCCTACAAACAGTTAGACCAACCCTCCATTACAATACTACAGTACATTGGTACAGTGATGTACTGAAACATATATTTACTTACAGTATACTGTGGTACAGTATATAGTACTACATAGTACTACATAGTACTACATGCTGAATTCTCAATGTGCATCACCAGGGCCATGATGATCTGGACGAAACTACCGAATCGAGGTAAGAATCTCTGGATTAACTATCTAATGTTAGTTAAATGTAGTAATTAATAAATTGGCTAACTTTGTTTAAATTGACAATTCTGTGAACTGGGCTTTGTCGAGTAAGGCTTAATTATGTATTTAGATTGTAGTTAGGTATTGTAGATAGGCCCGCAGCACGAAGCTAGCTAGCTAGCCGTTTTTCAAACAAAGTCAACACAGTAGCCATTGCTAGCTAGCCAACACGACCAGCTAACTGTACTGCAGTAGCTAAATACAATATATTTGTGCTAGCTAGCCAACGTTTAATTTTTGCTGCGTTATGAAAGGAACTAGACACGGACACGAATTATCTGTTTAGTGTGTTAACACACTATTGGTAGTTTGTTGTAACCAAGTATTGGTGCTAAACTGTGTTTTATTGGATGCTAGCATGCTAGTTAGCTATGGCGTCATAGTTAGGCATCGTGAGCTGTTGTGGGTAGTTATTGTAGGTTAGCATTGTTTTCGGCGGTGCCGGGTGTAGCACGAAGCTAGCTAGCTAGCCGTTTTTCAAACAAAGTCAACACAGTAGCCATTGCTAGCTAGCCAACACGACCAGCTAACTGTACTGTAGTAGCTAAATACAATATACTTGTGCTAGCTAGCCAACGTTTAATTATTGCTGCGTTATGAAAGGAACTAGACACGGACACGAATTATCTGTTTAGTGTGTTAACACACTATTGGTAGTTTGTTGTAACCAAGTATTGGTGCTAAACTGTGTGTTATTGGATGCTAGCATGCTAGTTAGCTATGGTGTCATAGTTAGGCATCGTGGGCTGTTGTGGGTAGTTATTGTAGGTTAGCATTGTTTTCGGCGGTGCCGGGTGTAGCACGAAGCTAGCTAGCTAGCCGTTTTTTCGAACAGAGTCAACACAGTAGCCATTGTGTGCTGTACTGTGGCAGCTAAATACAATATATTTGTGCTAGCTAGCCAACGTTTAATTATTGCTGCGTTATGAAAGGAACTAGACACGGACACGAATTATCTGTTTAGTGTGTTAACACACTATTGGTGGTTTGTTGTGACCAAGTGTTGGTGCTAAACTGTGTGTTATTGGATGCTAGCATGCTAGTTAGCTATGGTGTCATAGTTAGCTAGCTGAATAAAGTGGGTTGAGTCTATTCCTTGAAACATTGAACCGCTGTGGTTCACAACAATTCTGATTTCTAAAGGTGGAAGTTGGGAGAGTTTTTGTTCGGGTGGTTCAGTGAAACAATTATAGTTTCTGAGGTGGAAGTTTTTGGTGAGGTAGGCCCTGCTCTCTCCTCTCCCAGATGTTTAGTTCATTTCATTTCGATCTCCTCTGCATTATTGTAGCCATTTGCTACAGCCTGTCAACTATGCCTCTGCCTATCCCTGTTCTCTCCTCTCTGCACAGGCTACACAAACGCCTCACACCACGTGGCTGCTGCCTCTCTAACCTGGTGGTCCCTGCACGCACCCCACACCTGGAGTTCCAGGTCTCAGGCAGCCTCTGGAACTGCCGTTCTGCTGCCAACAAAGCTGACTTCATCCCAGCCTATGCTAACCTCCAGTCCCTCGACTTCCTGGCGCTGACGGAAACATGGATTACCACTGAAAACACTGCTACTCTTACTGCTCTCTCCTCGTCTGACCATGTGTTCTCGCATACCCCGAGAGCATCTGGTCAGAGGGGGTGGTGGCACAGGAATCCTCATCTCTCCCAAGTGGACATTCTCAATTTTTCCCCTAACCCATCTGTCTATCTCCTCATTTGAATTCCATGCTGTCACAGTCACTAGCCCATTTAAGCTTAATATCCTTGTCATCTATCGCCCTCCAGGTTCCCTTGGAGAGTTCATCAATGAGCTTGACGCCTTGATAAGTTCATTTCCTGAGGATGGCTCACCCCTCACAGTTTTGGGGGATTTCAACCTCCCTACGTCCACATTTGACTCATTTCTCTCTGCCTCCTTCTTTCCACTCCTCTCCTCTTTTGACCTCACCCTCTCACCGTCCCCCTACTCACAAGGCAGGCAATACGCTTGACCTCATCTTTACTAGATGCTGCTCTTCTACTAATCTCACTGCAACTCCCCTCCATGTCTCCGACCACTACTTTGTTTCCCTTTTCTCTCTCGCTCTCCTCCAACACTACTCACTCTGCCCCTACACAGATGGTAATGCGCCGCCGCAACCTTCGCTCTCTCTCTCCCACTACTCTCTCCTCTTCCATCCTATCATCTCTTCCCTCTGCTCAATCCTTCTCCCTCCAATCTCCTGATTCTGCCTCCTCAACCCTCCTCTCCTCCCTTTCTGCATCCTTTGACTCTCTGTGTCCCCTATCCTCCCGGCCGGCTCGGTCCTCCCCCTCCAGCTCCGTGGCTTGATGACTCATTGCGAGCTCACAGAACAGAGCTCCGGGCAGCGGAGCGGAAATGGAAGAAAACTAAACTCCCTGCCGACCTGGCATCTTTTCACTCCCTCCTCTCTACATTTTCTTCATCTGTTTCTGCTGCTAAGGCCACTTTCTACCACTCTAAATTCCAAGCATCTGCCTCTAACCCTAGGAAGCTCTTTGCCACATTTTCCTCCCTGCTGAATCCTCCCCCCCTCCTCTCTCTCTGTGGATGACTTCGTCAACCACTTTGAAAAGAAGGTTGACGACATCCGATCCTCGTTTGTTAAGTCTAATGACACTGCTGGTCCTACTCACACTGCCCTACCCTATGCTCTGACTTCTTTCTCCCCTCTCTCTCCAGATAAAATCCTGCGACTTGTGACTGCAGGCCGCCCAACAACCTGCCCGCTTGACCCCATCCCCTCCTCTCTTCTCCAGACCATCTCCGGTGACCTTCTCCCCTACCTCACCTCGCTGATCAACTCATCCTTGACCGCTGGCCATGTCCCTTCCGTCTTCAAGAGAGCGAGAGTTGCACCCCCTTCTCAAAAAAACCAACATTCGATCCCACTGATGTCAACAACTACAGACCAGTATCCCTTCTTTCTTTTCTTTCCAAAACTATTGAGCGTGCCGTCTTTAGCCAACTCTCTTGCTATCTCTCTCAGAATGACCTTCTTGATCCAAACCAGTCAGGTTTCAGGACTGGTCATTCAACTGAGACAGCTCTTCTCTGTGTCACGGAGGCTCTCCGCACTGCTAAAGCTAACTCTCTCTCCTCTGCTCTTGTCCTTCTAGACCTGTCTGCTGCCTTTGATACTGTGAACCATCAGATCCTCCTCTCCACCCTCTCCGAGCTGGGCATCTCCGGCGCGGCTCACTCCTGGATTGCGTCCTACCTGACCGGTCGCTCCTACCAAGTGGCGTGGCGAGAAGCTGTCTCCGCACCACGTGCTCTCACCACTGGTGTCCCCCAGGGCTCAGTTCTAGGCCCTCTCCTATTCTCCCTATACACCAAGTCACTTGGCTCTGTCATATCCTCACATGGCCTCTCCTATCATTGCTACGCTGACGATACACAACTAATCTTCTCCTTTCCCCCTTCTGATAACCAGGTGGCGAATCGCATCTCTGCATGTCTGGCAGACATATCAGTATGGATGACGGATCACCACCTCAAGCTGAACTCCTGGCAAGACGGAGCTGCTCTTCCTCCCGGGGAAGGACTGCCCGTTCCATGATCTCGCCATCACGGTTGACAACTCCGTTGTGTCCTCCTCCCAGAGTGCGAAGAGCCTTGGCGTGACCCTGGACAACACCCTTTCGTTTCTCCGCTAACATCAAGGCGGTGACCCGATCCTGCAGGTTCATGCTCTACAACATTCGGAGAGTACGACCCTGCCTTACACAGGAAGCGGCACAGGTCCTAATCCAGGCACTTGTCATCTCCCGTCTGGATTACTGCAACTCGCTGTTGGCTGGCCTCCCTGCCTGTGCCATTAAAACCCCTACAACTCATCCAGAATGCCGCAGCCCGTCTGGTGTTCAACCTTCCCAAGTTCTCTCACGTCACCCCCCTCCTCCGCACACTCCACTGGCTTCCAGTTGAAGCTCGCATCCGTTACAAGACCATGGTGCTTGCCTATGGAGCAGTGAGGGGAACGGCACCTCCGTACCTTCGGGCTCTGATCAGTCCCTACACCCAAACGAGGGCATTGCGTTCATCCACCTCTGGCCTGCTGGCTCCCCTTCCTCTGCGGAAGCATAGTTCCCGCTCAGCCCAGTCAAAACTGTTCGCTGCTCTGGCACCCCAATGGTGGAACAAGCTCCCTCACGACGCCAGGACAGCGGAGTCACTCACCACCTTCCGGAGACATTTGAAACCCCACCTCTTTAAAGAATACCTGGGATAGGATAAAGTAATCCTTCAGCCTCCACCACCCCCCAAAAAAAAAAGTGTAAAGTGGTTATCCCACTGGCTATAGGGTGAATGCACCAATTTGTAAGTCGCTCTGGATAAGAGCGTCTGCTAAATGACGTAAATGTGCCCTTGAGCAAGGCACTTAACCCTAATTGCTCCTGTAAGTCGCTCTGGATAAGAGCGTCTGCTAAATGACTAAAATGTAAATGTAAATGTAGTATGTCATACAGTAATTGCTGTCAACATTTACATACTGTACTATAATGTCAAAAAAAGGTAATTACCTGTTCTCTTCTCTAAATCTTCGGATTATGGTGGACACAGTGAATCTACTGATGTTTGGTTGTACCCTTTGTCCAGCCTTCCTCATGCTCATACCATGGACAAGAACATGGTCAATCACAGTAGCTCTGATTTCATCAGATATTACTGTTCTTTGTCTTCGCTGACCACCTCAACCACCTCGACCTCCTCTCACACGAACTCTTCCTCTCAGATTTCTATCCATTGTAGGGCCTCACAAACCAGTGCTCTCTGAACTGGCTTACTGTATATGTTCCCTCACATCATTAGCCACAAGTGTGATCAATTTTGAGTTGTTGTGTTCAAGTGGTGACACCTGTGCTCTAATTGTGTTTGACTTTTGTCACCTGTGCTCACCATTATGCAGCACGGGTGCATCACAATGAAAATGTGTTGGCAAGTTATGTCTAAACAGGTGAAAAGTGCTTATGGTTTTGCCAAAAGAGTGATTGATTCAATCAGTGGGTTCAGGCAACTGAGCATTTGGTTCAGACAATAGGGTTTAGTGTTTTAGCAATTGAGAAAAACTGTAATGTTTGAAAACCGTATCACTGAGTGATTGCAGATGGATCTTTATATGTTTTGTATCTGGAGGATTTATACTGTTTTCCCAGGATGTTTAACTGAAGTATCTTATCATCTACATTTTAGCAGACACTCTTATTCAGAGCAATTAGGGTTCGAACCAGCAACCTTTTGTTTACTGGCCCAACCCGCCTAACAGCTTGGCTACTAGCACGCAGAGAGAGAGAGAGAGAGAGAGAGAGAGAGAGAGAGAGAGAGAGAGAGAGAGAGAGAGAGAGAGAGAGAGAGAGAGAGAGAGAGAGAGAGAGAGAGAGAGAGAGAGAGAGAGAGAGAGAGAGAGAGAGAGAGAGAGAGAGAGAGAGAGAGAGAGAGAGAGAGAGAGAGAGAGAGAGAGAGAGAGAGAGAGAGAGAGAGAGAGAGAGAGAGAGAGAGAGAGAGAGAGAGAGAGAGAGAGAGAGAGAGAGGGATGACAGAATCGCAAAACCAATTACGAAGCCTATTGGTAAGAAAGCATGAAATGTGATATGCATCATAATGGTTGTCTTGGTAACAGAGACTGGCATAAGTTGTAATAAGTGAAGGGGGTGAAGGCTATGAGAGAGAGAGAGAGAGAGAGAGAGAGAGAGAGAGAGAGAGAGAGAGAGAGAGAGAGAGAGAGAGAGAGAGAGAGAGATTTTGTGTGTGAGATGCACTAGAGGGCACACGCTGCATGTCTTAGACTCCAAGTTCCATTTGCAGTGTGCTGGGAAACTGGAACAGAACACTGGATCTAGTCTCATACTGTACCTCATATTGAGAGTAAACAGACTAACACAGGGAAAGGTAGAGCTAGGTAGGCCTTCTTGGTCCTTTCTTTTCACTTTCGGACAAATCATAACTTCTGAGATGTGGGCACAAAACTATGCAATGATGTAATTGGAATTTGTGTGAACATTTTGTGTGAACTAATAAAACACAATGTGATGGAAAAGCTTGTAGCGTTTTGTGTTATGAGACAGGAGCTACCATCAGAGATAGACAGACAGGCAGACAGACAAGCACTTCTACAAGGCTTGGTGGTCTTTGAATTTGGCCCCATAGAGTGTGTCCGTTAGTCCTTGGCGATCTCAATCCAGGTAAGTAGTGCATAGCACATGGATGACTGACATGACGACTGACGGCCAGTCTGTAAGCCGGAAAAGGGTCAACTGCAGCCATGCAGATCAACCGAATGTCAAAGGGCTGATATTACAGTTTTTTTTGATTGCTTAAGCACGATTTTCAAAACAGGGCCCGTGTTTTCAAAACACTACACACAATTAGCACAACCACACACCCAATTAGCAAAACACTACAGATCCTTTGCAAAATTAAACACTCTTGTAAAAACTATACACTTCTTTTTAAAAACCACACTTTGTTACCATATGAAACACACACGTTTCACATTACTATACTCTGTTTGCACGAGTTACACTCTGCTGTGATAAACCTAAAACACTTTTAGCACTTCTACTTCCCTATGATTAGAGTAGGCTACTCTCAACAAAGTACAAATATAATGTAAATTCACCAAACACTACACAAGACCAATGTTGCAGACTGAAGAAACTCATTTATTTCTCAACACGCCCAAAATGTTGACATGGAGATTCATAATACTGTAACCAAACGTCACTTTACATATTGTAAGTTCAAAATTTTTTTTTTAAAATAACTAGACATTGTCTCTTCGCCTAGCTGGATCTGGCCAGAGAATTTCATCAACATCGCAGGCAATGTTGTCATTAGCAAGACACCTTGGAAAGAAACGTCTTGAATGACGAATCCATCCTTGCATTGCTGCTACCTCCATCTGGTCACAGGCCTCCTCCATGGCTTGGATGAGGGGTACCTCAGCCTGGAGACGGAGATCATATACCTTCCACCGCCATGCCGAGAAAACTCTTCTATAGGGTTGAGGAATGGAGAGTATGGTGGAAGATATAGGACGGTGAAATGTGGATGTTGCTGAAACCAGTTCTGAACCAGAGCAGAGCGGTGGAAGACACATTGTCCCAGACAACAATGTATTGCATATGATCGATTTGATTTGCTGCTGTTATGTTGTGCAATTGGTCCAAGAATGTAAGTATGAGTGCTGTGTTGTAAGGGCCCATATGGGCATGGCGGTGGAGGACCCCATTCTGTGTAATGGCTGCACAGAGTGTTATATTACCCCCACGTTGCCCTGGGACATTGACTATAGCCCTGTGGCCAATGATGTTTCTTCCCCTCCTTCGTGTTCTCGTCAGGTTGAACCCAGCCTCATCTACGTAAATGAACTCATGCTGGATCTCCTCTCCATCCATTCGTAAAACTCTCTGAAAAACAGTGTCAGGCAAAATTGTGTAGTTCAGTGTAGATCTAGTATACATATTACAGTACAGTAAAATATTATGAGACAGTATGCAAGATCACACTGCTAAAGTGAATACATACCTCTGCATAATCATGCCGCAGTCGTTTCACCCTTTTTCGAATTGCGCGCGAAAGGCACTCGATAAATTTGCTTCATTTAAATATGTTTTTTTTTTAGGATGCGTGCCAGTGTTGATGTTGAGACCTGATGGATATCGTTGAAAATGGCGTGGTTATTGACAATGTTAGCTTGGAGCTGCTTGAGTGTTATAGCATTGTTGGCCAAAACCATGTTTACTATCTCCCTCTCTTGCTGTTCTGTGAACATAGGAGGCCTTCCCCCTTGTCGTCCCTGACCCTCAATCCTATGTAGAAAAAAAAACAGTATGCAATAGTACAGTAATTTCACAGGAAAAGGTAACAGAAGTGCTGATAGTGCATAGAATATAGTACTGTAAGCAGTTACTGAAACCGTGCAGATGTTTTTGATATGATGATATTTTTACAATACCTATTTTCCAGTCGAAATGTTCTCATCACACTTGCCACTGTATATCGGCTTAGATTTGGCTGTACTCGCAGTCCAGCCTCCCTCAGCGTCAGGCCGTGGTTGACAATGTGGTCAACCAGTGTTGCCCGGATCTCATTTGTCAGATTCGGTCCTCTTTGAGCACCTTCTTGTCTTCCTCTTCCTCTTCCTCCCCTTCCTCCTCCTCCTCCTCCTCCTCCTCCTCGTTCTCCTCCTCGTCCTCCTCGTTCTCCTCGTCCTCCTCGTCCTCCTCGTCCTCCTCGTCCTCCTCGTCCTCCTCGTTCTCCTCGTTCTCCTCGTCCTCCTCCTCGTTCTCCTCGTCCTCCTCGTCCTCCTCGTTCTCCTCGTCCTCCTCCTCGTTCTCCTCGTTCTCCTCGTCGTCCTCCTCCTCCTCCTCCTCCTCCTCCTCCTCCTCCTCGTCTTACTCTTTCTCTGACTCTTTCCATTGTGCTTGAAGACCGATGAACTCACCTGCTGCTTTTTATAGTGCTTATACACCTGATTGGTGTGTCTACAATTAAGCAAACGAGTGTTTGCACACCTGATGACTGTGTTGAACCAATTGGTTGGACGGTGTGGTAATTTGACAGTCAGTGCTTTGGTATTGCAAGGACGTGACTTCATGATAGATTTTTGTGTGTAATGTATGTTAAGTGTGTTTAGTGTTTTGCAAATCACTGTGTGTAGAGTTTTGCAACAAGTGTAAGGTTGACAATGTGCTTATAGTTGTGCAAATATGGGCTGATGTTTTGCTTCTTGAGTGTAAGGTTTTGCTAATAGTGTACTACTTTTAATTTTAGTGTGTAAGCAATCCAAAAAAACTGTAAAAGGAGACGAGCCCCGCTTGGCCGTGTGTGTGTACCCGTGATTTTGCATCTGTTTGTATGAGTGGTACAGGGTGAGTGGTCTGCAGTACCTTTATGTCGCTGGCTGCTAGATTAGAAATCAGCCATGATTCTCCAGGGTTGCTGTCACCCACTACAGGGTGCTCCTTCATACTCTCAGAAAGTGTGTGTAAATGTGTGTCTGGAAAACCATGGTGCTGGTTCAGACAGGCAGAAGTACACAGCGGAAGTCCCTCTGCCTATGGGATGTGTAGTAGTGCTGTTGAGCTGCATTGGGCTTTCTGCTTCACTACTGAAGATTTGGACAAGCCTGTGTGTGTGTATGTGTGCGTGTGTGTTAGGACCACAGGTGATGTTAAAGTGTCCTCTCAATGGGGGTTGTGTGTGTGAGAGCTGCAGACAGACGAATGCAAAGTCGCTGACACTGTTTGCATGCGAAGCAGGTCTTGGCAGGATACCAGAGGAAAAGAGGAAAGGGAAGCAACAAACAAATAAACAGTGTGCTACTGTGTTGTTGCCTCACCTGTTTCTCTGTATCCTCCTAGCAAGGTGTGTTTGGCTGTTCTGCTGTTCTACACAAAGCTCTGCCTGTGTGTGTTCATGCCGTTTCACGCCCCAACAATGCTTTAGACAAAGTTTCCATCCTTACAGTCCTCAGCTCCTCGCAAACAACTGATAATGTAAATTGGTACCCAACCTGGATTTTGTTTACAAAAGTTAGAATTAGACTTCAGAAAACTTTTACATGCTGTGTAGTTATCTGCAGTTGGTGATTTGTGTGTTTGTTTGTGTGTTTGTGTGTGTGTGTGTGTGTGTGTGTGTGTGTGTATGTGTGTGTGTGTGTGTGTGTGTGTGTGTGTGTGTGTGTGTGTGTGTGTGTGTGTGTGTGTGTGTGTGCGCGCATGTCCCCCTAATGGACAACGTTACCCAGAACACCCCTCAACGAGCCCTGACAGGAAACACCGGAGACACACCCTATTTATGGGCCACATGCACCAGCCTAATGCAGCCCTCTCCTGCCTGTGTGCATGTTCCTTTCCTGGGAGTGTGTGTGTTTGGTGTCCTGAGGTCAAGCTCTGTTAATTGTTCTGCTACACAGTACATGTTGTTGGAAAGCCCTCCAGAGTTCTACCGACAGACACATACACTTTAGCCCCAGTGTTTAGCTAATCTTCCCTGTCTTTCTTTCTGCACTGTAGAAATACTTTGTTTATTTTCCCACATACTTCATATCGGCCGTAATGTCATTATGAAAGTTATTATATTTAGGATTTTTGCAATTTTCTGGGATGGTTGTTAAATATTTTTTTCATTTTTTGGAATGCTCAGGATTGACAATGTTTATACCTAGACAAGCACCCAGTTCCTATAGAAACGTTTGGCACACCTAGATACAGTGCCTTCAGAAAGTATTTACACCCCTTGACTTTTTCTACATTTTGTTGTTACAGACTGAATTTTTATTTATTTATTTATTTTTTATTAAACCTTTATTTAACCAGGTAAGCCAGTTGAGAACAAGTTCTCATTTACAACTGCGACCTGGCCAAGATAAAGCATAGCAGTGCGATAAAAACAACAACACAGAGTTACATATGGGGTAAAAAAACATAAAGTAAAAAAAAAAATATATATATATATATATACAGTGTGTGCAAATGTAGCAAGTTATGGAGGTAAGGCAATAAATAGGCTATAGTGCAAAATAATTACAATTAGTATTAACACTGGAATGCTAGATGTGCAAGAGATTATGTGCAAATAGAGATACTGGTGTGCAAAAGAGCAAAATAAATAACAATATAGGGATGAGGTAGTTGGGTGGGCTAATTTCAGATGGGCTGTGTACAGGTGCAGTGATCCGTAAGGTGCTCTGACAACTGATGCTTAAAGTTAGTGAGGGAGATAAGAGTCTCCAGCTTCAGAGATTTTTGCAATTCGTTCCAGTCATTGGCAGCAGAGAACTGGAAGGAATGGCGGCCAAAGGAGGTGTTGGCTTTGGGAATGACCAGTGAGATATACCTGCTGGAGCGCAGACTACGGGTGGGTGCTGCTATGGTGACCAATGAGCTAAGATAAGGCGGGGATTTGCCTAGCAGTGATTTATAGATGGCCTGGAGCCAGTGGGTTTGACGACGAATATGTAGTGAGGACCAGCCAACAAGAGCGTACAGGTCACAGTGGTGGGTAGTGTATGGGGCTTTGGAGACAAAACGGATGGCACTGTGATAGACTACATCCAATTTGCTGAGTAGAGTGTTGGAGGCTATTTTGTAAATGACATCGCGAAGTCAAGGATCGGTAGGATAGTCAGTTTTACGAGGGCATGTTTGGCAGCATGAGTGAAGGAGGCTTTGTTGCGAAATAGGAAGCCGATTCTAGATTTAACTTTGGATTGGAGATTCTTAATGTGAGTCTGGAAGGAGAGTTTACAGTCTAACCAGACACCTAGGTATTTGTAGTTGTCCACATACTCTAGGTCAGAACCGTCGAGAGTGGTGATTCTAGTCGGGTGGGCGGGTGCCAGCAGCGTTCGATTGAAGAGCATGCATTTAGTTTTACTAGTGTTTAAGAGCAGTTGGAGGCTACTGAAGGAGTGTTGTATGGCATTGAAGCTCGTTTGGAGGTTTGTTAACACAGTGTCCAATGAAGGGCCCGATGTATACAAAATGGTGTCGTCTGCGTAGAGGTGGATCTGAGAGTCACCAGCAGCAAGAGCGACATCATTGATATACACGGAGAAAAGAGTCGGCCCAAGAATTGAACCCTGTGGCACCCCCATAGAGACTGCCATAGGTCCAGAAAACAGAACCTCCGATTTGACACATTGAACTCTATCTGAGAAGTAGTTGGTGAACCAGGCGAGGCAGTCATTTGAGAAACCAAGGCTATTTAGTCTGCCAATAAGAATGCGGTGGTTGACAGAGTCGAAAGCCTTGGCCAGGTCGATGAAGACGGCTGCACAGTACTGTCTATTATTGATCGCGGTTAAAATATCGTTTAGGACTTTGAGCGTGGCTGAAGTGCACCCTTGACCAGCTCGGAAACCGGATTGCATAGCGGAGAAGGTACGGTGGGATTCAAAATGGTCGGTGATCTGTTTGTTAACTTGGCTCTCAAATACTTTCGAAAGGCAGGGCAGGATGGATATAGGTATGTAACAGTTTGGATCTAGAGTGTCACCCCTTTTGAAGAGGGGGATGACCGCGGCAGCTTTCCAATCTCTGGGGATCTCAGACGTTACGAAAGAGAGGTTGAACAGACTAGTAATAGGGGTTGCGACAATTTCGGCGGCTAGTTTTAGAAAGAAAGGGTCCAGATTGTCTAGCCCAGCTGATTTGTAGGGGTCCAGATTTTGCAGCTCTTTCAGAACATCAGCTGTCTGTATTTGTGTGAAGGAGAAGCGGGGGGGGCATGGGCAAGTTGCAGCGGAGGGTGCAGAGTTGGTGGCCGGGGTAGTGGTAGCCAGGTGGAAAGCATGGCCAGCCGTAGCAAAATGCTTGTTGAAATTCTCGATTATTGTAGATTTATCGGTGGTGATAGTGTTTCCTAGCCTCAGTGCAGTGGGCAGCTGGGAGGAAGTGCTCTTATTCTCCATGGACTTTACAGTGTCCCAAAACTTTTTGGAGTTAGTGCTACAGGATGCAACTTTCTGTTTGAAAAAGTTAGCCTTTGCTTTCCTGACTGCTTGTGTATATTGGTTCCTAACTTCCCTGAAAAGTTGCATATCGCGGGGGCTATTTGATGCTAATGCAGTACGCCACAAGATGTTTTTGTGCTGGTCAAGGGCAGTCAAGTCTGAGGAGAACCAGGGGCTATATCTGTTCTCAGTTCTGTATTTTTTGAATGGGGCATGTTTATTTAAGATTGAGAGGAAATTACTTTTAAAGAACAACCAGGCATCCTCTACTGACGGAATGAGATCTATATCCATCCAGGATACCTGGGCCAGGTCAATTAGGAAGGCCTGCTCGCTAAAGTGTTTTAGGGAGCGTTTGACAGTGATGAGGGGTGGTCGTTTGACCGCGGACCCGTTACGGACGCAGGCAATAAGGCAGTGATCGCTGAGATCCTGGTTGAAGACAGCGGAGGTGTATTTAGAGGGTAAGTTAGTCAGGATGATATCTATGAGGGTACCCATGTTTACGGATTTAGGGTTGTACCTGGTAGGTTCGTTGATAATTTGCGTGAGATTGAGGGCATCTAGTTTGGATTGTAGAATGGGCGGGGTATTAAGCATATCCCAATTTAGGTCACCAAGCAGTACGAACTCTGAGGATAAATGGGGGGCAATCAATTCACATTTGGTGTCCAGGGCACAGCTGGGGGCTGAGGGGGGTCTGTAGCAAGCAGCAACAGTGAGAGACTTATTTCTGGAAAGGTGGATTTTTAGAAGTAGAAGCTCAAACTGTTTGGGCACAGACCTGGATAGTATGATAGAGCTCTGCAGGCTATCTCTACAGTAGATTGCAACTCCACCCCCTTTGGCAGTTCTATCTAGACGGAAAATGTTATAGTTGAGGATGGAAATTTCAGAATTTTTGGTGGCCTTCCTAAGCCAGGATTCAGACACTGCTAGAACATCAATTTAAAATTGATTAAATTAATATTTTTTCTGAAGGCACTGTATTATTCTAACACAGCTGAAACTGATTGTGTGTCTAGCCTGCACTATAATATCTAGATCTACTTTGAGCTTGTGGTCGTCTTCTTGATGGCAGTTAGTCGTGCCAGCGACAGTGTCTATTTTAGTAGAGAAATGGAAATCAGTAGATTAAGGGAACATGTTTGGTTATTTGTGAAGGCTGGTATGGAAGACTGTTCAGACAGGTAGCCGTGATAAGAGTCGATGAGGGAGGCAGTGTGCACTCTCCAGTCCTCTCCCTTCCTCCCTCCATCCCTGTATCCTCCATCCTCCATCTCCACTCTCCAGTCCTTTCCATCCATCCCTCCATCCTCCATCTCTCTCCCTCCAGGCAAGGGCCACTCACGTCTGCAGATGGCAGATAATGACAGTATTTTCCCCTGTGGCTGTCTCTCTAGTGTCTGCGTGTGTGTGAGTGTGTGTGTGTGTCCCGCTGGCCTGCCAGCGCTGTGTGTTTACTGCTGTTTCCTCGTTTCCCACCTCTCTGAGTGGACTTGCTCTGGCTTTTATTCCCCATTGACCACTGAGGCAGAGTGGACAGTGGCCCAGACTAGTAGCTACCGAGCTGAAGATTTGGACAAGCCTGTGAGTGTGTATGTGTGCGTGTGTGTTAGGACCACAGGTGATGTTAAAGTGTCCTCTCAATGGGGGTTGTGTGTGTGAGAGCTGCAGACAGACGAATGCAAAGTCGCTGACACTGTTTGCATGCGAAGCAGGTCTGGAGGAAAAGCATGATTAAATTGGTGTGTATGGGGGCCGTCCTGATGGAAATGACACCTCAAGGTGCTTTCTGAACTATATTTAGAGTAGAAGATGAATTGACAGAGGACTTGAGGAGATCAATAGAGGATATCATAAACTATAGATTAAATAACAGAAACAGCTAGCACTTGTGTTGTTACTTTGAGTGCATTGGATCCAAACTCTTGCATGGCTCTGATACACATTTAGAACCACAGTGCAGTATAAGGAGCCAGTAACTTTAGCAGTGCGGTAAAGCAAGTACTGTTAGACAGAGAGGAGACGATATATATTGACTGAAATGTTCAATAGACTCCTACAAAACTTGTCTTCACTTATCCATATAAAATGGAATGATAAATGCAATGATCAGACTGCAGGCTTATGGGCCGGATGCAGTGATTGAACAAGATTGTGCGTGTGTGTTAACTCTATCCTCCTGATTCCTGCTTATAAGCAAAAACTGAAGCAGGAAGCACCAGTGATTCGGTTAATAAAAAAGTGGTCAGATGACGCAGATGCTAAGCTACAGGACTGTTTTGCTAGCACAGACTGGAACATGTTCCGGGATTCTTCAGACAGCATTGAGGAGTACACCACATCAGTCACTGGCTTCATCAATAAGTGCATTGATGATGTCGTCCCCACAGTGACCGTACGTACATGCCCCCAACCAGAAGCCATGGATTACAGGAAACATCCGCACTGAGCTAAAGGGTAGAGCTGCCGCTTTCAAGGAACGGGACTCTAACCCGGACGCTTATAAGAAATCCCGCTATGACCTCCGACGAACCATCAAACAGGCAAAGAGTCAATACAGGTCTAAGATTGAATCATACTACACTGGCTCTGACGCTCGTCGGATGTGGCAGGGCTTGAAAACTATTACAGACTACAAAGGGAAGCACAGCCGCGAGCTGCCCAGTGACACAAGCCTACCAGACGAGCTAAACCACTTCTATGCTCGCTTCGAGGTAAGCAACACTGAAGCATGCATGAGAGCACCAGCTGTTCCGGATGACTATGTGATCACGCTCTCCGTAGCCGATGTGAGTAAGACTTTTAAGCAGGTCAACATTCACAAGGCCGCAGGGCCAGACGGATTACCAGGACGTGTACTCCGAGCATGTGCTGACCAACTGGCAAGTGTCTTCACTGACATTTTCAACATGTCCCTGACTGAGTCTGTAATACCAACATGTTTCAAGCAGACCACCATAGTCCCCGTGCCCAAGAACTCTAAGATAACCTGCCTAAATGACTACCGACCCGTAGCACTGACGTCTGTAGCCATGAAGTGCTTTGAAAGACTGGTCATGGCTCACATCAACAGCATAATCCCAGAAACCCTAGACCCACTCCAATTTGCATACCGCCCCAACAGATCCACAGATGATGCAATCTCTATCGCACTCCACACTGCCCTTTCCCACCTGGACAAGAGGAACACCTACGTGAGAATGCTATTCATTGACTACAGCTCAGCATTCAACACCATAGTGCCCTCTAAGCTCATCACTAAGCTAAGGATCCTGGGACTAAACACCTCCCTCTGCAACTGGATCCTGGACTTCCTGACGGGCCGCCCCAGGTGGTAAGGGTAGGTAACAACACATCTGCCACACTGATCCTCAACACGGGGGCCCCTCAGGGGTGCGTGCTCAGTCCCCTCCTGTACTCTCTGTTCACCCATGACTGCATGGCCAGGCACGACTCCAACACCATCATTAAGTTTGCCGACGACACAACAGTGGTAGGCCTGATCACCGACAACGATGAGACAGCCTATAGGGAGGAGGTCAGAGATCTGGCCGTGTGGTGCCAGGACAACAACCTCTCCCTCAACGTGACCAAGACAAAGGAGATGATTGTGGACTACAGGAAAAAAAAGAGGACTGAGCACGCCCCCATTCTCATCGACGGGGCTGTAGTGGAACAGGTTGAGAGCTTCAAGTTCCTTGGTGTCCACATCACCAACGAACTATCATGGTGCAAACACACCAAGACAGTCGTGAAGAGGGCACGACAAAGCCTATTCCCCCTCAGGAGACTAAAAAGATTTGGCATGGGTCCTCAGATCCTCAAAAAATTCTACAGCTGCACCATCGAGAGCATCCTGACTGGTTGCATCACCGCCTGGTATGGCAACTGCTTGGCCTCTGACCGCAAGGCACTACAGAGGGTAGTGCGTACGGCCCAGTACATCACTGGGGCAAAGCTCCCTGCCATTCAGGACCTCTATACCAGGCGGTGTCAGAGGAAGGCCCTCAAAATTGTCAAAGACTCCATCCACCCTAGTCATAGACTGTTCTCTCTGCTACCGCACGGCAAGCGGTACCAAAGTCTAGGTCCAAAAGACTTCTCAACAGCTTCTACCCCCAAGCCATAAGACTCCTGAACAGCTAATCATGGCTACCCGGACTATTTGCACTGCCTCCCCACCCCATCCTTTTCACGCTGCTGCTACTCTGTTAAGTATTTATGCATAGTCACTTTAACTCTACCCACATGTACATATTACCTCAACTACCTCAACTAGCCGGTGCCCCCGCACATTGACTCTGCAACGGTACCCCCCTGTATATATAGCCTCCCTACTGTCACTTTATTTTACTGTATATATAGCCTCCCTACTGTCACTTTATTTTACTTCTGCTCTTTTTTTCTCAACACTTTTTTTGTTGTTGTTTTATTCTTACTTTTTTTGTTTAAAATAAATGCACTGTTGGTTAAGGGCTGTAAGTAAGCATTTCACTGCAATGTCTGCACCTGTTGTATTCGGCGCATGTGACCAATAAAATTTGATTTGATTTTATTTTATTTGAGATTGGTGTAAAAATAGCTGGTACTTCTCCAGGGTCCTGCCTATAGTTTTAATTAGTGCCATAGTATAGGATTTGTCCTAGATGGCACCCTATTCCCTATATAGTGCACTACTTTTGACCCTGATCAAAAGTAGTGCACTGTATAGGGAATAGGGTGCTGTTTGGGATAGATGCACACTGACGTTAATGTAGCCATTTTCAATATAGCAGAATGAGGGGGCACTGCCGTTCTCTACCGTTCCCCTCATACGATGCATATCACATTTCATGCTTTCTTACCAATAGGCTTCGTAATTGGTTTTGCGATTCTGTCATCCCTCTCTCTCTCTCTCTCTCTCTCTCTCTCTCTCTCTCTCTCTCTCTCTCTCTCTCTCTCTCTCTCTCTCTCTCTCTCTCTCTCTCTCTCTCTCTCTCTCTCTCTCTCTCTCTCTCTCTCGCTTCCTCTCTCTACTTTTCTCTCTCTTTCTCTCTCTCTTTTCAGTGGTCCTCATGGCAGCAAAGGCCCAGATTAACATCTTAGTTATTTCACTGCTGAATGGGATAAAATTGTACCGATGACCAGAGGTTTAATGCATTAATATAAAACGCAAAGGGGCTTATTAGACTTTCCATTTTGTCAGCAGTGTGTAGGCTGCAGCAAAAGCTACACACGGCAGGTCCTAATACGTGTGAATTCATTTCCCCCAGGATAGGAAACTGCACACAGGCACACACACACAGCACAGTTCTTCTCAGGAGAAACATCAAAGGGAAGGACCACAATTTGGCCAAGTGGATTTGAAAAGGATGAGGCTCTAATCTGGTTAAACTTTGCTTGCTCCGTATATTTTCTCACTCAAAGACCCCCCCTTCAAGCTGTAAAACTACCTGCTTCTATACCGCTGTATCCCTTTTCTCTGAGAACTTCAGAGGGGATCAAAATGGGAAGATAATGATGACTTAATGTTTCAGTAAGAAAAGTAACCAACCACTCTAAACTGGAGTGTGCTTGTTTGGAGCTTTTCAACACCACTTTTCGTCCTCCTGCTCACACATCATGATCACTCTTGCAGTAGGATAGATAGATAGGGGAACATACTGTTCTGTATTTAGTGCGTCATAGCGCCCTTGGTTAAACAACACCCAACACCTTCCGTTGACGCTATCATCCTCAGCATATGTCCTCATCATCAGGCTCTACACTGTTCTCTCTCAGCCTGCATCCCAAATGGCACCATTTTCCCTATATGGTGTGCTTCTGTTGACCAGGGCCCATAGGGCTCTTGTCAAAAGTAGTGCACTATGTAGAAAATTGGGTGCCATTTGAGACACAGCCTTAGAGTCTCCCTAATGGCATGCCGAGCACTTCTGAAATATCAATTTGGCTCTGAACACAGGGACCAGTGGATATTACGTTTTGGAGTGGCCTTATCAGCAGCCAGCTTGGTCAGCCAGCCTCCCTATTCTATTTTCTGAATATTTGATGATGTTAATGAGGAGAAAAACAGCAATAAGCACTTTGTTCCTTTCCATCCTCCGTGTGGGACATACAACCACAGGCAGGAGAAGGACCACGGTGGCTGACAGCAAGGCTCATTTAGTTCCCCTGAATGAGACATTATCTCCCCTAAATGCAACAAATGTCAAATTTTGGGGGCGCCTCTAAAAATGCTAATTTAACCATTCTCCTATTTGTTTAAAATGCAGTGGTAAATATGTTTTGAAAATGAAAATAATGAAAATAAATGTTTCCAAATGAAACAAACAACCCCACCTCTGTCATAGTTTAAACCATTTATTTCTATGTGCCTGCACAAAACGTCTCCCTGATCCACGGCGCTGTCTACTCGGTAGTGCTGAATTTCGGCCTCAGCTGAGCTCCTTTAAATGCATCAATTTTCCTTTGTATTTGCTCATTTTCGCCATTTGTTTGCGATGCAACCCTCATAAAAATGGCCTGTATTCCAATGCATTAGATGTATCATTGTTTGCTTTTGTCAGTCAGCTGTTTAGAATGCTCATTGCTTAATTGCTTAGTTTTTCAGGTGCTCGCTGGTATTGGTGTGCTCTGTGCCATCCGTGGCCAGAAGAAGTAGACCGTTTATTTAGCTTTATTATTTTCTACCAATATTTATTTTATTTCCTGGATCAGCTGATGATGGTCGACAGTATCACTAGACAATTAGCCTACAGCTAGACACCAATGTGCATCCAATCCATCCAACATTATTGAGAGGGTAGGCTACCAGCAGTGGTGTGTGGAGTGGTCAATGGCCTAGTGGAGGGTAAACGCAACTAAATGCGGTTTACCCACCTTTTTCCGAAAAATGCATTGAAGGTATAGGGAGTGTTACGTTTTTCACCATGACCGGCAATCAGTTTACCCACCTATTTTTTTACCACTACATTACTGGCTACCGGTAGGCCTATTTGAAGTTCATGGCAATAGGCCTACACATTGCTACCTAGTCTAGTAAATTGACAGTTTGTGTTAGTGTGACCATCCTGTTTTCCCAGAACAGTTTCAGCCCCATTTCAGGTGTCCCAACTTTTCAGGTTACATAAAAGGTCAATTTGTCAGCAAGACACATCAATGAATGTAGGCCTAATCAATGGCAATCGCTGAATGTCATTAGGCACACTTTTTGGTGTTTTGTAAACAGATGTCTATTTCCATTCATCAAATGGTGGGAGTGTACATGCATTGCACTGTTTGGATTATTTTGGAGTGGATTCACTTTTTTAAGTGATTTGTTTGTCAATCAGATGAACGCATCATGACTGGTTTTGTTCATGCCACATTAAAAGGTAATTCATTTTTACCGTTAAATTACGTCTTTATTATTGCACCCAATAGATCCCCCCGAATGTCACTGTGTAATTCGCACTCTGACTCAATTCTACATGATAGGAGTGCACCCCTGTCTTGCTCCTCTTTTAACTTTCCGTCATTCGATGAACAGAATAACACAGTTTCCCTGTAACAATAAATCCATACCATTTATAGTACAATAGAGCATATCAAAATTCATAGCTCTTTATGAACTCTTGAAACAATCCCAACATGACAATTTAATTCACAGTAACATTAATTTTGTCGATTCAAGTTTCATCACTCTTCACACCTCTCCTGGCGTCAGTGACCCCAGGACCTCCGTGGGAAAGTCTTGTCCCCGAGATTTCCACAGATAAGGTGTGACTCTCTCCTGTGAGATGCAAATATACAGCCATCCATCCAAACAATGTCTTGAGTCCTCATGCTGAGCCTCAGCACCTGCAAGTTGCTAGTCGCGAGCATCACCTTCTCTAATTATTCCACTACACCGATGCTCAGAGAGCTGGAGTAAGGCGCAGGGGAATGGCTGACCTGCCGTTGCAGGAGGAGAGTGAGTCTCATTGGGTTCATAAATCCCATTATACCAGTGAGGAGAACAGGACTATGCATCTTAAGATAGATGGCCTACATATATCATAAGGCCTTTCTTTGAGGGCCTAATTATACCTTAACACAGTGGTGATAGGAATCTCCTGGTTTACAGGCCACATCAGGCCTGCAAATCACATTATGCTGGCATGCAAAGTAATGTGTAATTCCTATTGGAATCCAGCCAGAGTTAGGATATCCAACAATTGGAATTGATAATCACCTGCAACCTGCATTCAGAATGACTGCCAGGGCAGGAAAGTTTGAATGCTGAGACTACCTCAATCATCTAAACTGGAACAACCATCTCAGTAATGGGTGCAATAAATCCAATTACTAACAGATTGGATTAGTTTAGAAAACTGTATGTTATTGATCTTTGTGCAGCATAAAATGAATCAACCAAGCAATGTACATGCAGAAACACAAATATTCTGAAAACCTCCCTGCAATAGAGCATGCTGGGAAATATTATATATGGTTCTATGTAGAACCCTTCTTGCCTTCCAAAGAATCCTTCTTACCTTCCAAAGAATCATCAAAGAAGCCTTTCTTCCAAAAACGGTTCTTAGGATGTTAAAGGTTCTAGGTAGAACCTTTTGCCTTACAAATCACAGTTGTCTTCCAAAAAGGGTTCTTCTGATCAACAGTTATTGGTGGAACCCTATCCCTTCGCAAATAACCCTTTTTTTTTTACTCTCCATGCCATAGTGATACTGAGAAGTTTTAGGTCTAATGTTGATGTCCCAACTCAAAACATATAACATGTTAACGGATCGGAATGGGTGGAAGGTTTGAGGTAGATGGTGAGGGAGGGAGGGATAGAGGGAGGTGGAGAGAGAGGGGCAGAGTGAGAGAGAGATAGAGAGAGACTGAGTGGTTTAAGTGTCAGAAAGCCCCAGAGATCTCTCTACTCAATAGAATCATGACCCGTACTAACCTGTTGCAGTAGCCTGTAGTAGAACAACTGGCAAAATGTTATTACCCATGACCAGCACACCATATGCTCTCTGATGATCACACCGCCTTCTGATTGGTACAGAAATTCCCACGGTAACCCCATTGATTATGAGGCCATCTATTGATCGCCTGTGGCAACCCAGCAAGTGGAATATGCTCGCTTGATTCGTTTCATGAGGCTTATATTGAAAATGGATGGCATGAATGCACCGATTTTCTTCTAAACATCTGTTTTGGGGTTTCTAGTACGTTAAAATATAGAAACAACCATGGTTATCAATCCACAAATTGCATTCTATTTTCACCCTAATGGCCCTGGTCAAAAGTAGTGCACTATATAGGCAATACAGTGCCTTGCAAAAGTATTCATCCCCCTTGGCGTTTTTCCTATTTTGTTGCATTACAACCTGTCATTTAAATTGATTTTAATTGGGATTTCATGTAATGGACATATACAAAATAGTCCAACTTTGTGAAGTTAAATGAAAAAATAAAAATAATAATAATAACGGAAAAGTGGTGCTTGCATATGTATTCACCCCCTTTGCTATGAAGCCCCTAAAAAAGATATTGTGCAACCAATTACCTTCAGTCATATAATTAGTTAAATAAAGTCCACCTGTTTGCAATCTCAGTGTCACATGATCTGTCACATGATCTCAGTATATATACACCTGTTCTGAAAGGCCCCAGAGTCTGCAACACCACTAAGCAAGGGGCACCAACAAGCAAGCGGCACCATGAAGACCAAGGAGCTCTCCAAACAGGTAAGGGAAAAGTTGTGGAGAAGTACAGATCAGGGTTGGGTTATAAACAAATATCATACACTTTGAACATCCCATGGAGCACCATTAAATCCATTATTAAAACATTGAAAGAATATGGCACCACAACAAACCTGCCAAGAGCGGGCCGCCCACCAAAACTCATGGACCAGGCAAGGAGGGCATTAATCAGAGAGGCAACAAAGAGACCAAAGATAACCCTGAAGGAGCTGCAAAGCTCCACAGCGGATATTGGAGTGTCTCTCCATAGGACCACTTTAAGCCATACACTCCACAGAGCTGGGCTTTACGGAAGAGTGGCCAGAAAAAATCCATTGCTTAAAGAAAAAAATAAGCGAACACGTTTGGTGTTTGCCAAAACGCATGTGGGAGACTCCCCAAACATATGGAAGAAGGTACTCTGGTCAGATGAGAGAAATATTGAGATTTTTGGCCATCAAGGAAAACGCTATGTCTGGCGCAAACCCAACACCTCTCATCACCCCGAGAACACCATCCCCACAGTGAAGCATGGTGGTGGCAGCATCATGCTGTGGGGATGTTTTTCATCGGCAGGGACGGGAAACCGGTCAGAATTGAAGGAATGATGGATGGCGCTAAATACAGGGAAATTCTTGAGGGAAACCTGTTTCAGTCTTCCAGAGATTTGAGACTGGGATGGAGGTTCACCTTCCAGCAGGACAATGACCCTAAGCATACTGCTAAAGCAACACTCAAGTGGTTTAAGGGGAAATGTAAACGTCTTGGAATGGCCTAGTCAAAGCCCAGACCTCAATCCAATTAAGAATCTGTGGTATGACTTAAAGATTGCTGTACACCAGCGGAACGCATCCAACTTGAAGGAGCTGGAGCAGTTTTGCCTTGAAGAATGGGCAAAAATTGTGGCTAGAAGTGCCAAGCTTATAGAGACATACCCCAAGAGACTTGCAGCTGTAATTGCTGCAAAAGGTGGCTCTACAAAGTATTGACTTTGGGTGGGTGAATAGTTATGCAAGCTTAAGTTTTCAGTTTTTTAGTCTTATTTCTTGTTTGTTTCACAATAAAAAATATTTTGCATCTTCAAAGTGTTAGGCATGTTGTGTAAATGAAATGATACAAACCCCCCAACAGTCAATTTTAATTCCAGGTTGTAATGCTACAAAATAGGAAAAATGCCAAGGGGGGTGAATCCTTTCGCAAGCCACTGCAGGTGGTCAGTTGAGACGCAGACCACTTGAATGGGGCCTTAGATAAAACAGTCATCCCAGTTGTTGGCACTTCAGGCTATGTGTGCGCTTGTCTGGTTAAGGATTACAAATAAACACGGGTTGTGTCCCAAATTGCACCCTGTTTCCTATTTAGTGCACTATTTTGAACAGATTTCTATGAAATCCCAAAAAGTAGTCCACTAAACAGGAAACAGAGTGCCATTGGGGACACACAATGAATGCATATTTTAACAAGACACTTAAAAACAAAAACATAACCATGTCTGTCTCACAGTGGTTATTACTGATTCCTTCAATTAGTTGATCCTGTTCTCCTTGCTGCTGCCTGACAGACAACAGTTAGAGGATATTGGGTAAAGTCTTTAAATAAACGTTTTCATGTTTTCTCTCAACGTTTGCCCTCTTCGTTTGGATTGTTCTCTCAAAGAGAATGTACGTTCATGAAACAGAATACATATTTGAAGTGTCAAGATCTTAACTTCCTATCAGCTGTAAAGGAAAGGAAAAACTGTTTGGATTAAATCCTGTCCTGAAAGAGATGATTGTGTTGAAGAAGTTATCAACGATAGTAGAGCAAATCATTCATCATTAATCCACAGAAATGTTTCAATCCACAGGAATGAAAATGTGTTTAACACTAGGAGAGTCAGAATTCCATAACTACTAGAATGGCCATGATTGTCAATCTGACCGTTGATATTTCAATTGTGTAAATATTCCATAATAAATAATACATTGCAAAATGAATGCATTTATTATGTTAAAATAGGTCATAAGAAACCTCAGGGCACCAAATGTAAATTGTAATCAATCAGAAAATCTATTGATTGATCCAGAAGCTGCATAGACTGTAAATACTCAAATAAGACAATACTGTATTTTCTGACTGTAGTGGTTGATTTGGACGGAGTCAGGCGCAGGAGGTGTGAATCATAGAATAATGGTTTATTCGGCCAATACAGCAGTTCGCAGCAATGCGTAAAACAACTACAGTGTGACTTAACGAAGTACTGGGAAAAACAAAACACGCGGGGGAATATCCCGGCGATAAGGTACTTAATGCTCCACCGAGCTATCAACCTCCACATGGAAACAATCACACACAAAGACATTGGGGGCAGAGGGAATACTTATACAGGGACTGATGAGGGGATATGAAAAAGGTGTGTGTGAAAAACAAGACAAAACAAATGGAATGATGAGAAGAGGAGCAGCAGTGGCTAGAAGGCCGGTGACGACGAACACCGAAGCCTGCCCGAACAAGTTGTGACAGTACCCCCCACTTGACGCGCAGCTCCAGCAGCGCGCTGACATCGGCCTCGGGGACGGCCAGGAGGATGCGGAGCAGGGCGATTCGGATGACGACGGTGGAAATCCCGCAACAGGGAGGGATCGAGGACATCATTCACCGGGACCCAGCACCGCTCCTCCGGACCGCACCGCTCCTCCGGACCGCACCTCTCCCACTCCACGAGGTACTGAAGGCCCCCCACCCGATGCCGATGTCCAGAGGGGGAGGAAGGACCTCCCGCACCTCAGGCTCCTGGAGCAGACCAGCCACCACCGGCCTGAGGAGAGATACGTGAAACGAGGGGCTAATACAGTAATCAGGAGAAGGGCAGCAACCTATATGTAACCTTGTTAACTCTCCTCAAGACTTTGAACGGCCCCACAAACCGTGGGCTCAGCTTCCAGCAGGGCAGGCGGAGGGGCAGATTCCGGGTCGAGAGCCAGACCCGATCACCCAGTACAAGACCAGGGCCTCACTGCGGTGGCGGTCAGCGTTGGCCTTCTGGTGAAACACAGCGCGCTGGAGGTGGATGTGAGCAGCGTTCCACGTCTCCTCTGCACTTCAAAACCAGTCGTCTACCGCAGGAGCTTCGGTCTGGCTCTGATGCCACGGTGCCAGGACCCGGCTGATACCCTAAAACACATTGAAATGGTGACAGGTTAGTGGAGCAGTGGCAGAAAGAGTTCTGGGCATATTCAGCCCATAGCAAGAACACCGACCACTCCCCCGGCCGGTCCTGGCAGTAGGACCGCAGGAACCTACCCACATCCTGATTTACCCGTTCCACCTGCCAATTAGATTCGGGATGAAACCCAGAGGTCAGGCTGACCGAGACCCCTAGACGTTCCATGAACGCCTTCCAGACCCTGGACTTAAACTGGGGATCCCGGCCAGACACTATGTCCTCTGGCACCCCGTAGTGCCGGAAGACGTGAATAACCAGGGCTTCCGCAGTTTGCAGAGCCTTGGGGAGACTGGGCAGAGGAAGGAGGTGGCAGGGTTTAGAGAAGCGGTCTTACTCTTGGCGCACACCGAGCAGGTAGGCCACCAGTACTTCCCGGTTAGGCAGCGCACTGTACGGTTGATGCCTGGGTGACCAGAGGAGGGGGACGTGTGTGCCCAATAGATAAGACGATCACGGACACTAGATGGCACGTATCGCAGCCCAGCTGGGCACTGAGGTGGAGATGGCTCTGTGCGTAATGCCCGCTCTATATCTGCATCCACCGCCCATACCACTGGCGCCACAATGCAGGAGGCCAGGAGTATGGGGGTGTTATCAATGGGCCTCTCCTGTGTGTCGTACAGCCGTGAGTGGGCGTCTGCCTTTACGTTCTTAGCGCCTGGTATATAGGACAGCTTGAAATCAAACCGGGTGAAGAACAAGGCCCACCTGGCCTGACGAGTGTTCAGCCTCCTCGCTGCCTGGATGTACTCCAGGTTACGGTGGTCAGTACAGATGAGGAAAGGGTGTTTCGCCCACTCGAGCCAGTGCCTCCACGCTGTCAGGGCTCTGACAACAGCCAACAGCTCCCGATCACCAACATCATAGTTCTGCTCCACCGGGCTGAGCTTCTTAGAGAAGAAGGCACAGGGGCGGAGCTTGGTGGCGTACCCAAGTGTTGGGATAGGACAGCGCCTACCCCTACCTCAGACGCATCCACCTCCACTACGAATGGCAATGATGGATCGGGATGGGCCAGTACCGGGGCTGAGGTGAACAGAGCCCTCAGGTTACTGAAAGGCCTGTCAGCCTCAGTAGACCAGCGGAGCCGGGATGTCCACCCTTCAACAGAGCGGTGATGGGGGCTGCGACCTTGCCAAAGCCCTGGATTAACCTCCGATAGTAAATGGCAAAGCCAATGAAGCGCTGCACCTCCTTTACCGTGGTTGGAGTCGGCCAATTACGCACGGCTGAAATGCCATCTCACTCCATCTCCACACCTAAGGTGGTGATGTGGTGTCTGAGGAAGGAGACAGATTGTTGGAAGAACAGACACTTTTCTGCCTTGGCATACAGGTCATGTTCCAACAGTCGGCCAAGAATTCTGCGAACCAGGGACACATGCTCGGCGCGCGTAGCGGAATATACTAGGATGTCATCGATGTAGACCACCACACCAAACATGTTCCGAAACACCTTGTTCACGAAGGACTGGAAGACTGATGGAGCATTCATCAACCCGTACGGCATCACCAGGTATTCATAATGCCCAGAGGTTGTGCTAAATGCTGTCTTCCACTCGTTCCCTTCCCGGACACGCACCAGGTTGTACGTACTCCTGAGATCTAATTTCGTGAAGAAGCATGCCCCATGCATTGATTCGATCATAGAGGAAATGAGGGGTAGAGGATAACTATAGCGAATGGTAGTTTTATTAATTGCACGGTAATCTTCTTCACGAAAAATAAACTTGAGGAGGCGGGTGAAGTCGAGGGACGTATCAACCCCTGACGCAGGGACTCAGAGACGTATGTTTCCATAGCCTCCGTTTCCGCCTGCGACAGGGGATATACATGTATCTTGGGCGGCACAGTGTCTAACTGGAGGTTTATCGCGCAATCCCCCGCACGATGGGGTGGTAATTAGTCGCCTGCGTTTTGGAAAACATGTGCGCCAAATCGAGGTATTCGGGGAGAATGTGCACGGTTGAGGTATAGTCTGGACTTTCCAACGTAGTCACACCAACGGAAACAGCTAGACACCTACCCTGACACTCTCACGACCACCCCGTGAGAGCCCTCTGTGGCCATGAAAAGGTGGGGCCGTGTAGTGCTAGCCAGGGAAGGCTCAACACAACAGGGAAATCAGGGTACTCAATAATGTGAAACGTGATTTGCTCATTATGGGTCTCCTGCTTAATCATCACGACTGGTGCTGTAACCTCCCTAACAAAACCTGACCCTAATGGTTGATTGTCAAGTGCTTTGATGGGTAATGGAATAGACAGGGGAACCAATGGAATACATAGGCTAAAGACCTGTCCATAAAGTTCCCAGCTGTGCTTGAATCTACCAGCGCCTTACACTGGGGAACTACTGTGTAATCAGGGAAGTTGACGTGGATGGTGAAATGCGCAGCAGAAGGCTCTGAACGAGTGTGGGTTTGCGCTACCTGGGGTGACGTGAGAGTACCATGCCTGCCGTCTCAAGATCCAGAAGAACTCTGACGACATCATGCAGCAGAACGTCCTCTCTTGCCACAAGAGTGACACTGGATCTGTCGTCCTCCGTTCTCCCGGAACGCTGCACCACCCAGCTCCATCGGAACGTGATCCGGGTTGAAGGGGGGTGAAACGGGCAGGCCTCTTCCAGGATGTCCTCTCGAAGCCAGCAGGTTGTCCAACCGGATGGCCATGTCCACCAGTTGGTTGAATGTCAATGTGGTATCCCGGCAGGCTAGTTCCCTTCGGACATCCTCACACAGGCTACATCAGAAGTGGTCGATGAGGGCCCGCTCATTCCACCCGGACCCAGCAGCTAGAGTTCTAAACTCCAAGGCAAAGTCTTGCGTGGTCCTCGTCCCCTGCCTCAGATGGACCAGATGCTCGCCCACCTCTCTTCCTTCGGGGGGATGATCGAAGACTGCCCGGAAGAGGCGAGCGAACGCCCCGTAGTTGTCCAACGCATCTCCTCCTTCACTCCAGACCGCATTGGCCCACTCCAGGGCTTTCTCCGAGAGGCAGAAAGATGAGGGCGGACACCTTCTCCCGATCCGAGGGAGCAGGGCTGATGGTGTTGAAATAGAGGTCCAGCTGCAGGAGGAAACCCTGGCAGTAGGCCACTGTCCCGTCATATTCCCTCGGTCGAGACAGGTGAATACCTCTGGGTGCTGGTGTGTGGGTGGCTGGATACGGTCGCTCAGCTGGTTCCGCAGGGTCGGGTCCTCTCCTCTCCAGGCGCTGGATGGCCTGGAGAACCCGATCCATTGCTTCACCCAAGCTGGCTAACATGTTGGAATGCTCCGGACCCGCTCAAAGACTCCAGGCATACTCCCAGCTCCTGCTGACTCCATGCTGTTGGGTGTGTGATTCTGTAGTGGGTGATTTGGACAGAGTCAGGCCCAGGAGGTGTGAATCATAGAATAATGGTTTATTCAGCCAATACAGCAGTTCGCAGCAATGCGTAAAACAATTACAGTGTGACTTATTGGTGTACTGGGAAAAATAAAACACTCAGGTGAATATTCCGGCGATAAAGGTACATAATGCTCCGCCGAGCTATCAACACCTCCACATGGAAACAATCACACACAAAGACATTGGGGGCAGAGGGAATACTTATACAGGGACTGATGAGGGGATATGAAACAGGTGTGTGTGAAAAATAAGACAAAACAAATGGAATGATGAGCAGAGGAGCGGCAGTGGCTAGAAGGCCGGTGACGACGAACGCTGAAGCCTGCCTGAACAAGGAGAGGAGGCAGCTTCGGAGGAAGTCGTGACACTGACTGTAAGACAACAGTTGCCTGCCCAGCTAATGGCCCATCCAAACTATACCTAAACTAAATTGAAACTAATTTCACACATATAATAATAGATATTACCTAATACAAGATGAAATAGGCCTCCTGTAGCTCAGTTGGTAGAGCATGGCACTTGCAACACCAGGGTTGTGGGTTTGATTCCCACGGGGGGCCAGTATGAAAAATGTATGCATTCACTAACTATAAGTCGCTCTGGATAAGAGCGTCTGCTAAATGACTAATGTTTTTAAAAAAGAAAATTGACAGTCTGATGGGTTACAATATTATGAATTGTCAAATTGAGAATGAAGAGACTGATGACGAGCGCAGCGTGCATTGACAAAGAAGGGAACTTAGCTTACAAAAAATCACTTTTTAAGATCATCCTACAGAGGTCCATGCAGGCCAGACATTTTGATTGCTATACACTATCGGAAAGAGCAGATTCTAAGGTTTCTAATGAACCTAGTTTTGTTGCGCGATTGGGCTCTGTTTCAAAATATTTATTTTTCCTAGAATAACCGCGGCTCCACAGGTTCCTCTTGTGAGTACTGGCGACTGTCAGCAACATATATTTTCAATTTTTTTTCTGTTATATTCCATTATGTTCTTACTGTAAAATATATATGTTGACTACGGTAGGTCAGGGGAATATAAGCGTGTGCTAAATTAACAAGTTGATTTCATTGGCATGGCGCAGCCATATAGACTCGGCTACCATAAAACTCTAAACATGCTATTCTGATCTTTTGAAATGAATAGTCTTATGTCATGTTTTTTATGACCTTTCTAAACAAAATATGAATAGATTTCTTTGTGATTGTGTTTGACACTTTTTTAACAGCTTTTTGAGGAGGAGCGGAAATAAACCGCTGCTCCTCAATGCACCTTAGCATAGAGTCTACAAGTGTCACATATCACATATCTCGCGTAACACACTGTAGCTACTAAACCCTGTCTGTGGATTAAGGTCCCAATGAAACTCCCGGAGAGACTGAAGGGCATACAGTGGGGAAAAAAAGTATTTAGTCAGCCACCAATTGTGCAAGTTCTCCCACTTAAAAAGATGAGAGAGGCCTGTAATTTTCATCATAGGTACACGTCAACTATGACAGACAAATTGAGAAAACAAAATCCAGAAAATCACATTGTAGGATTTTTAATGATTTTATTTGCAAATTATTGTGGAAAATAAGTATTTGGTCACCTACAAACAAGCAAGATTTCTGGCTCTCACAGACCTGTAACTTCTTCTTTAAGAGGCTCCACTGTCCTCCACTCGTTACCTGTATTAATGGCACCTGTTTGAACTTGTTATCAGTATAAAAGACACCTGTCCACAACCTCAAACAGTCACACTCCAAACTCCACTATGGCCAAGACCAAAGAGCTGTCAAAGGACACCAGAAACAAAATTGTAGACCTGCACCAGGCTGGGAAGACTGAATCTGCAATAGGTAAGCAGCTTGGTTTGAAGAAATCAACTGTGGGAGCAATTATTAGGAAATGGAAGACATACAAGACCACTGATAATCTCCCTCGATCTGGGGCTCCACGCAAGATCTCACCCCGTGGGGTCAAAATGATCACAAGAACGGTGAGCAAAAATCCCAGAACCACAGAGGGGGACCTAGTGAATGACCTGCAGAGAGCTGGGACCAAAGTAACAAAGCCTACCATCAGTAACACACTACGCCGACAGGGACTCAAATCCTGCAGTGCCAGACGTGTCCCCCTGCTTAAGCCAGTACATGTCCAGGCCCGTCTGAAGTTTGCTAGAGTGCATTTGGATGATCCAGAAGAGGATTGGGAGAATGTCATATGGTCAGATGAAACCAAAAAGAACTTTTTTGGTAAAAACTCAACTCGTCGTGTTTGGAGGACAAAGAATGCTGAGTTGCATTCAAAGAACACCATACCTACTGTGAAGCATGGGGGTGGAAACATCATGCTTTGGGGCTGTTTTTCTGCAAAGGGACCAGGACGACTGATCCGTGTAAAGGAAAGAATGAATGGGGCCATGTATCGTGAGATTTTGAGTGAAAACCTCTTTCCATCAGCAAGGGTATTGAAGATGAAACGTGGCTGGGTCTTTCAGCATGACAATGATCCCAAACACACCGCCCGGGCAACGAAGGAGTGGCTTCGTAAGAAGCATTTCAGGGTCCTGGAGTGGCATAGCCAGTCTCCAGATCTCAACCCCATAGAAAATCTTTGGAGGGGGTTGAAAGTCCGTGTTGCCCAGCGACAGCTCCAAAACATCACTGCTCTAGAGGAGATCTGCATGGAGGAATGGGCCAAAATACCAGCAACAGTGTGTGAAAACCTTGTGAAGACTTACAGAAAACGTTTGACCTGTGTCAGTGCCAACAAAGGGTATATAACAAAGTATTGAGAAACTTTTGTTATTGACCAAATACTTATTTTCCACCATAATTTGCAAATAAATTCATTAAAAATCCTACAATGTGATTTTCTGGATTTTTTTTCTCATTTTGTCTGTCATAGTTGACGTGTACCTATGATGAAAATTACAGGCCTCTCTCATCTTTTTAAGTGGGAGAACTTGCACAATTGGTGGCTGACTAAATACTTTTTCCCCCACTGTACCTCCTATGGATTATATGCTATTGGTTTACTGTTAGAATTGCTTGTAGGACTACAAAACCACGGTTAAAAGTAACAATACATAGGCCTAGAACATGCATGGCCAACCTTGCTCCTAGAGATCTAGCTGCTGGGTGTGCAGGGTTCTGTTCCAGCCCTAACACCTGATGTTCTGATTATAATTTGTATTAGACACTACTGTCATTTAAATGTTAATTATGTATTGTTTTGGATTAAGATGGATGTCTAAACCCACTAACCATTTACATTCTTTGTAGGCTTTATATGATATGAAATAAAGTGTTGATTCTTATAATTAAGTATACTGTATTTTATGGTCATTGAACATTCCCTGTTTGTCCAGCTGTAATATCTACAATGTTTTATTTGGTTGTCACTCACTCTTATTTTGCCTGATGATATTGCAAAGATTTGCAGCTGCAGCTGGTGTGGGTGTAACAATCCCTGCATGGCTGACCTGGGATGCAGTCCCTGTCCACAACAGCACTTCATACCCACAAAGCAGCATCCACTATCCTACAAAAAACATTATCTTGGTTGGGCTAGGATAACAGTACTTTAGGTCTCAGGGCGGGTGACATCACCACATTCCTCGCATCCTATCTTCTCACCTGTATTGTATCGCAACTGTATTGGAAGACAAGGTCCCTCTCCTTGGAGCGGAATCGAGGAAGGAACAATTGAGAAAGAGCCTAGCACACACCTGCCAACTACATGTAACTGCCAAAATAATGGAAACACAAGTAAATGCGGGATACAAAGTATATTGAAAGCAGGTGCTTCCACACAGGTGTGGTTCCTGAGTTAATTAAGCAATTAACATCCCATCATGCTCAGAGTCATGTATAAAATGCTGGGCAGGCAATTGTTTTGGCTACCATGGCTATGCCCCCATAAGATGACAGTGTCCCCATCCACAGGGCACAAATGGTCACTGAATGGTTTGATGAACATGAAAACGATTTAAACCATATGCCATGTCCGTCTCAGTCAACAGATCTCAACCCAATTGAACACTTATGGTAGATTCTGGAGCAGCACCTGGGAGTGTTTTCTACCACCATCAACAAATCAGCAAATTATGGAATTTCAAATCAAATCAAATTTTATTGGTCACATGCGCCGAATACAACAGGTGCATACATTACAGTGAAATGCTTACTTACAGCCCTTAACCAACAGTGCATTTATTTTTAACAAAAAAAAAGTAAAAATAAAACAACAACAAAAAAAGTGTTGAGAAAAAAAAGAGCAGAAGTAAAATAAAGTAACAGTAGGGAGGCTATATATACAGGGGGGTACCGTTGCAGAGTCAATGTGCGGGGCACCCGGCTAGTTGAGGTAGTTGAGGTAATATGTACATGTGGGTAGAGTTAAAGTGACTATGCATAAATAATTAACAGAGTAGCAGCAGCGTAAAAAGGATGGGGTGGGGGGGCAGTGCAAATAGTCCGGGTAGCCATGATTAGCTGTTCAGGAGTCTTATGGCTTGGGGGTAGAAGCTGTTGAGAAGTCTTTTGGACCTAGACTTGGCACTCCGGTACCGCTTGCCGTGCGGTAGCAGAGAGAACAGTCTATGACTAGGGTGGCTGGAGTCTTTGACAATTTTGAGGGCCTTCCTCTGACACCGCCTGGTATAGAGGTCCTGGATGGCAGGGAAGCTTGGCCCCAGTGATGTACTGGGCCGTACGCACTACCCTCTGTAATGCCTTGCGGTCGGAGGCCAAGCAGTTGCCATACCAGGCGGTGATGCAACCAGTCAGGATGCTCTCGATGGTGCAGCTGTATAATTTTTTGAGGATCTGAGGACCCATGCCAAATCTTTTTCAGTCTCCTGAGGGGGAATAGGCTTTGTCGTGCCCTCTTCACGACTGTCTTGGTGTGTTTGGACCATGATAGTTCGTTGGTGATGTGGACACCAAGGAACTTGAAGCTCTCAACCTGTTCCACTACAGCCCCGTCGATGAGAATGGGGGCGTGCTCAGTCCTCTTTTTTTTCCTGTAGTCCACAATCATCTTCTTTGTCTTGGTCACGTTGAGGGAGAGGTTGTTGTCCTGGCACCACACGGCCAGGTCTCTGACCTCCTCCCTATAGGCTGTCTCATCGTTGTCGGTGATCAGGCCTACCACTGTTGTGTCGTCGGCAAACTTAATGATGGTGTTGGAGTCGTGCCTGGCCATGCAGTCATGGGTGAACAGAGAGTACAGGAGGGGACTGAGCACGCACCCCTGAGGGGCCCCCGTGTTGAAAATCAGTGTGGCAGATGTGTTGTTACCTACCCTTACCACCTGGGGGCGGCCCGTCAGGAAGTCCAGGATCCAGTAACAGAGGGAGGTGTTTAGTCCCAGGATCCTTAGCTTAGTGATGAGCTTAGAGGGCACTATGGTGTTGAATGCTGAGCTGTAGTCAATGAATAGCATTCTCACATAGGTGTTCCTCTTGTCCAGGTGGGAAAGGTCAGTGTGGAGTGCAATAGAGATTGCATCATCTGTGGATCTGTTGGGGCGGTATGCAAATTGGAGTGGGTCTAGGGTTTCTGGGATAATGCTGTTGATGTGAGCCATGACCAGCCTTTCAAAGCACTTCATGGCTACAGACGTCAGTGCTACGGGTCGGTAGTCATTTAGGCAGGTTATCTTAGAGTCCTTGGGAACGGGGACTATGGTGGTCTGCTTGAAACATGTTGGTATTACAGACTCAGTCAGGGACATGTTGAAAATGTCAGTGAAGACACTTGCCAGTTGGTCAGCACATGCTCGGAGTACACGTCCTGGTAATCCGTCTGGCCCTGCGGCCTTGTGAATGTTGACCTGCTTAAAAGTCTTACTCACATCGGCTACGGAGAGCGTGATCACATAGTCATCCGGAACAGCTGGTGCTCTCATGCATGAATTTCTTGAGGAAGAATGGTGTCACATCCATCCAAACGAGTTCCAGACACTTGTAGAATCCATTCCAATGTGCATGAAGCTTTTGTGGCTCGTGGTAGCCCAAAGTCCTATTAAGACACTTTATGTTGGTGTTTTCTTCATTTTGGCAGTTACCTGTAGCTCCCGTGTGCTACACACTCACTCACCCCTCTGCTACACTCACTCACCTCCTTCTCCAGTGGTTGGCATGCTAGGTTCAAGTGTCATTTGATTAGGGTTCGCGTCCCAGCCCGGTCAGCCATACAAGGATGGAACGCATACATTACATGGCTACTAGGGATGGAACTCATGCATTACATGGCTACATGCAGCCCATGTAAAAGTGACCCTTCCCTGTGGTCACTCTCCAGGGAATTCTTTTTCTTGCCTCCACTATCCATGCTCTACCCTTTTGGTTCAATTGCTGACAGTGAATGTGAGAATATTTATGGCATGCAGAATGCAGAAATATGATGGGATTAGTATTGGCCTTGTACAATGCACTTGTACCCATGTGGCTTGGTTGATATGTTTTCACCATTAGAAATAGGAAAAGCACATTTGAGGTAACTTATGTGTGTGGGAATCAATTTATAATAAATTGAAAGAAAATAAAATGCTGATACTGGCAAGAGCGTTGTGTGGGTTTTTATTTTCATCAGACGATGAATACGAGGCTAACAATGTTTAGGGATACCAGATTTGACCTCTACAGCTACAGTACATGCCGTCATGAAATGGATTAGTGCAAGCCCTACGCTTGTAATTAAGGTAGGCCTTAAGGATGACATGCACATGAGTGAGACATTATTAGCAAATATCACTGTCACTACATTGCCAAATGTGTTGCTTGAAATAAAGTAGCAGTTTATTTGCTTCATGTTATTTATTATCCTGGTGTAATGATATGCAGTTCAACTTTATCAGCACAAGGTGTCAGCGCTAGCATTTGTACAGTCTAGCTTTAATGTAAACAAATCACTAGCTAGGCCTCGTAATGGGAGGTCAATAATACATGAGTAGCACAATCTAGAGCTTCATTATAACTTTGTTTCTTAATTGAAACTAAGTGGGCAATAGAGCTGGGTAAATTATAGTTGCATTTTGGAGGAAGAGAGCAGGTAGCCTAATGGTTAAGAGCGTTGTGCCAGTAACCGAAAGGTAAATTTTTTTAAAATCCCTGAGCTGGCAAAGTGAGAAATTTGTCGATGTGCTCTTGAGCAATGCACTTAACCCTGATGGCTCTGGATAAGAGTATCTGCTAAATGACCTAAATGTCAATTTAGGAGATACAGATTGGTGAGAAGGGTTGATAGTGAGGAAACTGCTGTAGCTAACTTTTCATGTAAACAATGTGGCCGTCAAACATTGGACCCATATGCTAGCTACATAGTTATATTGTTGGCTGTAGTGAGATAAATTAATTTATCAGGCTGGCTAACAAAGTAAGCTGATCTTTCTCTACCTTCACATCACTACTGTGGTGTTACATTTCCTGTAGCCTAGGCTACCTGGCCTCGCTCACGTTGTTTTTGAGAGCCTCCATTTTCGCTCAACTGCCTGCAGCTCTGTTCTCTAAGCTCGCAATGAGTCACTCAGCCACGGAGCAGGAGGGGAGGGCCGAGCCGGCCGGGAGGAAAAAGCGACAGTGCGAGTCATAGGATGTGGAAAGGGAGGAGAGTAGGGTCGAAGAGGCAGAATCAGGAGACAGAAGGGAGAAGGATTTTGCAGAAGGGAGAGATGATAGGTTAGAAGAGGAGAGAGTAGTGGGAGAGAGAGAGCGAAGATTGCAATGGTGCATGACCATCTGGTTAGGGGCTGAGTGGTTACGGTTGGAGGAAAGTGAGACAGAAAAGGAAACAAAGTAGTGATCAGAGACCAGGAGGGGGGTTACAGTGAGATTAGTAGGCGAGCAGCCTCTAGTAAAGATGAGGTCAAGCGTATGGCCTGCCTTGTGAGTTGGAGGGGATTGGGAAAGGATGAGGTCAAAAGAGGGAAGGAGGGGAAAGAGAGAGTTGGAAAGAAATTAATCGAAGGCAGACGCCGGGAGGTTGAAGTTGCCAAGTACGAAGAACGGTGAGCCATCGTCAGGAAATTAGCTTATCAAGGTGTCAAGCTCATTCAGGAACTCTCCAAGGGCACGTGATGGGTGATAGATGACAATAATGTTAAGCTTGAGTGGACAAGTGACAGTGACAGCATGGAATTCAAATGAGGAGATGGATAGGTGAGAGAGGGAGAAAATAGAAAGTCTCCACTTAGGAGAAATGAGTAGACCTGTGCCACCACCACGAATGACCAGATGCTCTCGGACTATGAGAAAAAACAAAGTCAGATGAAGAAAGAGCAGCTGGAGTAGCAGTGTTCTCTGGGGTGATCCATGTCTCTGTCAGGGCCAAAAAGTCAAGGGACTGAAGGTTAGCATAGGCTGAGATGAACTCAGCGTTCTTGACTGCAAATCGGCGGTTCCAAACACTGTTTGGATTCTGATAACTTGGCATCAGCTAGCAGCCAAAACATGATGATATCCAGTTCTATAACCAGGTTGTTCATGCTATCATGTGTGTGGGAGTGTGCGTGTGTGTGTGTGTGTGTGTGTGTGTGTGTGTGTGTGTGTGTGTGTGTGTGTGAAGTGAGCGTTTTGTCTCCATGGAGTTATGTTTTGGCCCAGAGCAGTGTAGAAAACAGGCTTTAGGTAGGAAAGTGATTCACTTCAATTAAATACCAACTGGAGCAATTTGTCCCTAAAATGAAACGGGGACAGTCTGAAAGTTTGACCGCCTGTTTGCTAAGGCAATTAGATACCTCTCTAGCTGAGAGTGTGTCCAATTTACTGCCTCAGTCTAGGGGTAAGGGTAGGTGCACTAAATATTGGAAAGAGAGAGAGAGAGAGAGAGAGAGGTGGGGGTATAGAGAGAGAGGGAAAGACAGAGACATGTGGAGGGAAAGGTATACAGTATAATGAGAGAGAGTGAGAGAGAGAGAGATACAGTGGCTTGCAAAAGTATTCACCCCCCTTGGCATTTTTCCTATTTTGTTGCCTTACAACCTGATTTTTTGGGGGTTTGTAACATTTGATTTACACAACATTCCTAACACTTTGAAGATGCAAAATATTTTTTATTGTGAAACAAAGTAGAAATAAGACAAAAATACAGAAAACTTGAGCGTGCATAACTATTCACCCCCCACCAAAGTCAATACTTTGTAGAGCCACCTTTTGCAGCAATTACAGCTGCAAGTCTCTTGGGGTATGTCTCTATAAGCTTGGCACATCTAGCCACTGGGATTTTTGCCCATTCTTCAAGGCAAAACTGCTCCAGCTCCTTCAAGTTGGATGGGTTCCGCTTGTGTACAGCAATCTTTAAGTCATACCACAGATTCTCAATTGGATTGAGGTCTGGGCTTTGACTAGGCCTTTCCAAGACATTTAAATGTTTCCCCTTAAACCACTCGAGTGTTGCTTTAGCAGTATGCTTAGGGTCATTGTCCTGCTGGAAGGTGAACCTCCGTCCCAGTCTCTCAAGAACTTCCCTGTATTTAGCGCCATCCATCATTCCTTCAATTTTGACCAGTTTCCCAGTCCCTGCCGATGAAAAACATCCCCACAGCATGATGCTGCCACCACCATGCTTCACTGTGGGGATGGTGTTCTCGGGGTGATGAGAGGTGTTGGGTTTGCGAAAGACATAGCGTTTTCCTTGATGGCCAAAAAGCTCAATTTTAGTCTCATCTGACCAGAGTACCTTCTTCCATATGTTTGGGGAGTCTCCCACATGGCTTTTGGCGAACACCAAACGTGTTTGCTTATTCTTTTCATTAAGCAATGGCTTTTTTCTGGCCACTCTTCCGTAAAGCCCAGCTCTGTGGAGTGTACGACTTAAAGTGGTCCTATGGACAGATACTCCAATCTCCGCTGTGGAGCTTTGCAGCTCCTTCAGGGTTATCTTTGGTCTCTTTGTTGCCTCTCTGATTAATACTCTGCTTGCCTGGTCCGTGAGTTTTGGTGGGCGGCCCTCTCTTGGCAGGTTTGTTGTGGTGCCATATTCTTTCCCTTTTTTAATAATGGATTTAATGGTGCTCCGTGGGATGTTCAAAGTTTCAGATATTTTTTTATAACCCAACCCTGATCTGTACATCTCCACAACTTTGTCCCTGGCCTGTTTGGAGAGCTCCTTGGTCTTCATGGTGCAGCTTTCTTAGTGGTGCCCCTTGCTTAGTGGTGTTGCAGACTCTGGGGCCTTTCAGAACAGATGTATATATACTGAGATCATGTGACAGATCATGTGACACTTAGATTGCACACAGGTGGACTTTATTTAACTAATTATGTGACTTCTGAAGGTAATTAGTTGCACCAGGTGAATACATATGCACGCACCACTTTTCCGTTATTTATTTTGTAGAATTTTTGAAAACAAGTTCTTTTTTTCATTTCATTTCACCAATTTTGACTATTTTGTTTGTGTCCATTACATGAAATCTAAATAAAAATCCATTTAAATTACAGGTTGTAATACAACAAAATAAAAAAAAATGCCAAGGGGGATGAATACTTTCGCAAGGCACAGAGATAGACAGAGAGATGGAGAGAGAAAGAGAGAGAGAAAACAATAGCAGTGGGATGTTATGGCACAATTTCCCATGCCTCAATCATACATCATTAATCACCCTAACATTGACATTTGGTTTGGGGGGAATTTAACAATAAAACATAAAAATGAAAACATTATTCATCTTGCCTGCGAACAATGGGGATGTATTTTCTCTGGTAATCAATATTTAAAGCAGGTGTACACCTGGTTGGACCACTTTAGTTCTGCTCTGTAATTGGAGGTGTAGCTGCTTGATTTACCTTCTGTTTTATCATGTTTACTGTCGTTCCCATTAAGGTGATATTTAAAGGACAATTACCTTGCTGGTATTACTCGCCTATAGTGGCAACAGGAGGGACCCAAATAGGCTTACTAGCTTAGCAATGGCCGCTGTTGTCTCATGCTGTCTCATTAGCCCATCGTACCTGTGCTCAGAAGCACATTAGAGGGGGGCCTGGATCTTTTTGTAGGTGCCAGACTTCATGCCCGGGCTCTGGGTAGATCACAGGGATGTGTGGTGTGTCTGAGTGCTGGGTGCTTAACAGGAAGAGGAGAGAGGAGCGGGGAGTCAGTCAAACCATCCCCTACCTCTCCAACACCCCCTCCTGCCAAACCCAGCCTCAGATCAAATGAAAGGCATCCGAGAGATTCTCTCTCTCTCTCGCTCTCTCTCTCTGTCTCTCACTATCTCCCGCTCTATATCAACATCTCATCTTCTCCCATCTCTCACCTGAGCTTCTGAGGGATCTAGTGAGATATCAGGTGTAGAGGGAGAGAGTGTGAGATTGTGGGTGAGACAGACTCTGGTGCTTATAGATCCATTGTTGTTGCTCTCTGCAGAAAGAGGTTGCATTTATTCTCTCAAAGGAGAAGGGAGCTCCACACCTCCACCTCCTCCTTTTCCTCCTCTTCCCTCTTAGGTGGGGCTGCATGCAGAGATCCACTCCCAATAAGCTTTTTGGCCTCCAAAGTTCATCGTCAATAAACATTCATCTTCCTCTGAACGCTCAAACGTGGCTGTCATGCTTCACCACAGTTGGCGAAGCTTTGACGCCGCTGAATATTTATTAATGCGTCACTAAAACGTTTATCCTCTTTGGTGAACTTGTCGTATAATGGCCAGGGAGTTGAACATTTAAAATGTGAAATCTGCCCAGCTCAAAGTGGCCATGTCGAATTGTCAGACAGGGAGTATTTGTCTGATGCAGTCTGAGTGCTGGCTGGTAAACAATAAAAAAATAGCTCTGTCTCCTCTCTCACTAAGGGTGTCCTCTTATACCTGCACAGAGAGAGGGAAGAGGGGGAGGAGAGGAAAGAAAGCGAGAAAGAGGGGCAGAGAGAGAGAGAGAGAAGAAGAGAGGGGTGTCCTGGGATACTGATTGAGATTTTTGGAGGGGCTTTTTCTCACAATTTGGCAACCCTGTGCCACTTCTGAGATTCTTGAGAAAACTCTTTAGACAAACAGAGCTCTGATAATTGTTTTTTAGGTGCCTGATATCAGAATTTGGGTTTAGTCTGAAGAGCCTGTAATCTCCTCCCTGCAGACTGGACTGCATCTCTGTGAAAGCAGATCCAGCTTTGAAGCATATTTTATTTCCAATTCTTTCTTTATTTTCTCCCCTTCCCCATACTGAGGAGGAACGTGGGTAAGTTTGGGGTGGGGTGTGGTGGTGGCCCAGCCCTACTCATGTCATAGAAATACCTAACCTGAAAAGGTACTTCACAGCCTGACAAAACCCCCTCTTCTCCTCTCCCATGACTCCTGTCGATTTAGGGCAAAACAGGGCCTTTCAAGAGAACATAAATATTGATGATTGATAAATGCTGGTGCTTTTGATTATGAGTGGGGAGATTATCATGTGTGTGGTGTGGTTAGCTAGCGCTGTGTGGTGCATTGTAGACTGGGAGAGGGCTCTGGAGTGGGTGGAGAGAGGTGAGAGGAGGCAAGGCCTGGCAAAGTGCACATCATTAGTGGATGGGAGGGAGAGTATTCAAAAATGAATCATGTTTAGTGGCGGAAGGCCCAACAACATGAGTTCTCCACTCCCTCTAAATGCCTTCGAACGGCCAGCTGGCAAGTTTTCCGAGAAGTTGTACTACGAATGAGGGCTGATTACTTTGTCATTAATGTTTCTTAATTCAACCCAAGCACAATGGGAATGTAAAAATGTATGGAGTATATTCCCAGGCCCATTCCCTTCCTAGTCCTAGGAATTCAGATATGACATCATCATTTGAGCACTATCCACAAACTTTTTAAACTACAGCGCGCGACATGGTTCAATGTACCTATAAATCAGCACAATCAAATGTTTTGTATTTTCAAATTGGAGCTAGAATTGGGATCATGTATACTGTGCTAATGCCAATACAAAAAAAGAGTAACGGCGAGCACTGTACAATACGGCGAACTTAGCAAATCAGGCGTTTGTGGTAAGTACATGGGGGCCACCATCTTTATGCAGCTTCACCATTCAAACACTGTCACACTGCATAGCATTCAAAAGGTATATCAACCAAGGTGGAATAACTCAGCTAACTCTTCAAATGGCTAAGGAAACAAAACCGTTTAGGAATAGGCTGATAATATGTGCATATTGAACACAAAAAGCAAAAGAGCACTGCCTTAACATTACCACACGTATTACCCTGAATGCTGGCAATAAATGGAACGTCAAGTAAATACCACTTCAAAGTGTCTGATTTTAATATAAAAGGATTCTCATTTTGTAACATGGTGCTTTATTCACCAACCCCAATTGCCTCTCGTCTGCTTCTGTGTGTGTGTGCGTGTGCGTGTGCTTGTCTGCATGCGTGTGAAGAGCGAATGTATGAATGTACAATAACCCTAAATAACTATGTGGGTGTCATTTCTGCATCTGAGAGGAAAAGCGATTACAGTGAACTGTGCGGTATGAGCGGACGCCTCTGTAACATCAGCATGTACACACAGAGTTACAGAGTGTTTCTGTGACGAGTGTGTCATGTCAGGGTGACAGAGAAGGAGAGGAAGGAGGCTTTGGGAATAAATGCAATCTGCTTTAATTGTGCAAAGAGAACATGAGAGATGTCAGTGTGAATTACGCTGATGGTAAACCATACGGGTGCACACACACACGCATACAGATAGAATACAAACACACACATACACACACACAAAAACATATACAGTAAGCACACACGACACACACAAACACACACACAAACATCAAATTCAAATAGGAGCAGAACTTTGTATGCAGATTTAATTGCAAACAGGCAAAAATATGCCAACACATTAAAAAATACTATTTTTACCTACAGTACAGACAAATACCTTGGCATTTACACAAAAGCTGTTGTAATTGACTGCGGCTCGTGCTTTCTTTGTTATAGCTTTTCACATCCTTGCCCTATAGAAAAGATACTGCACAAATCTTTGGCTAACGCAATGGGAGATTTACATTGATGTAGTGTAGATGCTATTGTTCCATAGAAGTAGACTAGGATTGACATGAGCTCCTTGGTACAGCATTCAGAGTGTAGGCTAAGTATAATACTTGGGAGCGGGGAGGCTTGTAAGAGTTGCTTGATTAGCTGTAGTTCTGTGAAGAACAGAAGCTTGACATATCCCATAGAAAACCCTCTTGGCAGAACCACCTCTAGCATCCAGCCTTCCAATCTATATTTTCTAGTCTCTCCTCTCTCTGTGTATCTCTCTCTATTCTGCCAGCAGGATACCACCTTGAGTCCCACTGCTGGCTTGCCTCTGTCAACTTAAGGCTGCAATGCACTACGCGATTTTTGCCCGGTCTACAGGCTCTAACAATCAGAGAACCTCTAACATTTAACGATTCAGTCAAGCCAAATCGTAGTGTACTAGTAATTGGTATAGTAGGGTGGTGGCTCTGGTCATGACATCTTCCACTGCAATCAGATATAATCAAATCATTTAACTTGAAAACATGCCTGAAATATGCCTTCTATTTATTCATTTCTAGCAATAACCATATTGTGTAATATGAGTCTGTTCATTTATGTAAGATTGTACGTATTTTCACATATTATCATCCTAATAGGTTACACTGCTCATCATAATCAAATTACCCCGGAATACTCATCACTTTATAACATGTAGGCCACCTGAACATTCAAATTGTCCCCTGTGTAGGCTTATCATTGTAAATGGAAACCCAGAAATGTTTAGACTACCATTCCACACCATCAGGGAGACAGGGAGCTGACAAAGAGCTCAGTTTCTGCCCTCCCTCTTTCTCTCAAGGTTCATCTTGTTTTCTTTTTGGTGCCATTGTTGTGATGAACCTGTAAGGTAGTTGAAGAGAACCTTTATAGTTCTGAGTAGCTGACTGGCTGACGGTGGGACATGCCTTGCTTCTGCTTTGAGCACTGTTCACACTTTGAGCACTGTTCGCAATTTGAGGCCGAATATATTTAACATGTTTTAAAATTATCAGGAAGCCGTAAGTGCCCGTAGAGTGCCCAGGAGCCTGTGAGCGCCATCAACCTCAAATCGGGTATGTGCTTACACTTTACGGGCTAAAGAATAAAACAAATCTTACTCCGGGTTTGCTCCAATTTCCTACGATTTGGAGAAATGCGTCGGGAGCTGATTGGGAGCCCGTAGATTGGGCTAAAAACGTGTAGTGTCTGCCTGGCTTTACCTGCTAAAATGAGGCAAAAATATATATATGTATATACAGTATATATGGGACCAACACTTTATACGTATGTTGCATTAACATTTTTGTTCAGTATATATATATATATATATATATATATATATATATATATATAACAGTTGAAGTCGGAATTTTACATACACCTTAGCCAAATACATTTTTCACAATTCCTGACATTTAATCCTACTAAAAATTACCTGTCTTACGTCAGTTGGGATCACCACTTTATTTTAAGAATGTGAAAGGTCAGAATAATAGTAGAGAGAATAATTTATTTCTGCTTTTATTTCTTTCATCACATTTCCAGTGGGTCAGAAGTTTACATACACTCAATTAGCATTTGGTAGCATTTACTTTAAATTGTTTAACTTGGGTCAAACGTTTCGGGTAGCCTTCCACAAGCTTCCCACAATAAGTTGGGTGAATTCTGGCCCATTCTTCCTGACAGAGCTGGTGTAACTGAGTCAGGTTTGTAGGCCTCCTTGCTCTCACACACTTTTTCAGTACTGCCTACAAATTCTCTATAGGATTGAGGTCAGGGCTTTGTGATGGCCACTCCAATACCTTGACTTTGTTGTCCTTAAGCCATTTTGCCACAACTTTGGAAGTATGCTTGGGGTCATTGTCCATTTGGAAGACCCCATTTGCGACCAAGCTTTAACTTCCTGACTGATGTCTTGAGATGTTGCTTCAATATATCCACATCATTTTCCTTCCTCATGCTGCCACCTATTTTGTGAAGTGCACCAGTCCCTCCTGCAGCAAAGCACCCCCACAGCATGATGCTGCCACCCCCGTGCTTCACGGTTGGGACATTTACATTTACATTTGCATTTACGTCATTTAGCAGACGCTCTTATCCAGAGCGACTTACAAATTGGTGCATTCACCTTATAACCACTTTACAATATGTTATTTTTTCTTTCTTTCTTTGGGGTGGGGTAAGGTGGGGTAGAAGGATTACTTTATCCTATCCCAGGTATTCCTTAAAGAGGTGGGGTTTCAAGTGTCTCCAGAAGGTGGTGAGTGACTCCGCTGTCCTGGCGTCGTGAGGGAGATTGTTCCACCATTGGGGTGCCAGAGCAGCGAACAGTTTTGACTGGGCTGAGCGGGAACTATGCTTCCGCAGAGGAAGGGGAGCCAGCAGGCCAGAGGTGGATGAACGCAATGCCCTCGTTTGGGTGTAGGGACTGATCAGAGCCTGAAGGTACGGAGGTGCCGTTCCCCTCACAGCTCCACTGGCTTCCAGTTGAAGCTCGCATCTGCTACAAGACCATGGTGCTTGCCTACGGAGCTGTGAGGGGAACGGCACCTCCGTACCTTCAGGCTCTGATCAGTCCCTACACCCAAACGAGGGCATTGCGTTCATCCACCTCTGGCCTGCTGGCCCCCCTACCTCTGCGGAAGCACAGTTCCCGCTCAGCCCAGTCAAAACTGTTCGCTGCTCTACATTTTACATTTACATTTTAGTCATTTAGCAGACGCTCTTATCCAGAGCGACTTACAGGAGCAATTAGGGTTAAGTGCCTTGCTCAAGGGCACATTAACGTCATTTAGCAGACGCTCTTAGCCAGAGCGACTCACAAATTGGTGCGTTCACCCTATAGCCAGTGGGATAACCACTTTACAATTGGGGGGGGGTTAGAAGGATTACTTTATCCTATCCCAGGTATTCCTTAGAGAGGTGGGGTTTCAAATGTCTCCGGAAGGTGGTGAGTGACTCCGCTGTCCTGGCGTCGTGAGGGAGCTTGTTCCACCATTGGGGTGCCAGAGCAGCGAACAGTTTTGACTGGGCTGAGCGGGAGCTATGCTTCCGCAGAGGAAGGGAGCCAGCAGGCCAGAGGTGGATGAACGCAATGCCCTCGTTTGGGTGTAGGGACTGATCAGAGCCTGAAGGTACAGAGGTGCCGTTCCCCTCACTGCTCCATAGGCAAGCACCATGGTCTTGTAGCGGATGCGAGCTTCAACTGGAAGCCAGTGGAGTGTGCGGAGGAGGGGGGTGACGTGAGAGAACTTGGGAAGGTTGAACACCAGACGGGCTGCGGCATTCTGGATGAGTTGTAGGGGTTTAATGGCACAGGCAGGGAGGCCAGCCAACAGCGAGTTGCAGTAGTCCAGACAGGAGATGACAAGTGCCTGGATTAGGACCTGTGCCGCTTCCTGTGTAAGGCAGGGTCGTACTCTCGAATGTTGTAGAGCATGAACCTGCAGGAGCGGGTCACCGCCTTGATGTTGGCGGAGAACGAAGGGTGTTGTCCAGGGTCACGCCTAGGCTCTTCGCACTCTGGTAGGAGGACACAGCGGAGTTGTCAACCGTGATGGCGAGATCATGGAACGGGCAGTCCTTCCCGGGAGGAAGAGCAGCTCCGTCTTGCCAGGGTTCAGCTTGAGGTGGTGATCCGTCATCCATACTGATATGTCTGCCAGACATGCAGAGATGCGATTCGCCACCTGGTTATCAGAAGGGGGAAAGGAGAAGATTAGTTGTGTATCGTCAGCGTAGCAATGATAGGAAAGGCCATGTGAGGATATGACAGAGCCAAGTGACTTGGTGTATAGGGGAGAAAAGGAGAGGGCCTAGAACTGAGGCCCTGGGGACACCAGTGGTGAGATTACGTGGTGCGGAGACAGCTTCTCGCCACGCCACTTGGTAGGAGCGACCGGTCAGGTAGGACGCAATCCAGGAGTGAGCCGCGCCGGAGATGCCCAGCTCGGAGAGGGTGGAGAGGAGGATCTGATGGTTCACAGTATCAAAGGCAGCAGACAGGTCTAGAAGGACAAGAGCAGAGGAGAGAGAGTTAGCTTTAGCAGTGCGGGAGAGTCTCCGTGACACAGAGAAGAGCAGTCTCAGTTGAATGACCAGTCCTGAAACCTGATTGGTTTGGATCAAGAAGGTCATTCTGAGAGAGATAGCAAGAGAGTTGGCTAAAGACGGCACGCTCAATAGTTTTGGAAAGAAAAGAAAGAAGGGATACTGGTCTGTAGTTGTTGACATCAGTGGGGTCGAGTGTTGGTTTTTTGAGAAGGGGAGCAACTCTCGCTCTCTTGAAGACGGAAGGGACATGGCCAGCGGTCAAGGATGAGTTGATCAGCGAGGTGAGGTAGGGGAGAAGGTCACCGGAGATGGTCTGGAGAAGGGAGGAGGGGATGGGGTCAAGCGGGCAGGTTGTTGGGCGGCCTGCAGTCACAAGTCGCAGGATTTTATCTGGAGAGAGAGGGGAGAAAGAAGTCAAAGCATAGGGTAGGGCAGTGTGAGCAGGACCAGCAGTGTCATTAGACTTAACAAACGAGGATCGGATGTCGTCAACCTTCTTTTCAAAGTGGTTGACGAAGTCATCCACAGAGAGAGGAGGGGGGGGATTCAGGAGGGAGGAAAATGTGGCAAAGAGCTTCCTAGGGTTAGAGGCAGATGCTTGGAATTTAGAGTGGTAGAAGGTGACCTTAGCAGCAGAAACAGATGAAGAAAATGTAGAGAGGAGGGAGTGAAAAGATGCCAGGTCGGCAGGGAGTTTAGTTTTCTTCCATTTCCGCTCCGCTGCCCGGAGCTCTGTTCTGTGAGCTCGCAATGAGTCATCAAGCCACGGAGCTGGAGGGGAGGACCGAGCCGGCCGGGAGGATAGGGGGACACAGAGAGTCAAAGGATGCAGAAAGGGAGGAGAGGAGGGTTGAGGAGGCAGAATCAGGAGATTGGAGGGAGAAGGATTGAGCAGAGGGAAGAGATGATAGGATGGAAGAGGAGAGAGTAGTGGGAGAGAGAGAGCGAAGGTTGCGGCGGCGCATTACCATCTGTGTAGGGGCAGAGTGAGTAGTGTGGGAGGAGAGCGAGAGAGAAAAGAAAACAAAGTAGTGGTCGGAGACATGGAGGGGAGTTGCAGTGAGATTAGTAGAGGAGCAGCATCTAGTGAAGATGAGGTCAAGCGTATTGCCTGCCTTGTGAGTAGGGGGGGACGGTGAGAGGGTGAGGTCAAAAGAGGAGAGGAGTGGAAAGAAGGAGGCAGAGAGAAATGAGTCAAATGTGGACATAGGGAGGTTGAAATCCCCCAAAACTGTGAGGGGTGAGCCATCCTCAGGGAAGGAACTTATCAAGGCGTCAAGCTCATTGATGAACTCTCCAAGGGAACCTGGAGGGCGATAGATGACAAGGATATTAAGCTTAAATGGGCTAGTGACTGTGACAGCATGGAATTCAAATGAGGAGATAGACAGATGGGTTAGGGGAAAAATTGAGAATGTCCACTTGGGAGAGATGAGGATTCCTGTACCACCACCCCTCTGACCAGATGCTCTCGGGGTATGCGAGAACACATGGTCAGACGAGGAGAGAGCAGTAGGAGTAGCAGTGTTTTCAGTGGTGATCCATGTTTCCGTCAGCGCCAGGAAGTCGAGGGACTGGAGGTTGGCATAGGCTGGGATGAAGTCAGCTTTGTTGGCAGCAGAACGGCAGTTCCAGAGGCTGCCTGCGACCTGGAACTCCACGTGGGTGGTGCGTGCAGGGACCACCAGGTTAGAGAGGCAGCAGCCACGCGGTGTGGTGCGTTTGTGTAGCCTGTGCAGAGAGGAGAGAACAGGGATAGGCAGAGGCATAGTTGACAGGCTGTAGCAAATGGCTACAAAAATGCAGAGGAGATCGGAATGAAATGAGCTAAGCATCTGGGAGAGGAGAGAGCAGGGCCTCCCTCACCAAAAACTTCTACCTCAGAAACTAAAATTGTTTCACTGAACCACCCGAACAAAAACTCTCCCAACTTCCACCTTTAGAAATCAGAATTGTTGTGAACCACAGCAGTTCAATGTTTAAAGGAATAGACTCAACCCACTTTATTCAGCTAGCCAACTATGACACCATAGCTAACTAGCAAGCTAGCATCCAATAACAATAACACACCGTTTAGCACCAACACTTGGTCACAACAAACCACCAATAGTGTGATAACACACTAAACAGATCATTCGTGTCTGTGTCAAGTTCCTTTCATGACGCAGCAATGATTAGACGTTGGCTAGCTAGGACAAGTATATTGTATTTAGCTACTACCGTACAGTTAGCTGGTCGTGTTGGGTAGCTAGCAATGGCCACTGTGTTGACTTTGTTTGAAGAACGGCTAGCTAGCTAGCTTCGTGCTACACCCGGCACACAATGGCTATTGTGTTGACTCTGACTCTGTTCGAAAAAACGGCTAGGTAGCTCGCTTCGTGCTACAGCCGGCACGGCCGAAGACACTGCCAAGACACACCAATAGTGTGATAACACACTAAACATATCATTCGTGTCTGTGTCAAGTTCCTTTCATGACGCAGCAATGATTAAACGTTGGCTAGCTAGGACAAGTATATTGTAGTTAGCTACTACAGTACAGTTAGCTGGTCATGTTGGGTAGCTAGCAATGGCCACTGTGTTGACTTTGTTTGAAGAACGGCTAGCTAGCTAGCTTCGTGCTACACCCGGCACACAATGGCTACTGTGTTGACTCTGACTCTGTTCGAAAAAACGGCTAGTTAGCTCGCTTCGTGCTACAGCCGGCACGGCCGAAGACACTGCCAAGACACAGTAACTACCCACAACAACCCACGATGCCTAGCTATGACGCCGTAGCTAACTAGCAAGCTAGCATCCATTAACACACAATTTAGCACCAATACTTGGTTACAACAAACTGCCAAGAGTGTGTTAGCACACTAAACAGATAATTCAAGTCCGTGTCTAGTTCCTTTCATAACGCATAACGCAGCAAAAAATTAAACGTTGGCTAGCAGCACATTAACATTGGAAACAGCTCTCCAGCGTTGCTAATCGTTACCAGTAGCTACCCGCTAGCTAGCTAGCCTCGTGCTTCGATACTAACCTACAATTACCTACGGAAACCTACAATAACAACAATACTAACCTATAATAAATACAATACCTAACTACAGCTAACTACCTACCTACGATCTAATACATGGTTAAGCTTTACTCAACACCATATGAGAAGCTTACCTCCTGCTTACCTCCAGCTGGCACCCCAATGGTGGAACAAGCTCCCTCACGACGCCAGGACAGCGGAGTCACTCACCACCTTCCGGAGACATTTGAAACCCCACCTCTTTAAGGAATACCTGGGATAGGATAAAGTAATCCTTCTACCCCACCCAACCCCCCCCCCAAAAAAAAATTATACATTGTAAAGTGGTTATCCCACTGGCTATAAGGTGAATGCACCAATTTGTAAGTCGCTCCGGATAAGAGCGTCTGCTAAATGACGTAAATGTAAATGTAAGTCTGGCCTGGTCTGTTATGGTTGAGATGTTTGTTTTAACTCTGGTCTCTATGTGTGTGTGTCCGTGGATTCTAGAGTTTAACAAGCTGTGGTCCGGTGTCATCCCATCGCTCAGTTGATACTACACAAAGCTTTACCACTTAGGATAATTATGTGACTGTCTCTGTCTGAAATATGTAATCTCCTCCCCCTTTTGACCCCTCACAGGGCACTTAATGTACACTTGTTTACGTCCATGTTGCTTAAAGATAAAAATACTATTGATGGTTCTTAATGGTTAAGAAAACACTCCAAAACATACTGTAGCTCAAGATAAAGACCTATGAACACTGATAGACATACTGTAGCTGTTAAAATATTTATGGCTTTATAGTTAAGAAAATAGTCCAAAAAGAACTATGACCCAATATAAACAAAGATGAACTCGTAGCAAAAGTGAACTGTTGTTGTTTATTCACCCTTTTTGACATTTTTATATTTAAGTACATTTACAGTGCTTTCAGAAAGTATTCACACCCCTTGACTTTTTCAAAGTTGTGCTGTGTTAAAATGGATGAAATTTAGATTGTGTGTCACTGATCAACACACATTTCAATGTCGTCTTGGTAAGCAACTCCAGTGTATATTTGGCCTTGTGTTTTAGGTTATTGTCCTGCTAAAAGGTGAATTTTTCTCCCGGTGTCTGTTGGAAAGCAGACTGAACCAGGTTTTCCTATAGGACCTCTGCTTAGCTCTATTCCTTTTTATTATCCCAAAAAAACTCCCTAGTCCATGACGATGACAAGCAAAACCATAACATGATGCAGCCACCACCATGCTTGAAAATATGAAGAGTGGTACTCAGTGATGTGTTGTGTTGGATTTGCCCCAAACATAACGCTTTGTATTCCCCACGGGGGGCCAGTATGAAAAATGTATGCACTCACTAATTGTAAGTCGCTCTGGATAAGAGCGTCTGCTAAATGACTAAAATGTCAATTGGATCACAAAAAAACCCTGAATGTATTCAGGACACATTCTTTTGCAGTTTACTTTAGTGCCTTATTGCAAACAGGATGCATGTTTTGGAATATTTGTATTCTGTACAGGCTTCGTTCTTTTCACTCTGTCATTTAGGTTAGTATTGTAGAGTAACTTCAATGTTGTTGATCCATCCTCTTCTTTCTCCTATCACAGCCATTTAACTCTGTTTTAAAGTCACCATTGGCCTCATGTTGAAATCCCTGAGCGGTTCCCTTCCTCTCCAGCAACTGAGTTAGGAAGGACGTCTGTATCTTTGTAGTGACTGAGTGTATTGATACACCATCCAACGTGTAATTAATAACTTTAATACTCTAACTTCACCATGCTCAAAGGGATATTCACTGTCTGCTTTTTTTATTTGTACCCATCTACCAATAGGTGCCTTTCCTTTGCGAGGCATTGGAAAACCTCCCAGGTCTTTGTGGTTGAATCTGTGTTTTAAATTCACTGCTCGACTGAGGGACCTACAGTGAGGGAAGAAAGTATTTGATCCCCTGCTGATTTTGTACGTTTGCACACTGACACAGACATGATCAGTCTATCATTTTAGTTTATTTGAACAGTAAGAGACAGAATAACATCAAAAAAATCCAGAAAAACGCATGTCAAAAATGTTATAAATTGATTTGCAGTTTAAGGAGGGAAATAAGTATTTGACCCCTCTGCAAAACATGACTTAGTACTTGGTGGCAAAACCCTTGTTGGCAATCACAGAGGTCAGACGTTTCTTGTAGTTGGCCACCAAGTTTGCGCACATCTCAGGAGGGATTTTGTCCCACTCCTCTTTGCAGATCTTCTCCAAGTCATTAAGGTTTTGAGGCTGACGTTTGGCAACTCGAACCTTCAACTCACTCCACAGATTTTCTATGGGATTAAGGTCTGGAGACTGGCTAGGCCACTCCAGGACCTTAATGTGCTTCTCTTGAGCCACTCCTTTGTTGCCTTGGCAGTATGTTTTGGGTCATTGTCATGTTGGAATACACATCTATGACCCATTTTCAATGCCCTGGCTGAGGGAAGGAGGTTCTCACCCAAGATTTGACGGTACATGGCCCCGTCCATCGTCCCTTTGATGCGGTGAAGTTGTCCTGTCCCCTTAGCAGAAAAACACCCCCAAAGCATAATGTTTCCACCTCCATGTTTGACGGTGGGGATGGTGTTCTTGGGGTCATAGGCAGCATTCCTCCTCCTCCTCCAAACACGGCGAGTTGAGTTGATGCCAAAGAGCTCGATTTTGGTCTCATCTGACCACAACACTTTCACCCAGTTCTCCTCTGAATCATTCAGATGTTCATTGGCAATCTTCAGACGGGCCTGTATATGTGCTTTCTTGAGCAGGGGGACCTTGCGGGCGCTGCAGGATTTCAGTCCTTCACAGTGTAGTGTGTTACCAATTGTTTTCTTGGTGACTATGGTCCCAGCTGCCTTGAGATCATTGACAAGATCCTTCCGTGTAGTTCTAGGCTGATTCCTCACCGTTGTCATGATCATTGCAACTCCATAAGGTAAGATATTGCATGGAGCCCCAGGCCGAGGGAGATTGACAGGTCTTTTGTGTTTCTTCCATTTGCGAATAATCGCACCAACTGTTGTCACCTTCTCACCAAGCTGCTTGGCAATGGTCTTGTAGCCCATTCCAGCCTTGTGTAGGTCTACAATCTTGTCCCTGACATCCTTGGAGAGCTCTTTGGTCTTGGCCATGGTGGAGAGTTTGGAATCTGATTGATTGATTGCTTCTGTGGACAGGTGTCTTTTATACAGGTAACAAGCTGAGATTAGGAGCACTCCCTTTACGAGTGTGTTCCTAATCTCAGCCTGTTACCTGTATAAAATACACCTGGGAGCCAGAAGTCTTTCTGATTGAGAGGGAGTCAAATACTTATTTCCCTCTTTAAAATGCAAATCCATTTATAACATTTTTGACATGCGTTTTTCTGGATTGTTTTGTTGTTATTCTGTCTCTCACTGTTCAAATAAACCTACCATTGAAATTATAGACTGATCATTTCTTTGTCAGTGGGCAAACGTACAAAATCAGCAGGGGATCAAATACTTTTTTCCCTCACTGTAACAGATAATTGTATGTGTGGGGTACAGAGATGAGGTAGTCATTCAAAGATCATGTTAAACACTATTATTGCACACAGAATGACTCCATTCAACTTATTATGACTTGTAAAGCAAATTTTTACACCTGAACTTATTTAGGCTTGCCATAACTAAGGGGTTGAATACTTTTTGACTCAAGACATTTCAACTTTTCGTTTTTAATTAATTTGTAAAAAACTGTAAAACCATAATTCCACTTTGACATTATGGGGTAGGCCAGTGACACTCAATTGAATCAATTTTAAATTACAAAATGTGGAAAAAGAGGTGTGAATACCTTCTGGAGTTACTTACCAAGACGACATTGAATGATCCTGAGTTGCTTAGTTACAGTTTTGACTTAAATTGGCTTGAAAATCTATGGCAAGACATGAAAATGGGTGTCTAGCAATGATCAACAACCAACTTGACAGAGCTTGAAGAATTCTTAAAGAATAATGGGCAAATATTTTACAATCCAGGTTTGCAAATCTCTTAGAGACTTACCCAGAAATACTCACAGCTGTATTCACTGCCAATGGTGATTTTAACATGGGGTTGAATACTTATCTAATCAAAGTATATTCATGTTTTATTTTCCATTCATAAAAAAATAGTTTAAATTTTTCTACACTTTGACATTGCAGGGTATTTTGTGTAGATCGTTGACAAACAATGACCAGTAAATACATTTTAATCCCACTTTGTAACACAACAAAATGTGGAAAAAGTCAAAGGGTGTGAATACTTTCTGAAGGCACTGTATGTCCATTGGGTGAATTGAATACAAATTCAATGCAATGTTATGATAAAATGGGAAAGTGTCATCATACCACACCAAAAATACCCAGATTGCTGCAAATGTATTCAGCCATCACTGAATTTAAATGATACTCCGATAAATACAAGAGTATAAAACAAAGCAAAGACATTGTCTGTCTAGCCTCCCTTCATGTCCATGTCTGCATCCCAAATAGCAACCGTATTCCCTTTTTAGTGCGCTAACTTTTACTAAATTTGTGCACTAAATAGAGCATAGTGTGCCATTTTGGATGAAGCTTATGATAAAATATTATTTGCTATCATTTAGTTTAGTTTATTAATTCAACCAATTAAAAACTTTGCACACATAAAACTTGAAAAAGCCATGCATGCACATGAGTAAAATCATTGACGATAACACACAATAAAGTCTCAGACTTATTTCCATTGTGGTTCTCTTGAGACAAGGTAAGATCGATCCCAGTATGGCAGCGAGATAATAAAACATAAAAACAAAGAAGAAGAACATCTATCTCATCATTACAGTTACATCGTAAGGCACATTCATATGGGCACAGAAGACATCAAACCGTTTTTTACTTTATTTTAAAGCTGCCCAGAGAGGATGTCGTTTTTATGGGCAGGGGCAACTCATTCCACTCAGAGGCTCCAGTATACAAGAAAGTACCTTTCCCAGCATTACTCCTGATCCTGTATAAGCACACATTAGCAACACCTGATCTGGTGCTGTGGTTGTGTGCATCCCTAACATGGGGAAAGTAATCAGTCAGATATCTGGGCGCAGAACCATAAATACTCCTGTAAACCAGACCCTGTCTAATCTGGGACACTCTTGCCTCAACAGGCAGCCAGTTGAGTCCCTGAAAGCAGCTCCTGCCTATGTGAGCACATTCAATACTACCCTGATCATCTTATTCTGGGCTATCTGGAGCTTCCCCTTCAAAGGCTTCGATAAGCCCCCAAACCAGGAAGTACTAGCGTAGTCAAAATGGCATTGAATGAGGGCAGTGGCTAGCACTCCCATGGAGTCCTTATCAACCAAAAACTTGGTCCTTGAGTTATGTCACACCCTGATCTGTTTCACCTGTCTTTGTGATTGTTTCCACCCCCCTCCAGGTGTCGCCCATCTTCCCCATTATCCCCAGTGTATTTATACATGTGTTCTCTGTTTGTCAGTTGCCAGTTTGTTTTGTTTCGTCAAGCCTACCAGCGGTTTACCCCTTGCTCCTGGCTTTCTCAAGTTCCTGTTTTCCCGGTTTTGACCATTCTGCCTGCCCTGACCCCGAGCCTGCCTGCCATTCTGTACCTTGTCACACCACCCTGGAATATTGACCTCTGCCTGCCCTGACCCTGAGACTGCCTGCCGTTCTGTACCTTTTGGACTCTGATCTGGATTACTGATCTCTGCCTGCCCTTGACCTGTTGTTAGCCTGCCCCCTGTTTTTGTAATAAACGTTTGTTACTTCGACACTGTCTGCATCTAGGTCTTCTCCTGAAACGTGATACATTAACCTTCTCTAGCACTTTAGTGGCCATGCTCACACCCCCCAAGCTTCCATCAAGGATGCATCCCAGGTAGCTAACAGATGTATTATTAGTCTAACTCCACTCTGATTTCAGATGACCTATACAATTTAGATCTGGACCCAAAAATAATTGCCTCAGTTTTACCTAAGTGCAAAGATATGTTCTTATCTCCAAGCCATTTGCTAATGTTAGTAAGCTCTGTGCTAAGTATGCTCTCCAACATAGTTTAACTTTGTTAAAAAAAAATCAGCCAAAACAAATCTATGTCCTGCTCCTTCCCTGACTTTTCCTAAATGTTTGTATTTTATCAAATCACAAACAGAACATTATTTATAGCCTTTTTTAATATATTTTTTCTCACACCTACAGTATTCCTAACTTAACCCGCCAAGACAATGTGCTGTATGACGTTGGTACCCAGCCTGGCGCTAATGTGTCTCTCACTCCTCACTGAATGAATGACATATGGTTGAATGGGCGATAATTGTGCACCTTACTCCACAATTTAATTTAAAATAAGCCTAACTGAATGATAAGGAGGGTGAAGAGGTTGATTTAATTTAGAAAGACAATAGTGTAATGATGAGTTTGTGTTATGCCTATTTATCAGCAGCAATCATTTGACCACTCACCTTGGGGGTTGATACCATTCTCTTTTACTTTTTACTTTGAAAAAATAAGCTGTTACGGGACTGTTTTATTTACTGTAACTCTATTACAAATCAAATGTATTGTAAGGGAAACGAAAACATGCTACATGTTGCAGTAGGCCTTTAGAATAATGCAAAACATATCCTTGACTCTATGCACAGCCGGCCCATCGAAACTACACCTAAACTATACCAAAACTAATTTCACATATAATAAGAGTTAGCCTACAGACAAGATTAAATTGACAATAATCTGATGAGTGTGTACGCTGGGTGCACACTGAGCAAGAGGAGACGTACACCCTCACGTCCTTAGCCAAGGTAGGCCACCAGTACTTTCCGCTCATGCAGCGATACCTGGGTGACTAGAGGAGGGTGATGTGTGTGCCCAGATGATCATGGATAAGAGCAGGCACGTACTGCAGCCCAGCTGGACACTGCGGTGGAGATGGATCTTTGCGTAATCCCGCTCTATATCCGCGTCCATTGCCCATACTACCGGCGCCACAATGCAGGAGTCTCTTGGCCTCTCCTCTGTGTCATACAGCCGGGACAGTGCGTCTGCCTTCACGTTCTTCGTACCCGGAATGTATGACAGTGTAAAATCAAACCGGGTGAAGAATAGGGCCCACCTGGCCTGGCGTGGATTCAGCCTCCACGCTGCCCGGATGTACTCCAGGTTACGGTGGTCCGTCCAGACGAGGAAAGGGTGTTTTGCCCCCTCGAGCCAATGCCTCCACACGGTCAAGGCTCGGACAACAGCCAACAGCTCCCGATCACCAACGTCGTAGTTCTGCTCCACCAGGATGAGCTTATTCGAAAATAACGCACAGGGGCGGAGCTTGGGTGGCATAACCGAGCGTTGAGACAGGACAGCTCCTATCCCAACCTCGGACGCATCCACCTCCACTATGAATGGTAGTGATGAATCGGGGTGGTCCAGTACGGGGGCTGAGGTGAACAGACCACGCAGTTTGCTGAAGGTCAGCCTCAGCAGACCAACAGAGCCAGGACGGCCCACCCTTCAACAGGGAGGTAGTGGGAGCTGCGACCTTGCCAAAGTCCCGGATAAACCTCCAATAAAAGTTGGCAAAGCCAAGGAAGCGCTGCACCTCCTTAACCGTGGTTGGAGTCGGCCAATTACGCACGGCTGAAATGCGATCTCCCTCCATCTCCACACCTGAGGTGGAAATGCGGTATCCAAGGAAGGAGACGGACTGCTGGAAAAACATACACTTCTCCGCCTTAGCATAAAGGTCATTTTCCAACAGTCGGGCCAGCACCTTGTAAACCAGGGACACATGCTCGGCGCGCGTAGTGGAATACACCAGATGTAGACCACTACACAGTGACCAAGCATGTCCCGAAACACCTCGTTCACAAAGGACTGGAAAACTGAGGGAGCATTCATCAAACCATAGGGCATCACCAGGTATTCATAATGCCCCGTGGTTGTGCTGAATGCTGTCTTCCACTCATTTCCCTCTCGGATACGCACCAGGTTGTACGCACTCCTGAGATCTAATTTGGTGAAGAAGCGCCCCATGCATTGATTCAAAATCAATGCATGGGGCAAACGGTGGAGGTTCTGTCTGGACTTTCCACCGTGGTTGCACCAACGGAAACACCTAGACACCTACCTTGACACTCTCGCGACCACCCCGTGAGAACCCTCTGCGGCCATGAGAAGGTGGGGTTGTGGAGTGCTACCCAAGGGATACCTAATACCACAGGGAAATCAGTAGACTCAATAATGGAAAAAGTAACCTGCTCACAATGAGTCTCCTGGTTAATCACAGTGACTGGTGCAGTAACTTCCTTAACCAACCCGGACCCTAATGGTCGACTATCAAGTGCTCTGATGGGGCGTGGAATGGATAGGGGAATCAATGGAATGCCTATACGGTGTGCGAATGCCCTGTCCATAAAGTTCCCAGCTGCGCCTGAATCGACTAGCGCCTTACACTGGGGAACATCCATGTGCTCAGGAAAGGAGACAAGTATTTTGCAGTGCGCAGCAGAGGGCTCTGAACAAGTGTGGGTGTTCAATACCTGGGGTGATGCGAGAGTGCCCTGCCTGCTGCCTCTAAACCCAGAAGAGCGTAGACGACAACGTGTGGTGAAATGTCCCTTCGCGCCACCAGTGTGGCACTGGCGCTGTCGTCCTGTGCTCTCTCGGCCGGCGGCTCCACCCAGCTCCATCGGCTCGAGGTCAGAGTCTTCCGGGGTGGAAACGGGCAGACCCGTACCAGGACGTCCTCTGGCTGCCAGCAGGTTGTCCAACCGAATGGCCATGTCCACCAGTTTATCGAAGGACAATATGGTGTCCCGGCAGGCTAGCTCCCGTCGGACGTCCTCCCGCAGATGGCATCGGAAATGGTCGATCAGGGCCTGCTCGTTCCACCCGGACCCCACTGCCAGTGTCCGGAACTCCAACGCGAAGTCCTGCGCGGTCCTCATCCCCTGCCTCAGGTGGACCAGTCGCTCACCCGCCTCTCGACCCTCGGGCGGGTGGTCGAATACCGCCCGAAAGAGGCGAGCGAACTCCCTGTAGTCCTCCAACGCGGCTCCTCCTTATTCCACACTGCGTTGGCCCACTCCAGGGCTTTCCCACAGAGGCAGGAAATGAGGACGGACACCTTCTCCCGCTCCAATGGTGCCGGCCTGATGCTGGCGAAGTAAAGCTCCAATTGGAGGAGGATCCCTGGCACCGCGCCGCTGTCCCCTCAAATGCCCGTGGTCGGGATATCTGGATCCCTCCTGGTGCTGGGGTGTAGGTGGCTGGATCCGGTTGGCCAGCTGGTCTCGACAGATCGGGTCTGCTCCACTCCAGGTGTTGGACGACCTGAAGAACCCGATCCATCGCTTCCCCCAAGCTGGCCAACATCGTGGAGTGCTCCTGGACCCGTGCCACGACTCCAGGCATGCGCTCTTTTCCCGCTGACTCCATAGCGGGTGGGTGATTCTGTGATGCGTGTGATAGAAGGAGTCAGGCGCAGGAGAGTAATACGCATCCAAAAAGTTTATTCCGTCGATAAACAGTTGCGCAAGCATGCGACAACAAAACTCAGGCACAGGGGAAATATCTACCCTGGCAACAACAAGGTAAGGGTAGCTCAAACGAGCTACACAAGCTCACAACAAACAATCACCCACACAGACAAGGAAGCAGAGGGAACACTTATACAATGACTAATTGGGGATAAGGACCAGGTGTGTGTGATTAAGTAGACAAGACTAGTGGAGTGATGATAAATGGATCGGCAGCAGCTAGTAAGCCGGTGACGACGAATGCCGAAACCTGCCCGAACAAGGAGGGGAGGCAGCCTCGGCGGAGGTCGTGACAGAGTGACAATATTAGGCCTATCAGTTGCCAAATTGTACATGAAGAGATGGGCACATCTTGTAATTTACAGATGCAGGGAAAGGATAATAATTTTATCAAATCCTCCATCAGAGTCACATGCAGGTAAGACATTTTAATTTCTATGAAGTATCATAAAGGGCATATTTTACAGTTTCTATTACATTTACCTTTGTCAAAAACCTCTCGCAATTCAAGAGGTGCAGCTCTATTTCCAAATTTCACTTTTTCCAAGAATATCCGTGCTGTCCATGCATTCAGCACATGACTACTCACGCAGCAGCATTGCTCTGGCTACTAAGCAAAAACTAGTAACATATTAAACTATATTTTTTAAATATGCTATTTCTTTCTGCAATTCATCCTGGTGCTTTCGTTTAGGAATATAGCACATAAGTTCATATGTGCACCTGGCTGGTTATATTATTATTATTATCTTTTTTGTTTCTACTTTGTCAAAAGAAGCTGTAACTCAACTTTATTAATTAATATAACTCTATAACTAATCAAATCGACAAATAAAGTTGATCAAATGGATTACACTGTAATGTTTTTATTGTAAGGGAAACAAAAATAGACTATAGGCCTACGTTTTTTCTATGACTTTGTAGAATTACACAAAACATATCCTTGACTCTATCTAAACAAATAACTATTGTAGTTATTTTTTTATTTTTTGATATATTTCCACAAATATTTCTTCATGCAATTAATCATTTATAGTAGTTTATGCACTATTTATCAAGATTTGGTGGTCATGTTTGCTGTACCTTGCGGGTTGATATGCATCTGATGCATATGCTAAAGATGACGCCCAGCAACATTCTCTAGTGGGTACTTCTAGAGAGAAAGGCCAGGTGGTTCTAGTGTTAAGGGCCTTATTCCTTGCTTGGATAGATTCTAGGATCTCATGATTAAACCACGGGCTAGATCTCTGCTTTACTCTGACCTTTGTAATGGGAGCCATCACATTCACCACATCAAAGAATCTACATTTAAAGGCTTCCCAGGCACTGTCTACCCTTACATATTAGCAATGTCAACAAGTGCTCTGTATGAGTAGGGTTGATGTTTTTCAACCCCCTTAATTCAAAGAGTGAATACAAAAGCACAGGCCTTTTCATGTAGCAGTGCTTTGTGAATGCAAACGAAGAGCCGATAAAATCCATGTGTTTTAATGTCATTTCCCTTGGTTTGTCATACTGAAATGCGCACGCATGCATGCACGCACACACACACACACACACACACACACACAAACACTCACTGAGTTACTGAGATCACAGACTCAATAACACAATGTACTACACTTTCAATTCCACTTCATTTCAGTGACATATAACCTTTAACCTATTGTAGTTCTTCTAAAGTCTGTTCTTTGTTCGTTTCTCTCTCCATCAGTCTGGGCAGAGCATCTTAACTAGGGATTACAGTTCTCAGACCTTTCATTAGAACCACAATGAGTAGTGATTAGATTGTTCCAACCTCCATCTTATTTCCCATCTGGCTGTGTTCTAATGGGCCCTGTAGGAAATTAGCCTCCTGCTCACAACTAGCCCCACTCTCTCACAACAGATGCACACACACACACACACGTGCACACAAAATCCCTTCTGCTTGTTTGTCACTCTCATCCTAAGCCAATATAGCTGGCTGAAAAACCCATTAATATGACTTATTAGCCCTTACGTTCTCTCAGATATGAATAGAAATGAGTGCCATTTGCATGCTGTGTGGTGTGTGCTTCATCTTCAGACAGGGGACTTCTCTCGTTCTCTCTCGCGCTCTCTCTCGCTGTCTCTCTGTCTGTGAAACAGTGTAAATTGCACTATTTGTCAGAGGTGAGAGGTGCTCAGGTGATGGGGCACTCAGCCCCAATGAGGCGCACCCCACTTCACACGTCAGGGCCTCCTGCCCTTCATCTCCCCCTTCAATGTGACCTCTGTAGGGTTCATTTACATCCAGGGCATGGAGAGGTCACCGCCAGCCCAAGGGCAATGTGATTCCTCAATAGGCTGTTCTCCTGAGGGAAGGGGATTTATTAGCTTTGTGTCTCTGGGCTCTTTGTCTCATGACACCCTCTTCACTCTCATTCTCTCCTCTTTTTCCTCCCCATTCATCTCGCCCCTTTCCTCCCTCATTGAGTAGAGATTTGTTATCTTGGCTTGGTACTTACTAAGTTAGAGGGAGTTGATATTTTGACTTGGCTTTACAACTGCTGATAGGTTACATGCTATTGGCTGCTCCATCCACTCAGCAGGAGAGCTGAGTCCTGGTTATGATCAACTCTATACATCTGGAGAGAAACAATCAGCCCCATAGAGCTGTGTGGAAAACGGGACTAACACGCCGGTTATAGAGTTGGCAAGGAATCACACGTTTGATCTTGAGAAAACAGTTGTAGATAATCTGTGGGTGCTGTTATTGTTCTAATCCAGGACCATCAGTAAGCCTTCAGACATGGGCTCTGCAAGCAATCTGGACATTAAGGGCTCATTGATTTGACAATGTGTAATGAACAGAGCTCCATGTGTTAGTCATTTAGACCAGTGTTTCCCAACTCCAGTCCTCGAGGACCCCCAACAGCACACCTTTTTGTTGTAGCTCCGGACAAACTCACCTGTTTCTGTTATGCTGTTGGGGATACTCGAAGACTGGAGTTGGGAGTTGGGAAACACTGATTTGTTTAGAAACCACACATCACTCCTCTTGGCTTTGAAATTATTTCTGGAATGCATGCACTCAGGCTCATTCAGCTTTAAAGTGTATGTAATTGTGGCTAATGCTTGCACATATTTGTTCACATTCAGATGAGATTTTCTGCAGGCAAAAAAACAACTGTGTCATAACTGAATTAATTGAGTCATATTGCAGTCAGTTCTTTAATAAACCTAATGTTTAGCAGAGGGACGTGGGAACCCAATGACTACCAAACGGGATTAACACACAACTGACCCAGTGACTCACAGCACAGTCTCTGTCATAACCTGTTCCCAGATCTGTTTGTGCTGTATGAACATAAGAGTTGTCTATATAGCTCAAACAGATTTGGGACCAGGCTATCTCTGCATGGCCTTGTGTTGATGACCCATAGTCCCAATTAAAATGTTCCCCTCATGGTACCGGATACATGTCTGCATTTCCAGGTGGGACATCTCCAACACTGGCCAAAACATCTAATAGCATTGATGTGTCAAATAAAAATTGGATTCTTCTATCGCACGGCGAGGTGATACATCATATCCAAAACATAATGTCCAGGTATCATAATAACATCTGGTTCTGTAACGTGTACGCTCGGAGTCGGGAAGCAAATACAGGGAGTGAATTTAATAATAAATTAAACATGGAACAAAACAAGAAACACGAGCAGCGTACAGACATGAAATACAGGAACAGAATCAATAACGCTTAGGGAAGGAACCAAAAGGAGTGACATATATAGGGGAGGTAATCAGGAAGTTGATTGAGTCCAGGTGAGTCTCATAATACCTCGCAGGTGCGCGTAACGATGGTGGCAGGTGTGCATAATGAACAGTTCACTGGCGACCTCGAGCGCCGGAGAGGGGGAGCGGGAGTAGACGTGACAGGTTCTTTTGATTCAATATGTATTAATTTTCCTACTCCTTCATACATTCCTCAAGCCATAGCATATCCCATATACTGCTGACCCTAGTTGTTCCTTCCCATTGAACACACACTGGTTAAACCAATAGACATTGAATTGACGTCTGTGTCCAGTGGGTTGACTTTGGCTATATTCCTCTCTTCTTTTCTTTGTCTCCTGTTTTGCAATAAAGCATTTAAGTATTTTATGATCTATCTTGTCCTCTTCTATACCTTCATCCTTCCATCCCTTAGGGCTGGACGATATGGCCAAAATATTATCTCAAAATATTTTTCACATTTTGGACGGTATTTGATGGGATTTGATGTTTTTGAAAAATAAAAGTTATACATTTGCTTTATGAGTTGTGCATGACCCTAGGGTGGCAATGTATGACATCTAAGTGATTTTAATGGGGCTTTCTCCATTTTAATTGTTTTATACCGTTCAATCAAACTTGATCTAATTTGAGATCATTTCCACACGGCCACTTAGGGCTGCACAGTCTTGGCAAAAAATCTAGGCCTTATTTTTTACCAGATATTTCAATTGCGATTTTACTTGCGATTTAGATCAACACATTTGAGTGAACTGTTGATATAAAGGAAATATAATTATTATTCTAATTCTATAGTTAGGATGTAATAGTGGGCACTTTGGGCACTTTTTTTGTATGGAAAAAGTGAATGAAAAAGCCAGGGAGGCGTTCATAGAATTAGGAATTAGAATACTAATAGGATCTCTATGGAGCCGTTATTGTGACAGAGTAGGAACCAAAGTGTTGGTCAGTGTTTCCCAGGGGAGTGGGACCCTATAATGTTTGGCTACATTATATGTTTTCTCTTACTTCATGTAGCTAACATATTAATTATTTGCGTATTACTCTCTGATTTATAAGATACATTTATATTATTGATAAGATATTGCACAAACAACATGCTGATTTAGGCCTACACCAGCACTGGTATCAGGCTGTATTAGCTATCTATGTTTTTATTTTATTTATTTTATTTCACCTTTATTTAACCAGGTAAGCCAGTTGAGAACAAGTTCTCATTTACAACTGCGACCTGGCCAAGATAAAGCAAAGCAGTGCGATAAAAACAACAAAACAGAGTTACATATGGGGTAAAACAAAACAAAGTCAAAAATACAACAGAAATAAATATATATATACAGTGTGTGCAAATGTAGCAAGTTATGGAGGTAAGGCAATAAATAGGCTATAGTGCAAAATAATTACAATTAGTATTAACACTGGAATGATAGATGTGCAAGAGATGATGTGCAAATAGAGATACTGGGGTACAAATTAGCAAAATAAATAACAATATAGGGATGAGGTAGTTGGGCGGGCTAATTTCAGATGGGCTGTGTACAGGTGCAGTGATCGGTAAGGTGCTCTGACAACTGATGCTTAAAGTTAGTGAGGGAGATAAGTGTCTCCAGCTTCAGAGATTTTTGCAATTTGTTCCAGTCATTGGCAGCAGAGAACTGGAAGGAATGGCGGCCAAAGGAGGTGTTGGCTTTGGGGATGACCAGTGAGATATACCTGCTGGAGCGCATACTACGGGTGGGTGTTGCTATGGTGACCAATGAGCTAAGATAAGGCGGGGATTTGCCTAGCAGTGATTTATAGATGGCCTGGAGCCAGTGGGTTTGACGACGAACATGTAGTGAGGACCAGCCAACAAGAGCGTACAGGTCACAGTGGTGGGTAGTGTATGGGGCTTTGGAGACAAAACGGATGGCACTGTGATAGACTACATCCAATTTGCTGAGTAGAGTGTTGGAGGCTATTTTGTAAATGACATCGCCGAAGTCAAGGATCGGTAGGATAGTCAGTTTTACGAGGGCATGTTTGGCAGCATGAGTGAAGGAGGCTTTGTTGCGAAATAGGAAACCGATTCTAGATTTAACTTTGGATTGGAGATTCTTAATGTGAGTCTGGAAGGAGAGTTTACAGTCTAACCAGACACCTAGGTATTTGTAGTTGTCCACATACTCTAGGTCAGACCCGTCGAGAGTAGTGATTCTAGTCGGGTGGGCGGGTGCAAGCAGCGTTCGGTTGAAGAGCATGCATTTAGTTTTACTAGTGTTTAAGAGCAGTTGGAGGCTACTGAAGGAGTGTTGTATGGCAATGAAGCTCGTTTGGAGGTTTGTTAACACAGTGTCCAATGAAGGGCCAGATGTATACAAAATGGTGTCGTCTGCGTAGAGGTGGATCTGAGAGTCACCAGCAGCAAGAGCGACGTCATTGCTATACACAGAGAAAAGTTGCAGCGGAGGGTGCAGAGCTGGTGGCCGGGGTAGTGGTAGCCAGGTGGAAAGCATGGCCAGCCGTAGCAAAATGCTTGTTGAAATTCTCGATTATTGTAGATTTATCGGTGGTGATAGTGTTTCCTAGCCTCAGTGCAGTGGGCAGCTGGGAAGAAGTGCTCTTATTTTCCATGGACTTTACAGTGTCCCAAAACTTTTTGGAGTTAGTGCTACAGGATGCAAATTTCTGTTTGAAAAAGTTAGCCTTTGCTTTCCTAACTGCTTGTGTATATTGGTTCCTAACTTCCCTGAAAAGTTGCATATCGCGGGGGCTATTTGATGCTAATGCAGTACGCCACAGGATGTATTTGTGCTGGTCAAGGGCAGTCAAGTCTGAGGAGAACCAGGGGCTATATCTGTTCTTAGCTCTGTATTTTTTGAATGGGGCATGTTTATTTAAGATTGAGAGGAAATTACTTTTAAAGAACAACCAGGCATCCTCTACTGACGGAATGAGATCTATATCCATCCAGGATACCTGGGCCAGGTAAATTAGGAAGGCCTGCTTGCTGAAGTGTTTTTGGGAGCGTTTGACAGTGATGAGGGGTGGTCGTTTGACCGCGGACACGTTACGGACGCAGGCAATAAGGCAGTGATCGCTGAGATCCTGGTTGAAGACAGCGGAGGTCTATTTAGAGGGTAAGTTAGTCAGGATGATATCTATGAAGGTACCCATGTTTACGGATTTAGGGTTGTACCTGGTCAGTGAGAATGCTGTAGTCAGTGAGAATGCTATTCATTGACTACAGCTCAGCATTCAACACCATAGTGCCCTCTAAGCTCATCACTAAGCTAAGGATCCTGGGACTAAACACCTCCCTCTGCAACTGGATCCTGGACTTCCTGACGGGCCGCCCCCAGGTGGTAAGGGTAGGTAACAACACATCTGCCACACTGATCCTCAACACGGGGGGCCCCTCAGGGGTGCGTGCTCAGTCCCCTCCTGTACTCTCTGTTCACCCATGACTGCATGGCCAGGCACGACTCCAACACCATCATTAAGTTTGCCGACGACACAACAGTGGTAGGCCTGATCACCGACAACGATGAGACAGCCTATAGGGAGGAGGTCAGAGATCTGGCCGTGTGGTGCCAGGACAACAACCTCTCCCTCAACGTGACCAAGACAAAGGAGATGATTGTGGACTACAGGAAAAAAAAGAGGACTGAGCACGCCCCCATTCTCATCGACGGGGCTGTAGTGGAACAGGTTGAGAGCTTCAAGTTCCTTGGTGTCCACATCACCAACGAACTATCATGGTCCAAACACACCAAGACAGTCGTGAAGAGGGCACGACAAAGCCTATTCCCCCTCAGGAGACTAAAAAAATTTGGCATGGGTCCTCAGATCCTCAAAAAATTATACAGCTGCACCATCGAGAGCATCCTGACTGGTTGCATCACCGCCTGGTATGGCAACTGCTTGGCCTCTGACCGCAAGGCACTACAGAGGGTAGTGCGTACGGCCCAGTACATCACTGGGGCAAAGCTCCCTGCCATCCAAGACCTCTATACCAGGCGGTGTCAGAGGAAGGCCCTCAAAATTGTCAAAGACTCCAGCCACCCTAGTCATAGACTGTTCTCTCTGCTACCGCACGGCAAGCGGTACCGGAGTGCCAAGTCTAGGTCCAAAAGACTTCTCAACAGCTTCTACCCCCAAGCCATAAGACTCCTGAACAGCTAATCATGGCTACCCGGACTATTTGCACTGCCCCCCACCCCATCCTTTTTACGCTGCTGCTACTCTGTTAAGTATTTATGCATAGTCACTTTAACTCTACCCACATGTACATATTACCTCAACTACCTCAACTAGCCGGTGCCCCCGCACATTGACTCTGCAACGGTACCCCCCTGTATATATAGCCTCACTACTGTCACTTTATTTTACTGTATATATAGCCTCCCTACTGTCACTTTATTTCACTTCTGCTCTTTTTTTCTCAACACTTTTTTGTTGTTGTTTTATTCTTACTTTTTTGTTTAAAATAAATGCACTGTTGGTTAAGGGCTGTAAGTAAGCATTTCACTGTAATGTCTGCACCTGTTGTATTCGGCGCATGTGACCAATAAAATTTGATTTGATTTGATTTGACCTGGTAGGTTCGTTGATAATTTGTGTGAGATTGAGGGCATCTAGTTTAGATTGTAGGATGGCCGGGGTGTTAAGCATATCCCAATTTAGGTCACCAAGCAGTACGAACTCTGAGGATAGATGGGGGGCAATCAATTCACATTTGGTGTCCAGGGCACAGCTGGGGGCTGAGGGGGGTCTGTAGCAAGCGGCAACAGTGAGAGATTTATTTCTGGAAAGGTGGATTTTTAGAAGTAGAAGCTCAAACTGTTTGAGCACAGACCTGGATAGTATGATAGAGCTCTGCAGGCTATCTCTACAGTAGATTGCAACTCCACCCCCTTTGGCAGTTCTATCTAGACGGAAAATGCTATAGTTGGTGATGGAAATTTCAGAATTTTTGGTGGCCTTCCTAAGCCAGGATTCAGACACTGCTAGAACATCAGAGTTGGCGGAGTGTGCTAACGCAGTGAATAACTCAAACTTAGGAAGGAGGCTTCTGATATTTACGTGCAGAAAACCAAGGCTTTTACGGTTACAGAAGTCAACAAATGATAGCTCCTGGGGAGTAGGAGCAGGGCCTGGGTTAGACTCTACATCACCAGAGGAACAGAGGAGGACTAGAATAAGGATACGACTAAAGGCTTTAAGAACTGGTCTTCTAGTGCGTTGGGTACATAGAATAAAGGGGGAAGTTCTCCGGGCGTTGTAGAAAAGATTCAGGGCATTATGTACAGAAAAGGATATGGAAGGATATGAGTACAGTTGAGGTAAACCTAAGCGTTGGGTAACAATGAAAGAGATAGCATCACTGGAGGCACCGATTGAGCCGGTCTCGGCGTGTATGGGGGTGGAACAAAGGAACTATTTGAGGCAGTTTGAGAGGGACTAGGGGTTCTACAGTGAAATTGTATAATAAGAACTAACCCAAACAGCAATAGGCAAGGCATATTGACAAGGGAGAGAGGCATAAAGCAATCACAGGTGTTATTAGAGAGAGCTAAGACAACAACTGGTAATAGCGATAAAGTTTGGGCTGAGGCTAAACAGAATAAACAGGACAGGGTACTGTGTAAAGGAACAGTCCAGCAGGCATCAGCTGTGCAGCTGAGTGATCATAAGGTCCAGTGAACAGCAACATGTGAGACCGAGAGCAGTTCAAATTGGTGCTTCAGCACAGCTAGCAGGGAGCACAGTTGTAGTTTGCGTGTGCTAGCGGGCCGGGGCTAGCAGATGGATCTTCGTGGTCGTCGCAACGGGAAGCCTGTTGAAACCACATCAGACGATTTCGTCGGCAAACCAGTCGTGTTGGATCGGCGGGGCTCAGTGTCAACACTAGGAGGTCCCGTCCGGTTGACAGAGGTAGATAGCCGGGAGATGGGCCTGAGGCTAGCTCAAGGCTAACTGGTGCTTGCTATAGGGCTATGGTAATTAGCCAACAACAGGTTGCAGCTAGCTAGCTGGTTGCGATGATCCGGCGCTAGGGTCCAGTGATTCCGGCAGAAAGTCCGATAAGCTCTGGGTCGATAGCACGCTGTGCAGACTGGCCGACGAATTGTCCAGGCTAGAGCTAGAGCTGGCTGGTGGATAGTGTAGGCCACGGACAATGGTGAAGACGCTAACGGTGACTAATAGCAAGTAGCCATTCAGTTGCAGCTACACTAGTTTCAGCTTAAGGTTCTTGATTAAAGTTATAAAGAAATAATAGAATCCTTTCCACGTTGGGTGAGGCGGGTTGCAGGAAAGTATATTTAGTTAAAGAATGAAAAGTAAAAATTGAGAAATATATACAAAATAGACAAAAAAATAACAGGAAACAGGATATTTACACTAGGACAATGAATAAAACCGCGACCGCACTGCTACGCCATCTTGGAAGATCACAGATAAGATCTGCTCTGACTCAGTACATTTATTAGCAAGCTAGCCATCCAGCTAACTAGCGATTAGTATAAGCGGCTAACACAATTTATTTTAGCCACAACTTGCTAAGAAGCAAAGTGGAAAGCAGCATCGTTGTCAACAATATATTGTTGTATAAGCTGCATTGACCATGCAGACTGAAGAGTGAACGGTCTGCAAATTATCTTGTGGTTGAGCAACAACAACTGCACTTCTTGAGTGACAGGGGGCGGGGTGTGGTGAGAGAGGGAGACAACTCAAGTAGTGGAGTAAACTATACAAACGGAGTGGCATATCACATTTAACAAACCAAACATTGAAATATCGTTATAGAAGGTAAAGTAAAAACCCAAACCGGTCTGAGCATCAATGCCGGTATATAGTAAAATACAGTATACTGCACAGCTCTAACATCCCTCCATCTCCCCATCTTCCTCTAACCTCCATTTAATCTGGATACTGTGTGTGTGTGTGTGTTTGTGTGTACGTGTGCGTGTGTGAGAGGTGCTATAAGATAACATATTGACAAAGCCTTGGCTAGACACGGTCCACATGGCTCCATGCAGATAGCTTTAATCAGAAGTGGAGCAGACAGTTCAATAGGCAATTTATTAGGCCTTGGAAAAAGACCCCCTATCATCGTAGGCCTCTCAGAAAGACTGGGTTGCATTCCAAATGACACCCTTTTCAGAGCCCTACAGCCCCCCTCGTCAAAATTAATGAATTTAATAGGGACTAGGGTACCATTTGGGAGACCCTTATCATCTCAGCTGCAGGAGCCCTTTCATCTGATCAAGATTACATGCACATTGTGTTGATGATTTTTCTTCCTCCAAGTAAATACAGTATATGGTTGATCACGAAGCAGAGCGATATTAGTTTGGCATTCGCTATTCTGTTGTCTTTCCGGAAAGGAGAGCCTCTTATGTGTTTATTTGAGAGCTAGACAGCTCTATGGTAAAAGAGATATTGCAAAGTATTATTGGTCATGCTTGTGATGTGATATTTGTGTGTGCTGTCTGGCTCTATTAGCTGCAGCATTGGTGCAATAACAAAAAGGTTTGAAGGCGTCTGCTTTGGTGCATAGAAATTACTGTCTTTGTCCGGAGTCTGACACTGCTACATGGATGATCATATAGAGAACCCTTCATGCTAGCTCGCTTGCTTGCTAACACACACCTCAACTTGTACCGTGTAGCTCAGTTGGTAGAGCATGGTGCTTGAAATGCCAGGGTTGTGGGTTCGTTTCCCACGGGGGGCCAGTATAAAAAAAAATAAAAAATAATGTGTGCACTCACTAACTGTAAGTCGCTCTGGATAAGAGCGTCTGCTAAATTACTAAAATATGAATTTGATTGTGTGTTAGCAATCGCTTGATTTAACACACAGTTCAACTTGAACTGGGACTGGGGCTTGTTATGTTGGATTGTGTCATTACTTACCCCTGACTGTCACGGTTTCGGCCGAGGCTGCTCCTCCTCCTGGTTCGGGCAGGCTTCGGCGGTCGTCGTCCCCGGAGTACTAGCTGCCACCGATCTATGTTTCATGTTCGTTTGGTTTGGTCTTAATGTTGTACACCTGTGTCTAGTTAGTCCTCGTTAGTGTTCTATTTAGTTCTCGTTGTGTGTGTCTGTGTTTGTGTGTGATTGCGCTTCTGTTTCGTGTTTGGAGCTACATTTTCCCTCCAGTGTTTTGGAGAGGGTTGTTTGCACATGTTTGTGCGTCATTTGTTTTGTCGCCTGTGTGCGTCGTGCATTTTGCCTTCGGGCTTATTGTGCTTCTGTTGTATATATATAATATATATTGCACTAAAGCCTTTGGACTGAGCCTCTGCGTCCTGCGCATGATTCCTACACCACACCCACCTTCAGCACGCCTTGACACTGACCTCTTAGTTCCTGTCTCAGAGAGATGTAATGGTATTTATAATCATGAAAGACACTTCACCGCATGGCAAACTGACTGAGATGTATTACTGCTATTTCTCTAGGCCTATAGCTCCAGACTACTCCTAATGGAAAAATAGCATTATGGTATATTTACATTGAAGGTGCTGGGCCCATTTCAGCCCTGCAGATCTGTTTGCTTTGTTGATTAGCAACTCTCGGAGGAGCGAGGAGTGACATTCCTGTCTACAAGTCTGACTAGGTCTGGTCTGGATGGGAGGCTGGAGGCTGTGGGTGTTATCGTGTGTCACAGAAAAGCGCAAACTGTCTCTAACCGGAATAGAAAGAGGAGTGGGAGGCCCCGGTGCACAACTGAGCAAGAGGACAAATACATTAGCGTGTCTATTTTGAGAAACAGCCGCCTCACAGGTCCTCAACTGGCAGCTTCATTAAATAGTACCCACAAAACACCAGTCTCAACATCAATAGTGAAGAGGCGACTCCGGGATGCTGACCTTCTAGGCAGAGTTGCAAATAAAAAGCCATATCTCAGACTGCCCATCTTATTCAACACTGTTGATGTTGAGACTGGTGTTTTGTGGGTACTATTTAATGAAGCTGCCAGTTGAGGACCTGTGATGCGGCTGTTTCTCAAACTAGACACTCTAATGTATTTGTCCTCTTGCTCAGTTGTGCACCGGGGCCTCCCACTCCTCTTTCTATTCCGGTTAGAGACAGTTTGCGCTGTTCTGTGACACACGATATTCTGTTCTGTGAAGGGAGTAGTACACAGCGTTGTACAAGATCTTCAGTTTCTTGGCAATTTCTCGCATGGAATAGCCTTCATTTCTCAGAACAAGAATAGACTGACGACATTCAGAAGAAACTTCTTTGTTTCTGGCCATTTTGACCCTGTAATCGAACCCACAATTGCTGATGCTCCAGATACTCAACTAGTCTCAAGAAGGCCAGTTTTATTGCTTCTTTAATCAGCACAACAGTTTTCAGCTGTGCTAACATAATTGCAAAGGGGTTTTCTAATGATCAATTAGCTTTTAAAATGATAAACTTGGATTAGCAAACACAATGTGCCATTGGAATACAGGACTGATGGTTGCTGATAATGGGCCTCTGTACGCCTATGTTGATATTCCAAAAATCTGCAGTTTCCAGTTACAATAGCCATTTACAACCTTAACAATGTCTACACTGTATTTCTGATCAATTTGATGTTATTTTAATGGACAAAAAAGAAAAGGAGGACATTTCTAAGTGACCCCAAACTTTTAAACGGTAGTTTACGTCCCAATGTGCCAAAACGACGACCCAGATGAGTCACGTTTCATTTGGGAAGGGGGATCTAAGTTCCCTCCTCGCTATTTTCTTCCAGGGTCTTGGGAGAAACTGCAGCAACAGAGATACAGAGGGAGAGAGAGGACAGTCACAGTTTGTTTGTTTGTTATTGTTGTGTCTGGTTGTCTGTGTTTGTTGAGTAGAGCTCTCTCCGAGTAAATAGTCTGGCTTGCTTCGTCGGATGGAATTTATTTTGAGTGCTCCAGTTTACTGATATTGAGTGAATCAAACTTTTCCCAATTGCGCCTTGACAGTATTACCCAAAATATGACAAACAGAGCCTCTACATCATTGGGAAAGTCCCCTCTTCTCCGTTTCACCCATTCCATCTTCCACTCTTCATATAGGGTCAAAGGCTGCTGGTTATCCATGGTGCAATTACATCAGATTAGAGACAACTAAATATTGGGCAGCCCTCAGACATGTATCTATATATCTGTCATTAGAGCCAGAATGTTATATTTAAAACCTCCATTCCTCACTCCCTGTCTTTCTAGTCTAATATTGTCCAAGTTCTCCCATTTCACCCCGCTCCTCTTCACACTCCACTGGCTTCCAGTTGAAGCTCTTATTCACTACGAGACCATGGTGCTTGCTTACAGAGCAGCAAGGGGAACTGCCCCTCCCTACCTTCAGGCTATGCTCAAATGCTACACCCCAACCCGAGTACTCCGTTCTGCCACCTCCACTCCGAAAACGTCTGAAACCCTACCTCTTCAAAGAGTATCTCAAAGAATCCTGCAACACAAAACATTTACACCGTTGCCATTCGTGAGCTAACACTCGCACTTGACTTTTATCCTCTACTAGCACTGACTTTGCTGATAGCTACATTATTGAGGAAAAATGTACTTACTATGACTGAGATATGTGGTTGTCCGACCTAGCTATCTTAAACTGTAAGTCGTTCTGGATAAGAGTATCTGCTAAGTGACTAAAATGGTATTCTGGGTTGCTTCCCACCACTCTGGGACTGCGTCCCAAATTGCATCATATTCCCTATGTAGCCCTGGTCAAAAGTATTGTACTACATAGGGAACAGGGTGTGATTTGGGAAGCAGCTTGGAAGTTTATCTCAGTCCCCTGAGGTGGCCCCTCTGTGCCCCAGTGGCATATGTAAATTCAGGTCACACTGATATATTCTGCAGAGGTCCCCTCTCCTCTCACTAGGGACATCAATATAGACTATGTGGCAGAGGAGACTGGGGCATTTAAAAAAGCCTGTCTGACATATTTGATTAATTCCTTCAAATAATTCAAACTGCTCAAATCTATCTCTTTGCAAAAAACAGAAGGTTTTTGAGAAACGTAGGAGCATACTCAGTCACACTGCTTCACTTTAGAATTCCACAGTCAATGATGAACAACATCAGAGCAGCTAGAGAGAAAGATAGAGAGCGAGAGAGAGAGAGAGAGAGAGAGAGAGAGAGAGAGAGAGAGAGAGAGAGAGAGAGAGAGAGAAAGAAAGAGACAAGAGAAACAGAGAGAGAGAGACAAAGAGAGACAGAGAAAGAGAGAGAGACAGAGTCCGAGAGAGAGAACGAGAGAGATAGGGCAGGTTGCCAAAAGAAAATGGCTCCTGTCACCTGCCTGTCAGCCATCCTGTCATCCCATCCTCCCTGTCCAGTGTCCTCTCCATAACTTTACCAGTATTCCCATGCATTAGCCCCCACCTATTTCCATTACGCTGCATTGGCAGCCAGTCAGGGCCACTCTTAACTCTGGCAGGTATCTACAGTGGAAGGACACTAAGGACACACTTGTACTCTACCTCCCTGCCATTTAAATATGGGAACTTACAAGTAATACATTAAAGAGCCCCGCTCTGAATCCACAAGTTAAAATGTATTGTGCCATGCTGTGTTAGTAGAGCAGGTTGAGAGAGGTAGCAAACACAAGGTTTATAGAGAGACGGGAGGGGATGGAGTCCTCTACTCACCTTGATGACTACTGGGCATTTTAATTGACAATAAAAAATGTTTTATTTGTGTTACGCACACTGTACATCATTATGAGTTGATTTAGTTATGTTTAACTGCACTTTCACCCCCACTAGCTACAGGGAGAAGATTAATCAAGTAAGTATTAGTATTAGCGTTTCCGTCCAGACAGAGAGAGATGGTGGTTATCCCCATGAGAAGTGACCTCTCTGTGGTGATGCATGCTGGTCTACAGAGTCCTGTCTGGTCTAGCCCGCTCCTAATCCCTTCACTATAGGGACAGATTACATCTTCATCTTATTAGGGGCCATCAGCCTCCAGTGCAGTAGTGTGTGTGTGGGGGTGTGTGCTTGTTGCGTGTGTGCGTATGTGTGCCTGCCTGTGTGCCCTCGGCAGCCCCCAGTGAGGCAAAGATCGATGGCTGGTTTGTCTTAAGTGGTCATCGTGGTTATTTAAAGTGGGACCATTTCACTTCCTGGTGCGCAGGGCTAATCCAATCAAACATTATTTTATTGACATATCGTATCATATTAGTGAAGGGCGGCATGGAGAGACCTGTGATAATATGCCTTCCAAACACACAAAGGGTGGGATGCCCCGGCCTCACACATCCTCAACATTACCCACAATCCTCCACTGGTCTCTAGATAGAGTATGACAATATGGGTGTGTGTGAGTGAGGAAAATGTGTTAACGTTTCTGAAACAATGATATTACTGACTGCAATGGTTTGATATGTCTAATCTGTCTTCACATCAGTTTGCCAGCAATCATCTCTCTAACTTTCTCATAACAAGCTCAAATCATCATATCTCATTTCCAGAATGGTTTGTAAAGCTCTGGTATTGTTGGTCTGGGAGTGATGATATCAGAGGTTTTGGAGTGATTGGTTTGACTGATGTAACACTGCCCCAGACCCCTTGTCAGTGTTTCAGCTGGAAGCCGTGATGAGTTGACATTAAGATGGATGTTTTCGTGTGTTTGTGTGTTCGTGTGTTTGCGTGTTTGTGGGAGAGTTGGAGAATTCCCTGGCAGGCAGCAAGCTCTTTTTGGTTGGGAATGAAAATTACCATAAAAGGAATACCATGGCAAGGCCTCGGATATTAATCCATGACAAAAGTAGTGGAAAATATGTGGTTTTAGATCTGCTCAGAAGGCTTTGGTGAACATACCAAAGGGAGAGAGAGGAAAATGAGTGAGTAGCTCTGTTAGAATGCTACCTGTTCAGTCTGTTTGTTCAAAGGTACCTGGTTGAACCCGGCAATATACCGTCTGTATTCCTTATTTGTTCATGTGAGGCTCATTGAGATGAGAATAAAGAGAGGGCGATGAGAGTCTGTCTGCCTCTCCCTCTGTGTTAACTCAACCCCCCTATCCACAGTGATCCTTCACATCTGGTCAATATTTGAACATTTCCCAGTCGCTCTATCTCCCATCCCTCTCTCCCGTACCTCTCTCCTATCCCTCTCTCCCCCTATCCCATCATTGATGCAATGGTTCCAGAGCCCTACACTTCTTAGCCCGCTCTAGGATGAGAGGAGAGAAAAAAGACAGTGAAAGGATCCATACAACTCATTCAGGGGAGGTTGATAGACCCAGCATCGCCCTGCCCTAACGATCATCTCTGATTATCATTACAGTGTATATTAGGGTTGTGTCCCTAATGGCACCATGATCCCCATATAGTGCACTACTTTTGACCAGAGCCCTATTAACCATGGTCAAAAGTAGTGCACTATATAGGGAATAGGGTGCCATTTGGGATGCAAAACCAGGGCTTTTTAGGTCTGGTGTGAACAATATCCCTCACTACACATCCAAGGTCTATTATTGATGTGCTTGTATAATATCTATGTCATAACTCGCTGATATGACTCCTGGCCGCAGCAATTTGTGACGTGATTTATTGAGGCCAAGGCAATGTGTGCAGATGTCATTTCATCATCCTCTCTCTCTGTCTGTCTCTCTCTCTCTCTCTCCCCCCTCTCTTTTACTCCCTCCTTCCTTCCCTCCCTCTCTCTTCCTCTTTTTGTCATATCCAGCCTCGTCAGGGCCTGGTGGTAATAATCATCTAATATAATCCTGGACGGATATGGAACGGGGGGGAATGGGGAGGGTTTTACAATTACAATTCCTTCGAGGTGGCTCGTCATTAGAACCCTGAACTAGATTTAAACTGACCACTGACAGGGAGGGAAGTGTATTACAAATCATTATTGAATTCCTTGGGCCGTAATTTAAGAACAACAGTGCTAAGGCCCATTTCCCTCCTCCGCTGCTGCCTCCTAGTCGTCCTGACACACACACGCACACGCGCACACACACACACACACACACACACAAACAAACACACACACACAGACACACACACACAGATGCATACAGGCACACATGCACACATTCACAAACACACACAGACACACAAGGACACACACACACGCATACACACATACAGGGAACCGCACACACACGCACACACACTGACTGTAGCTATCAGATGGGAGGCAGAACGTGGGCATATGCTGCCTGAGTATCTGTTGAAAGATGACAGGTGGTTGCCGTGGTATTTACATAATTATGGATGTTGCAAGCAGGACTCGTATCAAGCCGTAAACAAATCCATATGGCCTTTGGTAGACTAAAGCACTTCACCCCAAAACTATTTAAAACTGAGAGCCAAACATGCCAGGTGTGCTATGCATTACCTGGCAAGAATCCGACTAATGCAAGGGAAAGTAATAAAGAGTGAAATTGCAGTATGCAACACTATGCCTACTTCATCTGTCCTATCTAGTTCAGAACCCATTATAAAGCAGAGGGCTCCTCTCTGGCTCATCTACCACTTGTTGTGTCCTATGATGAGTGTCTGCTGGATAGGCTCCATGCAGTGGGGTGAGAGATGTCAGAGGATACAAAGAGACAGCGGCCATTATCAGTGAAGAGAGCATGTACATTTTGACATTTACATTTTAGTCATTTAGCAGACGCTCTTATCCAGAGCGACTTACAGTTACTGTACTGTTCTATCTCCTCTCTTCACTATAAACTAAAGAGCAGAATGCTTTGGAGAGATCTCTAGCCCAGCACACAGTCTCATGTCGCTGGCTTAGATCGGCCTTGGCTCGTAGAGACAGCAGAGTACATGCCCTGTAGTTTAATTCCATTACAGCTCAGGGACAACCAGGGAACAGTTCTTACTATCTGAAGAGTCACGGGCCACAGCCAAGCTAAACGGCCCACAGTTCAGTGTAATGTTTCAATGGGGCTCAGAGGACCAGGCACTGCAGCTTGACAGAAATACACAACCATTTCCCATGTCTTTTACAGTCACACAATAGCCTGCCCTACGGGTACTGCGTGGGATGTTGTTGGCTGGTATTCTGGTGTAAAATAAGACAATGACACAGTCTGCACATAGGCCCTATGCTGTAGAAACTTGCAGTCAAGGAAGGAGTAAGTCGATATGTATTAAGTAGTGACAGCAGTAATGTGTTTTCAGGTCTGCTGTACAATATGTGATATGCTAACCTCTCTCTCTCTCTCTCTCTCTCTCTCTCTCTCTCTCTCTCTCTCTCTCTCTCTCTCTCTCTCTCGCTCTTTCTCTTCCTCCCCCCTCCCTCTCTCTCTTCCTCCCCCCTCCCTCTCTCTCTCGCAATAGTGACCCCTCTCTGGCAGGCCTTCCCATGGGTGACCACAGACAGCACCGGAAGAACCTTCCCGTATGAACCCCACGCTATGGTCCACCACAACAGGGTTCCGCAAGCACAACCACCACCACAGCCACAGCCAAAACACTGGGACCAACAGCCTGGAATGCAAGGTACAGTAACCCAAAACCTAACCCTTTAACCTTACCCTAACAAAACCACAACCACAGGGACCAATAGCCTTGTACAGTACAGTAAACTCTCCCAACCTCATGACCTGGATCATGTCCATTAGGGACACAATATTTTGAAACAGGGAGATACTACCTGAATTTGTCCAATACATTTGTTTTGTTTTTGGTGTCCATTTTGGTACAGTGTGCCTTACTGAACACAAAATAGTAGTACCACCCTGCCCAACATATTATTCAGCTTCAAGGATACTAGTCCTTATCCCCATAATGAATCCCTAACGCACAACTTTTAGTAAGCTAACCCCTATTCTTTATTGAAAAGAATGAAGAACACAGCTTTGAGCACTTATCCTTTGTCATGATTTACTTCTCGAGGGTCGTCTGAGGTGAATCAGAAGTGAATGTAAAAAGCTTATTTTGGGGTTCATCCTCCCTGCAGCTTCAAGTAGAACAGCTAGGCCTGTTAACTAGATCAAAATGGCCGGCGAAAAGCCTTTAGTGCTTTGAAAAAAAACTGATATTCCAAATGAGATGGAAGGAAGAAGGGAAGATGGAGTGCTCAGAATGTGACACAGTAACCCTCGACGCGATTAGTGCGTCTCAGAGCGTTGGCTGCTAATCCTATTTAAAAGCACTTTGGTTGTCACCGCCGCCATAATCTTACTGCAAGCCAAGCGTTGCTTCTATGACACTTCGGGGGAAAAACAGAGATGGAAAAAATAAAGCTGTTATTGTACCTTTAAGTTGGTGGCTGAATACAGTCTTTTTGGTTGAATGTCATAGGTTTGAATAGATGTAGTCAGTGACATTGTCGGTAGTGACAGAGAAATGTAAGGATTTTGATGCACAATATTTTATTGCTTTCTTAGGAATATATGATAATGTTTTAAGACTGATAGACAGTATATAGTCTAATTTGTAGATACTAATTCCTCGTTCTCTTTGTCAATGGCCTATATCTCTTTAAAGTGCATACAGTGAGGAAAAAATGTATTTAGTCAGCCACCAATTGTGCAAGTTCTCCCACTTAAAAAGATGAGAGAGGCCTGTAATTTTCATCATAGGTACACGTCAACTATGACAGACAAATTGAGAAAAAAAATCCAGAACATCACATTGTAGGATTTTTAATGAATTTATTTGCAAATTATGGTGGAAAATAAGTATTTGGTCACCTACAAACAAGCAAGATTTCTGGCTCTCACAGACCTGTAACTTCTTCTTTAAGAGGCTCCTCTGTCCTCCACTAGTTACCTGTATTAATGGCACCTGTTTGAACTTGTTATCAGTATAAAAGACACCTGTCCACAACCTCAAACAGTCACACTCCAAACTCCACTATGGCCAAGACCAAAGAGCTGTCAAAGGACACCAGAAACAAAATTGTAGACCTGCACCAGGCTGGGAAGACTGAATCTGCAATAGGTAAGCAGCTTGGTTTGAAGAAATCAACTGTGGGAGCAATTATTAGGAAATGGAAGACATACAAGACCACTGATAATCTCCCTCGATCTGGGGCTCCACGCAAGATCTCACCCCGTGGGGTCAAAATGATCACAAGAACGGTGAGCAAAAATCCCAGAAAAACACGGGGGGACCTAGTGAATGACCTGCAGAGAGCTGGGACCAAAGTAACAAAGCCTACCATCAGTAACACACTACGCCGCCAGGGACTCAAATCCTGCAGTGCCAGACGTGTCCCCCTGCTTAAGTCAGTACATGTCCAGGCCCGTCTGAAGTTTGCTAGTGTGCATTTGGATGATCCAGAAGAGGATTGGGAGAATGTCATATGGTCAGATGAAACCAAAATATAACTTTTTGGTAAAAACTCAACTCGTCGTGTTTGGAGGACAAAGAATGCTGAGTTGCATCCAAAGAACACCATACCTACTGTGAAGCATTGGGGTGGAAACATCATGCTTTGGGGCTGTTTTTCTGCAAAGGGACCAGGACGACTGATCCGTGTAAAGGAAAGAATGAATGGGGCCATGTATCGTGAGATTTTGAGTGAAAACCTCCTTCCATCAGCAAGGGCATTGAAGATGAAACGTGGCTGGGTCTTTCAGCATGACAATGATCCCAAACACACCGCCCGGGCAACGAAGGAGTGGCTTCGTAAGAAGCATTTCAAGGTCCTGGAGTGGCCTAGCCAGTCTCCAGATCTCAACCCCATAGAAAATCTTTGGAGGGAGTTGAAAGTCCGTGTTGCCCAGCGACAGCCCCAAAACATCACTGCTCTAGAGGAGATCTGAATGGAGGAATGGGCCAAAATACCAGCAACAGTGTGTGAAAACCTTGTGAAGACTTACAGAAAACGTTTGACCTGTGTCATTGGCAACAAAGGGTATATAACAAAGTATTGAGAAACTGTTGTTATTGACCAAATACTTATTTTCCACCATAATTTGCAAATAAATTCATTAAAAATCCTACAATGTGATTTTCTGGAAACAAAAATCTCATTTTGTCTGTCATAGTTGACGTGTACCTATGATGAAAATTACAGGCCTCTCTCATCTTTTTAAGTGGGAGAACTTGCACAATTGGTGGCTGACTAAATACTTTTTTTCCCCACTGTATGTATTTTATGGTTAGATATGCCACTCTATATTTTCATCTGATAATCACAAGATGTTAAATATCTTTAGACCACTCTGGCTATAGAATATTTCCTCTTGGCACGTCATGTTCCACTTAAAGTATTTGCCCGGTTTCCTATAATTCCAACAGCATCAGCAATTTTTTCTGGGTCATCTCAATATAATGATATATAGCCAATGGGACTCCTGATTCATCAAGCTAGCATTGTAAAATCTTCACGTTCCTTAATGACTTTACAATGCGTCTGTCGGCTCTCCTCTCTTCTCAGCTAGCTAGGCCTTAGCTCTTAGCACCGAGAGATATAGCAGGGCCAGCAGTAAACATGTGCCTGATGATTTACAGCCTCTCTGGGTTTGTGTTATCCACGTCATTTTATATGACTTTGTCTCTCTCTGCCTGTATTGTGCTGGGTGGAGAGAGCAAGGTCTGTATGTTGTGACTGTGATGGTTATCATTGAGACCAGGCATCTCAATAGGCCTCTGACCCATAGCTTTATGACCCTGTCTGCACCCCTTCCCTTCTTTTCCTCCATCCTCTCTCTCCGGCCTCCTTCCACCTCTCCTTCCTCAACCGTGGTCCTTGGTCACGCTGCATTCAGCTCTACTAAACCATATGGATTGTTTTACCATACAGGAGGAGACATACAGGATTTCTCTCCCTCAGGAGTGTTGCCGGGCAGAACTTTTTACAGCATCCAGTGCCAGTTGTCCTGACAGACATAGTGATGGAACAGCTGTGGGTCGGCCGGTCTGGTCTGGTCTGCCGTGGACAGTCTGCAGAGACCAGCGGTATCACATACAGACACAGACAGACAAACAGACAGACAGAAACACACACACACACGTGCTGTCTGTAGCCAACAGCAGCCTCGGTCTGTAGGTTTTCTAGGCCGACCCTGGCCTGTGGCTGGTCTGACATGTCTGTCTGGACTGTAATCTGTTCTCACTCTCTCTCCCGCTCTCACTCTCTCTCTCCCCTCTCTCCCTCTCTCTGTCCTTTTCCCCCTTGCTCTTTCTTTCTCTCTGTTCCTACCTTGCTCGCTCCATCCCTCCCTCTCCCTGTATTGCTCTATAAACTCCAACAAATCTAAATCTAATTAGCGTACCATAGCCCCTAGGTCTTTGATATCACCTTCACACAAAATATTTTGGAGAGGTTCTTCATTCACTGTCTGGTTCCCAAATAGCACCGTATTCCCTATATAGTGTGCTACTTTTTACCAGGGCCCATAGGGCTCTGGTCAAAAGTAGTGCACTATGTAGGGAATAGGGTGCCATATGGAACGCACTCTGTGTAATGGAAGACCTCAGCTGTGGTCTGTGGCACCTAGCAGCACCATGTAACGTGGCCGGGCTATTAGCGACAAGGAATTAGTATCTGTGTGTAATGAGATAGGAATTAACTGTATCTGTGTGTGGCTCATGTCCAAGATAAGCTAGAACACCTGCCAATCACATAACAGCTATTAAACAGCATCTGCCTGTCAAGTTAGCATGGAACAAAAAAAAAATAATAGGACTGAACGACGTGCACTTCATCATTGTCACGACTCCTCTCCTTGTTCGGGCAGGCTTCGGCATTCATCGTCAACGGCATTCTAGCCACTGCCGCTCCTCATCTCATCATTCCATTTATTTTGTCTTGTTTATTACACACACCTGGTTCATAGCCCCTCATCAGTACCTGTATATGTGTTCCCTCTGCCCCCTTGTCTTTGTGTGTGATTGTTTATTGTGGAGGAGAGAGAAGCTCGGTGAGCTCTGTGTATTTTGTATCGCCGGGAAAATTCCCTATGTGCCTTGTATTTTCAAGTGCGCCTCTTTTGCATGTTTCTTTTACGCATTACTGCGTAACTCTATGGAGAGGAGCACCTGCCTGGAGTCGTGGCACGGGTCCGGGAGCATTCGACTATGCCAACCAGCTTGGGAAAAGCGATGGTCGTCCAACGCCTGGAGAGGAGAGGACCCGATCTTTCGGGACCAGCTGAGCGACCAGACCCAGCCACCCACACCCCAGCTCCCAGAGGGATTCACATATCTCGACCACAGGATTTTGACAGGACAGCTGCCAGGGATTCCTCCTACAAATAGATTTATACCTCTCTCGGCTCCATCAGAGCGGGAGAAGGTGTCCGCCCTCGTCTCCTACCTCTCGGTGAAAGCCCTGGAGTGGGGCAACACGGCCTGGAGTGAAGGAGCAGCCGCGTTGAACAACTACGGAGAGTTCGCTCGCCTCTTTCGGGCCGTCTTCGATCACCCGCCCGAAGGTAGAGAGGCGGACCAGCGGCTGGTCCACCTGAGGCAGGGGACGAGGACAACGCAGGACTTCGCCTTGGAGTTTCGTCCTCTAGCGGCTGGGTCCGAGTGGAACGAGCGGGCCCTCATCGACCACTTCCGGTGCCATCTATGAGAGGACGTCCGAAGGGAGCTAGCCTGCCGGGACATCATGTTGTCTTTTGATCAACTGGTGGACATGGCCATCCGGTTGGACAACCTACTGGCTTCTAGAGGACATCCTGGAAGGGGCCTGCCCGTTCTAACCGTTCACGAGATGATGGAGCTGGGTGGAGCAGCGATCCGGGAGAGCGGAGGATGACAGAGCCAGTGTCACTCTTGTGGCAAGGGAGGACATTTTGCTGCACGCTGTCGTCTTTGTTCTTTTGGGTCTGAAGGCGGCAGGCAGGGCACTCTCGCATCACCCCAGGTATCGAACACCCACACTCGTTCAAAGCCCTCTGCTGCGCAATGTACCTTACACATCAATTTTCCTGATTACACTGTAGTTCCCCAGTGTAAGGCACTGGTCAATTCAGGCGCAGCTGGGAACTTTATGGACAGGTCATTTACACATAGTCTAGGCATTACATTGGTTCCCCTATCCATTCCACTCCCCGTCAGAGCACTTGAGAGTTGACCATTAGTGTCTGGGTTCGTTAGGGAAGTTACAGCACCGGTCACTATGGTTACGCACGAGACTCATCGAGAGCAAGTCACTTTTTTTATTGTTGAGTCTCGTGATTTCCCTGGTTAGCACTACACAACCCCACCTTTTCATGGCCGCAGAGGGTTCTCACGGGCTGGTCGCGAAAATGTCAGGGTAGGTGTCTAGGTGTTTCCTTTGGTGCAACCATGGTGGAAAGTCCAGACACTACCTCCACCGTGCGCATTCCCCCCTAATACCTAGATTTGGCGCACGTGTTTTCCAAAACGCAGGCGACCAAATTACCACTTCATCGGGCGGGGGATTGCACAATAAACCTCCGGGTAGACGCTGTGCCTCCCAGGAGTTATGTGTATCCCCTGTCGCAGGCTGAAACGGAGGCTATGGACACATACGTCTCTGAGTCCCTGCGCCAGGGGTTCATACGTCCCTCCACTTCGCCCGCCTCCTCAAGTTTCTTTTTTGTGAAGAAGAAAGACGGAGGTCTGCGCCCTTGCATTGATTACCGAGCACTGAACAAGGGGACAATACGTTATAGTTATCCTCTACCCCTCATTCCGTCTGTGATCGAGTCAATGCATGGGGCGCGCTTCTTCACAAAATTAGATCTTCGGAGTGCGTACAACCTGGTGCGTGTCCGAGAGGGGGACGAGTGGAAGACAGCACAACCACGGGACATTACGAATACCTGGTGATGCCTTACGGTTTGATGAATGCTCCATCCGTCTTCTAGTCCTTTGTGAACGAAGTGTTTCGGGACATGCTTGGTCGCGGTGTGGTGGTGAACATCGATGACATACTGGTGCCTTACTCTGCGCCCAGAGTAAGGCACCTAGGCACCTCCCAGCGGGTAAGTTACAGCACTTACCGGTTCCACAATGGCGTGGTCCCACTTGTGTATTGACTTCCTTACTGATCTTCATCTCTCTCAATGTAACACCACCATCCTGGTCATTGTGGACCTCTTTTCCAAAGCCTGCCGCCTCCTTCCTCTGCCCGGTCTCCCCACGGCCCTGCAGACTGTGGAGGCCCTGTTTACACGCGTCTTTCGGCACTACGGGGTGCCAGAGGACATAGTGTCTGACCGGGGTCCACAGTTCACATCTAGGGTCTGGAAGGCGTTCACGGAACGTCTGGCCTCTGGTTTTCACCCTGAGTCTAATGGGCAGGTGGAACGGGTGAATCATGATGTGGGTAGGTTCCTGCGGTCCTACTGCCAGGACCGGTCGGGGGAGAGGTTGGTGTTCTTGCCATGGGCCAAATATACCCAGAACTCTTCCACTAACCTAACGCAATTTCAATGTGTTTTATGTTATCAGCCGGTTCTGGCACCGTGGCATCAGACCCAAACCGAGGCTTCTGCGGTGGATGACTGGTTTTGGCGCGAGGAGGAGAAGTGGAATGCGGCTAATGCCCACCTCCAACACGTTGTGCGTCGCCAGAAGGCCAATGCTGACCGCCACTGCAGTGAGGCCCCGGTCTTTGTACCGGGTGATCGGGTCTGGCTCTCGAACCGGAATCTGCCCCTCTGCCTGCCCTGCCGGAAGCTGAGCCCGTGTTTTGTGGGGCGGTTCAAAGTCCTGAGGAGAATAAATGAGGTTACTTATAGGTTACTACTCCAGATTACCGCATTAACCCCTCGTTCCATTTGTCTCTCCTCAGACCGGTGGTGGTTGGTCCGCTCCAGGAGTCTGAGGTGCGGATGGGTCCCTCCGCCCCCTCTGGACATCGAGGGGGCCCCGGCGTACTCCGTCCGTTCCATCCTGGATTCAAATCAAATTTTATTGGCCACATGCCCCGAATACAACAGGTGCAGACATTACAGTGAAATGCTTACTTACAGCCCTTAACCAACAGTGCATTTATTTTTAATAAAAAAGTAGAATAAAACAAAAAATTGTTGAGAAAAAAAGAGCAGAATGAGAGAGAGATAGATCAAGGAGAGAGAGAGAGACAGAGAGAGAGAGAAAAATACGAAGATTCAAGGTACTGAGTGCACAACTGACAATTCAGTTATTAATTTTCACAATCAATATGGGCAGTCTGGGGATATGGGCAGTCTGATATTTTGGTTGGTCTCTGTCGGGCAGGTAGTGTGTCCCTCTATCCTCTCTGTCCCCGCTCCACTCTCAGACAGAGTAGCCTTATGTGTGTCCCAAATGGCACCCTATTCCCAACATAGTGCACTGCTTTTGACCAGGGCCCATAGAGAACAGGGTGCCATTTGGGATGTAATCTCAGATAGAGTAGCCCTTGCTGGGCCCAATCCTGCCCTGGGTCGTTCATCACCGATAAGGAAAACCATCTTGTATGGAGAAGCCAATCAGGTCTCCCGGTGGGGCCTTTTTTCTGGAGCTTTCTTAGCTGATCCAGTGGAGCAGTCCGTCAGACAGAGCGCCAGTCCCTACCAGCCCAGGCACAGCTGACAGTCATCTATTTCGAGTCCACACCACTATGGGACCCAGGCTGGGCTGGGCTGTCACAGGCAAGGACCTCCAGCAGCACTTCAGTTTTCAGGCCCTCTGACTCATTCCATCAGGCCTCTTCTACTCACCGAACCCAACCCCAAATCCCTACCTCCCTCTCCTACCCTCATCATGGATGTTGACCTAGACTGATGGGTAAAACCACATTAGACTATAGACCCCACCTCCCCCTCCTCCCTCCATCTCTTGTTCCCCTCTTCCTCGTCAACCCCCCACTCCTCCTCTGCCATTCCTGCTTATCCCAGGAGTGAGTGGTGATGTGGAATGATGGGAAAATTTGAAGACAGGTGGAGGCAATGGCTGTCAGGGTTTTATCATACTGCATTAGACCAGTGGTTCCCAAACTGTGGGGCACACCCCCTGGGAGCAGCAGGGGGTGGCGCAGGGGACCGGCTTTAAACTTACTCTTGAAAGTTTTAATAGTGGAATGCACAAGGTGCAATTTCAAAATTGAGTATTGCATCATCAGTTCCTCTTGTCATGGTAGTCTTTGCATACCTTAGAGAGCTATGTATAACTTGTCAGAAATGTCCAGATTAACTACACATGTCAGCTAACATTTTTATATTTAGGTTTTTTTAGCCCATAGATATTGTTGTAATTTTTTAGTCACTCAAATATCACCTGAATACACATTAGACATGGCAAAATGTTAGCTTTAAAACTGCAACATTTCTCTGCACCCCATGACAAAATGTGTAGAATTGCAGGAAATAACCTTTAAACTTGCAAAATTTTCTCCACCAACAAGAGGGGTGTGAACAGTTTGTGTCATGAACAGTGCTTGTGCCCATAGAAATAGACGTTGCGCGGGATTGTTCCCTAATGCTGGAAGGGGGGCCCCGAGTGAAAAAGTTTGGGAACCCCTGCATTAGACCACCGTCTTAACACACTCCTCCTCCCTCCACACTCCACACTAGCTACGCCAAGGAGCCACACAGCCAGCAACCAGCCAGGCAGGCAGTCAGGCCCACGCCCATTGGGCGTCTATTACCAGAATACTAACAACATTAGCACAAGTAATAGCACATTTCTATGGAGGCTGCTAGCTAAATATGCTAACGGGTGCAAACGAAATAAACAAATTACAAAGACAGACAATCCAGCTCATGAAGTTATATATATATATAGGTAGGAGCTACCAAATGTCATTTTTTGTGAGTTTGGACAATGACAAGCTAATGTGAACGAGAGACTGTGCAAGTGAACAAAGTTTTAATGTGTGCTTGTCTGAAGGAAGAACATTACTGCTCTGGAGCAGCATGTGTACATGCTGTGTCTGTGTGGAGTCTGGAGTCGCTAGGGCAACGGGCATGCCTGCTCAGCTCATAGAAGATGGGGGAGGAGCAGACAAGCTGAGAACAGAGAGGAGAAGAAACGCAATAAAATCTAAAGATAGATGTTACAGGATCGGGTCGCAGTTCCGGAGCGACCCACTAGGTGTCATCCTCCGACAACCTTAGGCAGCTCCTCACTCACAGTCTGGACTAATCATTTTCTTATTGGTGTCACCTGTGTCTACCTGTTCACCTGTGTTTTTATTTCCTCACTTCCCGGTGTTCCCTTGCTCTGTTTTCTCTGTTAGTTCTCATTGCCAAACAGTACTAATCAGTGTCTGATCACGAGACATATGTACAGGTACTTGAGAAGTGCGGCAGGTAGCTTAGTGGTTAAGAGTGTTGTGCCAGTAACCGAAAGGTTGCTGGTTCTAATCCCCAAGCTGACTAGGTGAAAAATCTGTTGATGTGCCCTTGAGCAAGGCACTTAACCCTAATTGCTCATGTAAGTCGCTCTGGATAAGAGTGTCTGCTAAATGACAAAAAAAAGAAAAAAAAAGTGTTCTCCCTGCTTCATTGTTGTTTTCAGCCATAGTTAGTATTTAGTATGTTTGCTGTCAGCCTGTTTTTGGAGAACAATTTGCTCCTCCTTTATTTTTCCGTGACAAGTCTGTTATTTTGTATCCTGGTTTTGGGACCATCAGTAAATATCCTTGTTTCACCATCTCTGCCTACTGCCTATTGTCTATCCTGCACCGCACCTGGGTCACACCTCACACCAACCCTTACAGATAGCAGTGACACCTATACAGATAACTCATCCAAAGGGCTTTGACTTCTCAAACACGGCAGAAAGCTAAAACAATATGATGCCCCGTCACCTTATTAATTCAGCTACTTACTCATATAACTAGCAAGTTAAATTTAGGGGTGCGTTAACGCATTATTCTTTGCATAAGAAATATCTTGCTGCATTTTGTAAACGCAGATCTAAAATGCTTCTTATTGTAAATTCTGCTCGGCATCAAACTAATTTTGTACTTCAGTTGCACTTCTCCACTCAAATGAAAATTCACGAAAGGGCATTCTATCAGCAGACAGAGCTCTGACTGATGTGTAGCTACTTTTCTCCGGTACTTTTCTAGGTGTAGCCATCCTACTTTTCTCTGATAAAATGCAAGATACATTTTAAGCAACACTTTAGGAAATGTAGCTGGCTACATTCTTTCTATGATAAACATTAGAAATATGATGGCCATGCATCATTTCTGGAAAGAAGACCTTGCTTTTTCATTGTAAGCTTATTTACTTGTGTGGCTGCCAGCCAAATAGCGTTGCACTTCTGTTGTCATCTGATGAAAGTGAAGCTATTTTTTACCGAATGTGTTGCACTAATGTATTTTCTATGAAGATAAACTATAGTTGCACGTCCCTGATCACTCTATTCAAGCAAAAAACACTTTTGACTTTCAATATAAAACGCGACCCCTGTCAATACACAGCTGGACTCACCTGCTCCCGCTTTCTCCCGTTGTGCTATTTACAAAAAAACACATGACTGGCTCAACTGTTCTGGGGAACTATGGTAAGCTTCATAATGTACAATAATTTGACAGGTGAAATGAAGAACGTGATTTGCTTAATCTCCTAAATTATTGCACTGCAGGTTGACTGCATGTATTTACTTAAATTAACTACAAATATTAACATCTATTCAAAAACTTAAAATAAATAGTTTCAACGTTATTGACGGTATTGAAAACACATCTCATGGCTATTTCCAAATACCCCGGTATACGGTATATACAGTATACCTGTGATGGGGTGATTTAGAAGGAGTCAGGCGCAGGAGGGTAAATCACAGAATAACAGGATTTATTCCGCAACACAAGGTTACGCAGTAAAGCGCCAAACCAGTGGTGCGTGTTCCCAGCCCGGCCCGGCCTGTTCCTGCTCCCCGCACCAGACCAGTGGTGCGTGTTCCCAGCCCGGCCTGTTCCTGCTCCCCGCACCAAACCAGTGGTGTGTGTTCCCAGCCCGGCCCGGCCTGTTCCCGCTCCTCGCACCAAGCAAGTGGTGCGTGTCGCCAGTCCGGCCCGTTCCTGCTCCCCGCACTAAGCCAGTGGTGCGTGTTCCCAGTACGGCCCGACCCGTTCCTGCTCCTCGCACCAAGCCAGTGGTGTGCGTCGCCAGCCCGGTCCGGCCTGTTCCTGCTCCTCGCACCAAGCCAGTGGTGCGCGTCACCAGCCCGGTCCGGCCTGTTCCTGCTCCTCACACCAAACCAGTGGTGCGTCGCCAGCCCGGCCCAACCTGTTCCTGCTCCTCGCACCAAGCCAGTGGTGCGCGTCGCCAGCCCGGCCCGGCCTGTTCCTGCTCCTCGCACCAAGGCAGTGGTGCGAGTCGCCAGCCCGGCCCGGCCTGTTCCTGCTCCTCGCACCAAACCAGTGGTGTGCGTCGCCAGTCCGGTCCGGCCCGTGCCTGCTCCTCGCACCAGACCAGTGGTGCGTTTGTCCAGTCCGGCACGGCCCGTGTCAGTTCCACCGGTGCCTGGTCTGGCACCGGTCAGCTGCTCCACTCCGGAGCCAGAGCAGTCCGCTCCACCAGTGCCTGATCCAGTTCTGGTCAGCTGTTCCAATCCGGAGCCAGAGCAGTTCGCTCCGCCGGTGCCTGATCCAGCTCCGGTCAGCGGCTCCAGTCCAGACCATGACGTCAGCCCCTCTCCAGGTTCGGGGTGTCCCACACCAGGGTCCAGACTGGGCCTGGCGTATCGTGGTAGGAAGGAGAGGGGAAGCAACGCGCCAAGGTTGACCAGACCAGGGGCGCAACAGGGAGGCGAAGAGTGAGAGGTCATCACGCCCTGAGCCGGATCCGCCTCCAAGGCGGAATGCCCGCCCGGCCCCTACCCTGTTATGTTTATGTTGTGCGGTCGGAGTCCGCACCTTTGGGGGGGGGTTACTGTCACGCCCTGACTCAGGGGACGCTTATATGTTGAGTCAGGGTGTGTATATTCCTTGTTGTGTTTGTTCTATGTTATAGGATCTAGTATGTCTAGATCTATGTTGGCCGGTGTGGTTCCCAATCAGAGGCAGCTGTCGCTCGTTGTCTCTGATTGGGGACCATACTTAGGCAGCCTATTGGCACTAGTGGGTTGTGGGATCTTGTTCCGTATAAGGTATGTTGTTTGTGTCTACCTTGGACTTCACGTTTCGTTTTGTTTCTTGTTTTGTCGAGTGTTTATTCAGTTTAAATAAACATGTATGCATATCACGCTGCGCCTTGGTCTGTCCCGTCCATGAACGAACGTGACAGAGTCTTTCTATTTGAACCAAAACACGCTACACATCTTCCATTCAACATCACCAAAGCAAATACTTTGTAGTATCTCTTCAAGCAACACATACCATCAGTTGAATTACACTCATAAATACAGATTTTACTCTATGCCATTGAAATGATCAATAAATTCCACAAATAGCTCAATTACAATGGTTTGTCATCTTACCCTCTGATACAAAATGAAGTTCCATCACTTCACTACGTTAGCTCTACCCTGATAATTAGTTCAATGGAAACCCTATATTAGCTTTGTACTATATTATACATTACGTCTATAACCACATTACTTATGATCAGTTTATTCCTTAAACCTTATCTCAATCACATGATTCAACAACGGTACAAACTTAGAAAACCCATAATAATTACTTCCCCACCCATGACGTACGTCTACATTTTGGGTGAGCAAGTTTAATACAGACATGGCACTCTAATTATGATTTCCTCATTACTATTTCCACATCGTCACAACTCCATATAGAACGTTAGAAACTTCTAGGTACTCACATCAAATAATCCCTTCGTGGTGTTTTTAACCATTCTTAATCGACACAAATCACTTCTTCAAACATTTTCCCAGCGGACCAAAAAAATAGACTGTAATTTCCCGGACACTGCCCTGCCTGTCCAGAAAATACAGACCTTTCTACTAGTCTCTAAAATAACCTCACAATCTCCATACCTCTCCTTGATATTCTATGAATTAATTATGTTATACTGTATATTGAAACTTCTTATCCAAACTTATATCACATTATCAAATCCATTTCTATACCTTATTATGCACCCTTCAGATTCAAATTACTTTCTGCTCTTTGTTCATAAGATAGCCCATGTTGTCCCATTCAATTACTTAACTGCGTAAGCTGACATTTCCTCCTTATTACTTAAATTTCATTACCATCGTACGCTCATTAAATCGCATGCTTTATTTCGTGTTGCTTAAGACAATATTGTAAATTATATATTTTTTTGCTATCTGTAACTTATCCCTTTTAAAAATAACTTTACACATTATCTATCCATGCTGATAAATCACCAAGATATGGTCCTATATTGAAAAACCCTAATTTACTTAATTTACATTACTTTTACAAAATACTTATTCTAAATGCGGATTAGCCTGTACTAATTTCGTCATTTCCTGTTTCTCCCTTTGAGTTAAATGAAACTCTGCTTTACTTTAAATGGTGACTGTTTTTTCCAGATATCGGTCTACTAAGCTGGCCATTCATTATTACTATTAGCTCATGCAATTATTAGTAATTAAAAACTTACATTAAAATCCACATCCTGATATGTATTAAAATTTAGTTTGCCTTTAAATGTCATTTTGGTGCTATGATTCAATATGCTACGCTGCATTGGCTCCATCTCCTGGCCGTGTTGAGTAATTACAAGGCTCTTCTTCTGTTTATGACGATTTATTACGTCAAAGGTCTGTAACCTATTTCTTTTATAATGTCTTACACACTACGGGACTAAAAAACCCACTCTCTTTATAATGTACTGTACATTACGGGTGCCGTGCACCCACTCATTTTATGATGTATCTTAGCTTACATCAAGGGTACCTTGCCCACTCTCTTTATGATGTATCTAACATCAAGTGTTTACTTGAGTCCATTCATTTTATAATGTACTGTTTTACATTAATGGAATCATCCACTCTCTTTATTATGGACTATTACATCATAACTGCCCTGCACCTACTCGTTTGTCCACTTGTTGCCTTTACTCAGTACTTTAAACACACCCAATTTTTGAATCATAACACCATGTCATAGTCCTAATTTGATATTACTCCTTACATCCCTAACATAACTCAATACCACTCATCGTCCACCTTAAAAATATTGCATTTTAAAAGTTTGTTACAGCTCAGCTTCACCACAGATAAGCAGAATTTGACATAATCAAAAAAATGAAAGTCTGCTTACCTGTTAGTTCGGCTGTGAACTGCATCCTATTCGTTTAGACACCAATCTGTTATGATGAGTTTCTAGGATATCAAGTAATCAAGGATGTAAGAATATACTTAGAAACTTTTGATGGAGAGTTCATATTAGTATTTAATACGTACATGGTTAGTTATGACAGAATGACAGAGCTTTGCCTCTATCATCTCCCTCACTCCAGAACAAAGATCCACTCTCTCTATATATATACTCTGTTACAAGTCTCTCCACAAACATCTGGTAATCATCATGGGCACTCCCATTATTTGATGTTATTACTCTTTACCCCAAGTCAGTATATCCTGTCAATCAATCATGCTATCATAAACATCAGTAATCTCCTTTGACATAACATAATGTAGACTCGGTGGCACCAAGCCAAATATCTAGTAACTCTAACCTGGTCCCCACGATACTATGACATGACATCATAACACTATAAAAAAAACTCATATCAACCGTGGTTGGAGTCGGCCAATTACGCACGGCTGAATGTGATCTCACTCCATCTCCACACCTGAGGTGGTAATGCAGTATCCGAGGAAGGAGACGGACTGCTGGGAAAACAGACAGTTTTCTGCCTTGGCATAAAGGTCATGTTCCAACAGTCATGCCAGCACTTTGCGAACCAGGGACACATGCTCGGCACGCTTAGCGGAATACACCAGAATGTCATCGATGTAGACCAGTACACCGCGACCAAGCATGTCCTGAAAAACCTACTTCACAAAGGACTGGAAGACGGATGGAGCATTCATCAAACCGTACGGCATCACCAGGTGTTCGTAATGCCCCGTGGTTGTGCTGAATGCTGTCTTCCACCCGTTCCCCTCTCGGACACGCACCAGGTTGTACGTCCTCCAGAGATCTCATTTTGTGAAGAAGTGCACCCCATGCATTGACTCGATCACAGGTGAAATGTGGGGTAGAGGATAACTATAACATATTGTCCCCTTGTTCAGTGCTCGGTAATCAATGCGAGGGCGCAGACCTCCATCTTTCTTCTTCACAAAAAAGAAACTCGAGGAGGCGGGCAAAGTGGAGGGTCCCATAGAGAGCAAGTCACTTTTTTTATTATTGAGTCACCTGATTTCCCTGTTGTGTTAGGTCTTCCCTGATTAGCGCTACACAATCCCTCTGTTTAGCGCTACACAATCCCCTACACAAAGGGACTCTGAGACGTATGTCTCCATCGCCTCCATTTCAGCCTGTGACAAGGGATACAGATGACTTTTGGGAGGCACAGCGTATACCCGGAGGTTTATCGCGCAATCCCCCGCCCAATGAGGTGGTAATTTAGTCGCCTGCGTGTTGGAAAACGCGTGTGCCAAATCGAGGTATTCGGGGGAATGCGCATGGTGGAGGTAGTGTCTGGACTTTCCACCATGGTTGCACCAACGGAAACATCTAGACACCTACCCTGACACACTCGCGACCACCCCGTAAGAACCCTCTGCGGCCATGAAAAGGTGGGATGGTGTAGCGCTAATCAGGGAAGACCTAACACAAAAGGGACATCAGGTGACTCAATAATAAAAAAAGTGACTTGCTCTCTATGGGACTCGTGCGTAACAATAGTGACTGGTGCTGTAACTTCCCTAACGAACCCGGACACTAATGGTCGCCTGTCAGGTGCTCTGATGGGGAGTGGAATGGATAGGGGAACCAAGGTAATACCTAGACTATGGGCTAACAACCTGTTAATAAAGTTCCAAGCTGCGCCTGAATCGACCAGCGCCTTACACTGGGGAACAACCGGTTAATCAGGAAAGTGGATGTGTAGGGTACAGTGCACAGCAGAGGGCGCTGAACGAGTGTGGGTGTTCGATACCTGGCGTGATGCAAGATTGCCCTGCCTTCCCCCTCCAGACCCAAAAGAACGCTGACGACAGCGTACAGTAGAATGTCCTCTCATGCCACAAGAGTGATACTGGCTTTATCATCCTCCACGCTCCCAGATCGCCGCACCACCCAGCTCCATCATCTCATGATCCGTGTTGGGGGGGGGGACGGGGACGTCCTCTAGAAGCCGTCAGGTTGTCCAACCGGATTGCCATGTCCACCAGTTGATTGAAGGACAACGTGGTGTCCCGGCAGGCTAACTCGATGAGGACCCATTCGTTCCACCAGGACCCAGCCGCTAGAGTTCGAAACTCCAGGGTAAAGTCCTGCCCGGTCCTCGTCCCCTGCCTCAGGTGAGCCATTCGCTCGCCGCCTCTCTACCTTCGGGCGGGTGATCGAAGACGGCCCGAAAGAGGTGAGCGAACTCCCCGTAGTTGTCCAACGCGGCTCCTCCTTCACTCCAGACCACGTTGGCCCACTCCAGCGCTTTCCCTGAGAGGATTCTTCCGCTCTGATGGAACCGGGCTGATGGTCGAGAAGTATGAATCCAGTTGCAGGAGGAATCCCTGGCAGAGGGCAGCTGTCCCGTCAAAATCCCTAGGTCGGGATATATGAATCCCCCTGGATGCTGGGTTGTGGGTGGCTGGATCTGGTCACTCAGCTGGTCCCGAAAGATCCATCGCTTTTCCCAAGCTGGCTAGCATCGTCGAATGCTCCCGGAACCGCGCCATGACTCCAGGCAGGTGCACCTCTCCTGCTGACTCCATATCTTGGTTTGTGATTCTGTGATGGGTGATTTAGAAGGAGTCAGGCGCAGGAGGGTAAATCACAGAATTACAGGTTTTATTCCGCAACACAAGTTTACGCAGTAAAGCGTCAAAACACTCCAGTGCGCAAAACAGGCGCACTGAAAACAACAAGGCACACAGGGAAAATATCCCAGCGATACAAAATACTTGGAGCTCCAGAGGGAACACTTATACAGTTACTGATGAGGGGATATGAACCAGGTGTGTGTAATAAACAAGAAAAAACAAATGGAATGATGAGATGAGGAGCGGCAGTTGCTCGAAGGTCGGTGACGACGAACACCGAAGACTGCCCGAACAAGGAGAGGCGGCAGCTTCGGAGGAAGTCGTGACAATACCGCCCAAGCCTAATGCATTATCTTTTTTTACTGCATCTTAGTCCTACTCCAGTCTCCTTTTCAGCTCATTTATCAGCTGATTTACTTAACAAAAAGCACATCTCAATAGGTGGTCCAGGTGTCCTCTGACTTGGCACAGGTGGGGGGTTGGGCCTTTCTTCCTTTGTTCTCTATTGCTCCTTTATTGTTCCTCAAGCAAGGGGGGAGGCCGATGACATCAGAGGGCACCATCAGACTAACTCCTTTAATGGCCTACACTATTTCTGCAGAAAGGGTAGGAATAGATTCCTGTTTAAACAGAAGGAGGCCTATGTCTAGAAATTGCATACCATAATAAAGCTATAGCCCACTTTTGTTGTGTATGTGTATTTGTTTGTCTGTGTCTATGCCTCTGTGAACTGTGAACTGTAAACATTTGCACATGTGTTTCTGCTTATACAGTACAGTAGTGTCAAACGCTTCCACCAAGCCCCCTGGGAAGCACTTTCCAGAGCATCATGTAGAACTCATTGTAAATAGCATCTCTTTATCAAGCCATAAACGCCAAGGCCTTATGAGTTATTTTTTAAATAAACAGCTGTCGTTAATGCTGGCCTATTATCCTGTTGATGAATGCTAATGGATATACTGCTCTGGCTGTGTGGAGAGCGATAGGGAGAGAGAGAGTGAGGGGGAGCGAGAGAGTGAAGGGGAGAGAGAGAGTGGGAGGGAGGGAGAGAGAGGGAGGGAGAGCAAGAGAGAGAGAGAGAGAGACTCTGGCTAAGTACTTCTTCACAGTGGGCTGTATTATCTGACAGCCTTTATACATGGTGGGATTAACACACACTATCGCTCATTGACAGATTTAACACAATCACATGATCTTTTGGCCCACCGGAAGACCGTACTGAGGAGCAGGCATTAGTCTTATGATAGAAGTTGGCCGTAAACATTTTTGTAGATGATTTGTCTCCAGTGTAGCTAGTTACCTCTAGATGGTAAGAAGTATGTAACGCAGTTACTGTGCCCAGCAGCTCTGTTCAGATAGAGTGTGAGAGACAAAACAAAGAGGTAAAGGAGGAAAAGAAGCCGATGGATAGAAGTTTTGATCAGAGAACCAGCCAGGAGATTGTTCCTGTGGTTTGTTCTTCAATGGAGCTGTGGGACCTTGTCTGGGTGTTTAATTCTTCCTAAATGAAAACAAAATGCTGCCTGCCTGCTTTTGTCTGGCTGTTAACCTCTACTGGATGGGTGTCCCGAAATCGGGACAGTTGTTGCTCAATACGGATAATGTGACTACAATGACGTTGTAAACAAAAGCACATTTTCATGGACATACAGTGGGGAGAAAAAGTATTTAGTCAGCCACCAATTGTGCAAGTTCACCCACTTAAAAAGATGAGAGAGGCCTGTAATTTTCATCATAGGTACACGTCAAATATGACAGACAAAATGAGAAAAAAAATTCCAGAAAATCACATTGTAGGAATTTTAATGAATTTATTTGCAAATTATGGTGGAAAATAAGTATTTGGTCAATAACAAAAGTTTCTCAATACTTTGTTATTTACCCTTTGTTGGCAATGACACAGGTCAAATGTTTTCTGTAAGTCTTCACAAGGTTTTCATACACAGTCGCTGGTATTTTGGCCCATTCCTCCATGCAGATCTCCTCTAGAGCAGTGAAGTTTTGGGGCTGTCGCTGGGCAACACAGACTTTCATCTCCCTCAAAAGATTTTCTATGGGGTTGAGATCTGGAGACTGGCTAGGCCACTCCAGGACCTTGAAATGCTTCTTACGAAGCCACTCCTTCGTTGCCCAGGCGGTGTGTCTGGGATCATTGTCATGCTGAAAGACCCAGCCACGTTTCATCTTCAATGCCCTTGCTGATGGAAGGAGGTTTTCACTCAAAATCTCACGTTACATGGCCCCATTCATTCTTTCCTTTACACGGATCAGTCGTCCTGGTCCCTTTGAAGAAAAACAGCCCCAAAGCATGATGTTTCCACCCCATGCTTCACAGTAGGTATGGTGTTCTTTGGATGCAACTCAGCATTCTTTGTCCTCCAAACACGACGAGTTGAGTTTTTACCAAAAAGTTATATTTTGGTTTCATCTGACCATATGACATTCTCCCAATCCTCTTCTGGATCATCTAATTGCACTCTAGCAAACTTCAGATGGGCCTGGACATGTACTGGCTTAAGCAGGGGGATACGTCTGGCACTGCAGGATTTGAGTCCCTGGCGGCGTAGTGTGTTACTGATGGTAGGCTTTGTTACTTTGGTCCCAGCTCTCTGCAGGTCATTCACTAGGTCCCCTGGTGTGGTTCTGGGATTTTTGCTCACCGTTCTTGTGATCATTGTGACCCCACGGTGTGAGATCTTGCGTGGAGCCCCAGATTGAGGGAGATTATCAGTGGTCTTGTATGTCTTCCATTTCCTAATAATTGCTCCCATAGTTGATTTCTTCAAACCAAGCTGCTTACCTATTGCAGATTCAGTCTTCCCAGCCTGGTGCAGGTCTACAATTTTGTTTCTGGTGTCCTTTGACAGCTCTTTGGTCTTGGCCATAGTGGAGTTTGGAGTGTGACTGTTTGAGGTTGTGGACAGGTGTCTTTTATACTGATAACAAGTTCAAACAGGTGCCATTAATACAGGTAACGAGTGGAGGACAGAGGAGCCTCTTAAAGAAGAAGTTACAGGTCTGTGAGAGCCAGAAATCTTGCTTGTTTGTAGGTGACCAAATACTTAGTTTCCACCATAATTTGCAAATAAATTCATTAAAAATCCTACAATGTGATTTTCTGGATTTTTTTCCCTCAATTTATCTGTCATAGTTGACGTGTACCTATGATGAAAATTACAGGCCTCTCTCATCTTTTTAAGTTGGAGAACTTGCACAATTGGTGGCTGACTAAATACTTTTTTTCCCCACTGTATACATGTCTTATATGGGCAGATTTCTTAAATAATTGTTTTATCTAACTGCAGTGTCCAATTTACAGTAAGTATTACAGCAAAAAAAACATGCTATCGAATGCTAAACCTTGTTTCAGCCAGTCAAGTTAGGTTCCTATTTATTCCTCAGACACTCCAGAAGGTAACCAGCCTTTCCTTCATCATTCTACATTAGGTATATCCGATACAGAAACAATTTTAGCCAAGAAGACACAACATCATTACGCGCCGATGAGACGGGCGGTGTTCACTTGATTGACTGTATCTTGGTCCAATGACCACCTATCGTTTTGGAATATAGCTAGCCAAACAGCCAATGAGCTGGGCCTTACAGGAGTATGAGATGGTCCTTTTTCTGAGGAAAAGCCTGTGTATTCAGCACGTGCGCAATGCGGTTATTGTCCAATGGAAATCTAAACAAGGAAGTGGAGCTCAATTTAGTAAAAAATGTTTTCTGCAAATTTTGAAAGTACAATATGGCTACTAATACTGGAAAAGCTAAATCAAAGTCCAGGTATACAGATTTAGTCGAGATTATAGCAGAAATTGACCGGGAACCAATACATGAGGACTTTTGTTTTTGGAAGGAGAGGATGCCACTTTAGACTGGTAAGTGAAATACGTTTTTTCTACTCATGCTAATGCATTGTTTGAATGGTTGCATATTATTCACTTTACATTTTTTGGAGATTTTTTCTTTGATTGCTATGTATACAGTACCATGTCAAAAGTTTGGACACACCTACTCATTCAAGGGTTTTTCTTTATTTTTACTAATATCTACATTGTAGAATAATAGTGAAGACATCATCAAAACTATGAAATAACACATATGGAATCATGTAGTAAGGAAACAAGTTTTAAACAAATCAAAATATATTTTATATTTGAGATTCTTCAAATAGCCACCTTTTTCCTTGATGACAGCTTTGCACACTCTTGGCATTCTCTCAACCAGCTTCCCTGGAATGCTTTTCCAACAGTCTTGAAGGAGTTCCCACATATTCTGAGCACCTGTTGGCTGCTTTTCCTTCACTCTGCGGTCCGACTCATCCCAAACCATCTCAATTGGGTGGAGGCCAGGTCATCTGATGCAGCACTCCATCACTCTCCTTCTTGGTAAAATAGCCCTTACACAGCCTGGAGGTGTGTTGGGTCATTGTCCTGTTCAAAAACAAATGATAGTTCCACTAAGCCCAAACCAGATGGGATGGTGTATCACTGCAGAATGCTGTGGTAGCCATGCTGGTTAAGTGTGCCTAAATAAATCACAGAAAGTGTCACCAGCAAAGCACCCACACACCATAACACCTCCTGCTCCATGCTTTACGGTGGGAAATACACACGCGGAGATCATCCGTTCACCCACACCGCGTCTCACAAAGACACAGTGGTTGGAACCAAAAATCTCTAATTTCTAATCCAGACCAAAGGACAAATTTCCACCGGTCTAATGTCCATTGCTTGTGTATCTTGGCCCAAGCAAGTCTCCTCTTCTTATTGGTGTCCTTTAGTAGTGGTTTCTTTGCATCAATTCGACCATGAAGGCCTGATTCACGCGTTCTCCTCTGAACAGTTGATGTTGAGATGAGTCTGTTACTTGCAGCAGCAGCAGAGGTAACTCTGGGTCTTCCATTCCTGTGGCGGTCCTCATGGGAGCCAGTTTCATCTAAGCGGTTGATGGTTTTTGCGACTGCACTTCAAGAAACTCTTGAAATGTTCCGTATTGATTGACCATCATTGTCACGTCCTCATCCGAAGCTGCCACCTCTCCTTTTTCGGGTAGGCTTCGGCGTTCGTCATCACCGGCCTTCTAGCCACTGCCGCTCCCCATCTCATCATTCCATTTGTTTTGTTTTGTTTATTACACACACCTGCTTCATAGCCCCTCATCAATACCTGTGTAAGTGTTCCCTCTGCCCCCTTGTCTTTGTGTGTGATTGTATATTGTGAGGTTAGTGAAGCTCAGTGGAACTCCTAGTATTTTGTATCGCCGGGATAATTCCCCGTGTGCCTTGTAGTTTCCAGTGCGCCTGTTTTGCGCACTGGAGTGTGTTGATGCTTTACTGCGTAACTTTGTGTTTGCAGAATAATTCCTGTTATTCTGTGATTTACCCTGCTATGCCTGACTACATCTAAATCACTCATTACAGAATCACACACCCAGACATGGAGTCAGCAGGAGAGGAGCACATGACTGGAATCATGGCGTGGGTCCGGGAGCATTCGACGATGCAATCCAGCTTGGGAGAAGTGATGGTCATCCAACGCCTGGAGAGGAGAGGACCCGATCTTTCGGGACCAGCTGAGCAACCGAATCCAGCCACCCACAACCCAGCACCCAGAGGGATTCATATATCCCGACCACAGGATTTTGACAGGACAGCTGCCCTCTGCCAGGGATTCCTACTACAACTGGAGTTATACTTCTCGAACATCAGCTCGGCTCCATCAGAGCGGGAGAAGGTATCCGCCTTCGTCTCCTGCCTCACGGGGAAAGCCCTGGAGTGGGCCAACACGGTCTGGAGTGAAGGAGGAATTGGTTGGACAACTACGGGGAGTTCGCTAGCCTCTTTCGCGCTGTCTTCGATCAACTGCCCGAGGGTAGAGAGGCGGACCAGCGGCTGGCCACCTGAGGCAGGGGATGAGGACCACGCAAGACTTCGCCCTGGAGTTTCGTACTCTGGCGGCTGGATCCGGGTAGAACGAGCGGGCCCTCATGGACCACTTCCGGTGCCATCTATGGGAGGACGTTCAAAGGGAGCTAGCCTGCCGGGACACCAGGTTGTCCTTCGAGCAACTGGTGGACATGGCCATCCGGTTGAACAACCAGCTGGCTTCTAGAGGACGTCCTGGAAGGGCCTTGCCTGTTCCACCCCCCACCAACCCGGAACAAGAGATGATGAAGCTGGGTGGAGCGGAGATCTGGAAGAGCTCAGGACGACAGTGCCAGCGTCACTCTTATGGCACGAGAGGACATTCTGCTGCACCTGGTCGTCTGCGTTCTTTTGGGTCTGGAGGCGGTAGGCAGGGCACTCTCTTGCATCACCCCTGGCATTGCACGCCCACACTCGTTCAGAGCCCTCTGCTGCGCACTGTACCTTACATATCCTGATTACACGGTAGTTCCACAGTGTCGATTCAGGCGCAAATGGGACATTTATGGACAAGTCATTTGCACATAGTTTAGGCATTACATTTGTTCCCCTATCCATTCCACTCCCCATCAGAGCACTTGACAGTCAACCATTAGGGTCCGGGTTCGTTAGGGAAGTTACAGCACCAGTCACTATGGTTACGCACGAGACCCATAGAGAGCAAGTCACCTTTTTTATTATTAAGTCTCTATATTTGCCTGTTGTGTAAGGTCTTCCCTGGTTAGCACTACACAACCCCACCTTTTCATGGCTACAGAGGGTTCTCACGGGGTGGTCACGAGAGTGTCAGGGTAGGTGTCTAGCTGTTTCCGTTGGTGCAACCACGGTGGAAAGTCCAGACACTACCTTCACCGTAAGCATTCCCCCCGAATACCTCGATTTGACGAACGTGTTCTCTAAAACGCAGGCGAACAAAAATTACGACCTCATCGGGTGGGTGATTGTGCGATAAACCTCCAGGTAGACGCTGTGCTTCCCAGGAGTCATGTGTATCCCCTGTCGCAGGCTGAAATGGAGGCGATGGAGACATACATCTCAGAGTCCCTGTTCCAGGGGTTCATACATCCCTCCACTTCGCCCGCCTCCTCGAGTTTCTTTTTTGTGAAGAAGAAAGACGGAGGTCTGTGCCCTTGCATTGATTACCGAGCACTGAACAAGGGGACAATATGTTATAGTTATCCTCTACCCCTCATTCCATCTGTGATCGAGTCAATGCATGGGGTGCGCTTCTTCACAAAATTAGATGTCCGGAGTGCGTACAACTTGGTGCGTGTGCGAGAAGGGGACAAGTGGAAGACAGCATTCAGCACAACCATGGGGCATAACGAATACCTCGTGATTCCATACAGTTTGATGAATGCTCCATCCGTCTTCCAGTCCTTTGTGAACGAGGTGTTCCTGGGACATGCTTGGTCGTGGTGTGGTGGTCTACATCAATGACAATCTGGTGTGTTCCGCTACACACGCCGAGCATGTGTCCTGGTTCGCAAAGTGCTAGCCCGACTGTTGGAACATTACCTTTATGCCAAGGAAGAAAAGTGTCTGTATTTCCAACAGTCCGTCTCCTTCCTCGGATATCACATTACCACCTCAGGTGTGGAGATGGAGGGAGATCGCATTTCAGCCGTGCATAATTGGCCGACTCCAACCATGGTAAAGGAGGTGCAGCGCTTTATTGGCTTTGCCAACTACTATCAGAGGTTTATCCGGGGATTGGCCAAGGTCGCAGCTCCCATAGAATCTCTGTTGAAGGGTGGGCCGTCCCGGCTTCGCTAGTCTGCTGAGGCTGAGAGGGCCTTCAGTAACCGGAGGGTTCTGTTCACCTCAGCCCCGGTACTGGCCCATCCCTATCCATCACTACCGTTCATAGTGGAGGTGGATGCGTCCGAGGTAGGGATAGGCACTGTCCTGTCTCAACGCTCGGGCACGCCACCCAAGCTTCTTCTCCAAGAAGGTTAGCCCGGCGGAGCAGAACTACGACGTTGGTGATCGGGAGCTGTTGTCTGTTGTCCGAGCCCTGATCTTGTGGAGGAACTGGCTCGAGGGGGCGAAACACCCTTTCTCGTCTGGACGGACCACCGTAACCTGGAGTACATCCAGGCAGCGAAGAGGCTGAATCCTCGCCAGGCCAGGTGGGCCCTATTCTTCACCCGGTTTGATTTTACACTATCTTACATCCCGGGTTTGAAGAACGTGATGGCAGACGCACTGTCACGGCTGTACGACACAGAGGAGAAGCCCATAGACAACACACCCATACTCCGGCCTCCTGCATTGTGGTGTCGTTAGTGTGGGCGATGGACGCAGACATAGAGTGGGCGCTACGCACAGAGCCATCTCCACCTCAGTGTCCAGCTGGGCTGCGGTACATGCCGTCTCTTGTCCGTGACCATCTGATCTATTGGGCACACACATCCCTCTCCTCTGGTCACCCAGGTATCGGTCATACAGTGCGCTGCCTGACCGGAAAGTACTGGTGGCCTACCTTGGCTAAGGACGTGAGGGTGTGTGTCTCCTCCTGCTCGGTGTGCGCCAAAAGGCATTTAGGCACCTCCCAGCGGGTAAGTTACAGCCCTTACCAGTTCCACAACAGCCATGGTCCCACCTGTGTATTGACTTTCTCACTGATCTTCCCCTCTCTCAGGGTAACACCACTATCCTGGTCGTTGTGGACCGCTTTTCTAAAGCCTGCAGCCTCCTTCCTCTGCCCGGTCTCCCAACGGCCCTGCAAACTGCGGAAGCCCTGTTTACTCATGTATTCCGGCAGTACGGGGTGCCGGAGGACATAGTGTCTGACTGAGGTCCCCAGTTTACATCCAGGGTCTGGAAGGCGTTCATGGAACGTCTGGGGGTCTCGGTCAGCCTGACCTCTGGGTTTCACCCCGAGAGTAATGGGCAGGTGGAACGGGTGAATCAGGATGTGGGTAGGTTCCTGCGGACCTACTGCAAGGACCGGCCAGGGGAGTGGTCGGTGTTCTTGCCATGGGCAGAATATGCCCAGAACTCTCTCCGCCACTCCTCCACTAACCTATCGCCCTTTCAATGTGTTTTAGGTTATCAGCCGGTTCTGAAACCGTGGCATCAGAGCCAGACCGAAGCTCCTGCGGTGGATGACTGGTTTCAGCGCGCGGAGGAGACGTGGAAAGCTGCTCACGTCCACCTCCAGCGCGCTGTGCCTGGTGATCGGGTCTGGCTCTCGACCCGGAATCTGCCCCTCTGCCTGCCCTGCCGGAAGCTGAGCCCCTGGTTTGTGGGGCCGCTCAAAGTCCTGAGGAGGATAAACCAGGTTACATATAGGTTATTACTCCCTCCAGATTACCGTATTCACCCCTCGTTCCATGTGTCTCTCCTCAGGCCGGTGGTGGCTTGTTCTTTCCACAAGTCTGAGGTGCGGGAGGTTCGTCCGCCCCCTCTGGACACCGTCAGTTCCATCCTGGATTTGAGGCGTCAGTTTGGGGGCCTTCTGTTCCTCGTGGAGTTGGAGGGGTACGGTCCGGAGGAGTGGTGCTGGGTTCCGGTGAGGGATATCCTCGATCCCTCCCTATTGCGAGATTTCCACCGTCGCCATCCGGCTCGCCCTGCTCCGCGTCCTCTTGGCCGTCCCCGAGGCCGGTGTCGACGCGCTGCTGGTGCTGCGCGTCAAGGGGGGGGGTACTGTCACAACTTCCTCCTAAGCTGCCACCTCTCATTGTTCGGGCAGGCTTCAGCGTTCATCATCACCGGCTTTCTAGCCACTGCCGCTCCTCATCTCATCATTCCATTTGTTTTGTCTTGTTTATTACACACACCTGGTTCTTATCCCCTCATCAGTACCTGTATAAGTGTTCCCTCTGCCCCCTTGTCTTTGTGTGTGATTGTTTATTATGAGGTTAGTAAAGCTCGGTGGAGCTCCTAGTATTTTGTATCGCCGGGATAATTCGCTGTGTGCCTTGTAGTTTCCAGTGCGCCTGTTTTGCGCACTGGAGTGTTTTGACGCTTTACTGCGTAACTTTGTGTTTGCGGAATAAATCCTGTTATTCTGTGATTTACCCTCCTGCGCCTGACTCCTTCTAAATCACTCATCACAATATTGTCATAAAGTAATGATGGACTGTTGTTTCTCTTTGCTTAATTGAGGTGTGCTTGCCATAATATGGACTTGGTCTTTTACCAAATAGGGCTATCTTCTGTATATCCCCCCTACCTTGTCACAACACAACTGATTGGCTCAAACGCATTAAGAAGGAAAGAAATTCCACAAATTAACTTTTAAGATGGCACACCTGTTAATTGAAATGCATTCCAGGTGACTATCTCATGAAGCTGGTTGAGAGAATGCCAAGAGTGTGCAAAGCTGTCATCAAGGCAAAGGGTGGCTATTTGAAGAATCTCAAATATAAAATATATTTTGATTTGTTTAACACTTTTTTGCTTACCACATGATTCCATGTGTTATTTAATAGTTTTGATGTCTTCACTATTATTCTACAATGTAGAAAATAGTTTTAAAAAAGGAAAACCCTTGAATTAGTAGGTGTGTCCAAACTTTTGACTTGGACTGTATATATATAATCACTAATGAAATATGTGAATGAATAGCAAATAAGGCATTCAAAAACCACAACCACAGCATGTCATCGTCAACATAAAGTAGACATTAGCTATACATTGTGGGTCTATGTACATATATATATATATATATATATATATATATATATATATATATATAGGAAAGCCAGTGGGGGCTGGTGACAGGAGGACGGCCCACAACAATGGCCTGGATGGAGTGGAATGGCCGGAATGGAGTGAATGGAACAGCACCAAACAGACGAAAACCATGTGCTTGATACCATTCCACTCACCCACCCCGGCCACCACTACGAGCCGTCCTCCCCTCACCAGCCTCATTTACCATTGGTACACACTCTTCACCACAGTGATTGTGTTCCTCCTACTCTATATAATATATAATATGTTTATAGATATGTGTTGTTTGTCTGATGTATTGATGCAGGGCTCATCCATAAAAGTATTCTTACTTAATTTATTTATTTATTCAGTCCGCCTCCTGCAGCTGTGTCTGGCTCCACACCTAACCCCGCCCGGCCATCTAGAGGTGTGAAGATGCCAGCCCAGAAGCGGCACACTGTGCTTCAATATGATGTGGAGCCACTTCCACCAACATTTCGACCAAAAAGGTAGCCAGGACCTCAGCTGGAGATGACTGGGAAGTACATCCCCTTTCATCTTCACCCCTCTACTCCTGCCACCAGTGGTGTTTACCTGCCAATATACATACAGTTGAAGTCGGAAGTTTACATATACTTAGGTTGGAGTCATTAAAACTCGTTTTTCAACCACTCCACAAATGTCTTGTTAACAAACTATAGTTTTGGCAAGTCGGTTTGTACAGCTACTTTGTGCATGACACAAGTCATTTTTCCAACAATTGTTTAGAGACATATTATTTCACTTATAATTCTATATCACAATTCCAGTGGGTCAGACGTTTACATACACTAAGTTGACTGTGCCTTTAAACAGCTAGGAAAATTCCAGAAAATGATGTCATGGCTTTAGAAGCTTCTGAAAGGCTAATTGACATAATTTGAGTCAATTGGAGGTGTACCTGTGGATGTATTTCAAGGCCTACCTTCAAACTCAGCGCCTCTTTGCTTGACATCATGGAAAAATCAAAATAAATCAGCCAAGACCTCATAAAAAATGTTTTACACATCCACAAGTCTGGTTCATCCTTGGGAGCAATTTCTAAATGCCTGAAGGTACCATGTTCATCTGTATAAACAATAGTATGCAAGTATAAACACCATGGGACCACGCAGCCGTCATACCGCTCAGGAAGGAGATGCGTTCTGTCTCCTAGAGATGAACGTACTTTGGTGCGAAAAGTGCAAATCAAGCCTAGAACAACAGCAAAGGACATTGTGAAGATGCTGGTGGAAACTGGTACAAAAGTATCTATATCCACAGTAAAATGAGTCCAATATCTACATAACCTGAAAGGCCGCTCAGCAAGGAAGAAGCCACTGCTCCAAAACCGCCATAAAAAAGCCAGACTACGGTTTGCAACTGCACATGGGGACAAAGATCGTACTTTTTGGAGAAATGTCCTCTGGTCTGATGAAACAAAAATAGAACTGTTTGGCCCTAATGACCATCGTTATGTTTGGAGTAAAAAGGGGTAGGTTTGCAAGCCGAAGAACACCATCCCAACCGTGAAGCATGGGGGTGGCAGCATCATGCTGCTTTGCTGCAGGAGGTACTGGTGCAGTTAACAAAATAGATGGCATCATGAGGAAGGAAAATGATGTGGATATATTGAAGCAACATCTCAAGACATCAGTCAGGAAGTTAAAGCTTGTTCGCAAATGGGTCTTCCAAATGGACAATGACCCCAAGCATACTTCCAAAGTTGTGGCAAAATGGCTTACGGACAACAAAGTCAAGGTATTGGAGTGGCCATCACAAAGCCCTGACCTCAATCCTATAGAAAATGTGTGGGCAGAACTGAAAAAGCGTGTGCGAGCAAGGAGGCCTACAAACCTGACTCAGTTACACCAGCAGTTTAAATGTTTTTTGGCTAAGGTGAATGTAAACTTCCGACTTCAACTGTATATGTTTATACCTGGACGGCTAGTCCATATCTCAAATTCTTCTAGCCATATTTCTGTTATTACTATTTCCCTTATCCACCACTGTTTAAATAACTGTGTTTTGAAAGTTATCTTTTCTCCCGGTCTATGCCCTCTTCTCCTGATTCTCACAAAGGCAGTGAATGAGTCAAATCCACATTTATTGATTTGGAAATAGATCTGATGAGTTTAATCAAATGGATTATGTTTTCCATTGCGACATAATGAAATTCCTTTACTACATCACCTTAGCTCCGCAATGATAGACAGTCATATAATGCTTAACCTTATCTATATCAAATTATCTATTTATTGTTTTCCACCCCTCACGTACGTCTATATTTGGGTGTGGAGGTTAGTATATGAATATTATTCCAATTATTACTTTATAAAATCTCTAGTAATCAATTACACACACATAAAATTCATCATATTTTCATATATTCACATAATCCATATACAGTGGGGAAAAAAAGTATTTAGTCAGCCACCAATTGTGCAAGTTCTCCCACTTAAAAAGATGAGAGAGGCCTGTAATTTTCATCATAGGTACACGTCAACTATGACAGACAAATTGAGGAAAAAAAATCCAGAAAATCCCATTGTAGGATTTTTTATGAATTTATTTGCAAATTATGGTGGAAAATAAGTATTTGGTCACCTACAAACAAGCAAGATTTCTGGCTCTCACAGACCTGTAACTTCTTCTTTCAGAGGCTCCTCTGTCCTCCACTCGTTACCTGTATTAATGGCACCTGTTTGAACTTGTTATCAGTATAAAATACACCTGTCCACAACCTCAAACAGTCACACTCCAAACTTCACAATGGCCAAGACCAAAGAGCTGTCAAAGGACACCAAAAACAAAATTGTAGACCTGCACCAGGCTGGGAAGACTGAATCTGCAATAGGTAAGCAGCTTGGTTTGAAGAAATCAACTGTGGGAGCAAATATTAGGAAATGGAAGACATACAAGACCACTGATAATCTCCCTCGATCTGGGGCTCCACGCAAGATCTCACCCCGTGGGGTCAAAATGATCACAAGAACGGTGAGCAAAAATCCCAGAACCACACGGGGGGACCTAGTGAATGACCTGCAGAGAGCTGGGACCAAAGTAACAAAGCCAACCATCAGTAACACACTACGCCGCCAGGGACTCAAATCCTGCAGTGCGAGACGTGTCCCCCCTGCTTAAGCCAGTACATGTCCAGGCCCATCTGAAGTGCATTTGGATGATCCAGAAGAGGATTGGGAGAATGTCATATGGTCAGATGAAACCAAAATATAACTTTTTGGTAAAAACTCAACTCGTCATGTTTGGAGGACAAAGAATGCTGAGTTGCATCCAAAGAACACCATACCTACTGTGAAGCATGGGGTTGGAAACATCATGCTTTGGGGCTGTTTTTCTGCAAAGGGACCAGGACGACTGATCCGTGTAAAGGAAAGAATGAATGGGGCCATGTATCGTGAGATTTTGAGTGAAACCCTCCTTCCATCAGCAAGGGCATTGAAGATGAAACGTGGCTGGGTCTTTCAGCATGACAATGATCCCAAACACACCGCCCGGGCAACGAAGGAGTGGCTTCGTAAAAAGCATTTCAAGGTCCTGGAGTGGCCTAGCCAGTCTCCAGATCTCAACCCCATAGAAAATCTTTGTAGGGAGTTGAAAGTCTGTGTTGCCCAGCGACAGCCCCAAAACATCACTGCTCTAGAGGAGATCTGCATGGAGGAATGGGCCAAAATACCAGCAACAGTGTGTGAAAACCTTGTGAAGACTTACAGAAAACGTTTGACCTGTGTCATTGCCAACAAAGGGTATATAACAAAGTATTGAGAAACTTTTGTTATTGACCAAATACTTATTTTCCACCATCATATTCCAATAAATTCATTAAAATCCTACAATGTGATTTTCTGAAAAAAAAATCTCATTTTGTCTGTCATAGTTGACGTGTACCTATGATGAAAATTACAGGCCTCTCTCATCTTTTTAAGTGGGAGAACTTGCACAATTGGTGGCTGACTAAATACTTTTTTTCCCCACTGTAGAACGTTAGAAATTCTTAGGTAATCACATCAACCAATCCATTCGTGTTTTTTTTTACGATTCTCAATCGACACAAATCAGCTTCTTCAAACATACTCCCAGCGGAACCAAAAAACATACTTTAGTTTTGCGGACACTGCCCGGTCAGTCATGGGATCCTCCCAGAAAATACATAGTTTCCGCTACTTTCTAAAATAACATCCCGCTCTCAATACCACTCCTTGTTATTCTATGACCTAATTCTGTTATATATTGAAATGTATTATCCAAATTTATATGAAATTATCATACACATTTCTATAATTTATTATGCACACTTCAGATTAAAATTAATTTCTGCTCTCTGTTCATAAGGTAGCCTATATTGTTCCATTGCCCAATTACTTAATTTCTTAGCTGACTTTTTCTCCTTACTATTTATAGTTCCAGGCCATTGTGCGCTCATTAAATCCCATGCTTTGTACGCCTCTTTCATATCATCTCAATCCCATTTCGGGTTGCTTACTGCGGTATTGTTAATTATATATTTTCGCGCTATCTGTAACTTATCCTTCTTAAAACTACCTTCTTGAGGATACTCATTATCTGTCCATGCTGATAAATCACTGAGATATGGTTCCACAGAGAAAAATCCTAATTTACTCAACATCCATTCGCACGGTGTCTGATTTTCGATAGTTTTAGTACAGACATGTTTTAAATGCGAATTTGTTTGTAATAATTGTGTTATTTCCTTTCTTTCTCATCGAGGCAAATCAAGCTCTGATTTATTCTTAATTGTGATTGTCTTGCCAGATTCAGGTCTGCTGAATTGGCTCCCCATGTTCTGTATTGTTAGTTCATGCAATGTTAGTAATTCAATATTTGAATCAAATCCCCAACTTGATATCTATTAAAATGTTGTTTGTATTTAGTCATTGGTGCCATAATTCCATTTGTTTTATTGTAGCTGACCCGAGTCTTTATGTCGTATGAGTTATTGTTTTCTCTCTCTTCTGACCGTTTTGAGTAATTCACAAAGGACTAATTCCGTGCTTCTTTTTATGATGATTTAACACACCAAAGGCCTCAAACCTATTCTTTATGATGATTTAACACACCAAAGGCCTCAAACCTATTCTTTATGATGATTCAACACACCAAAGGACTCAAACCTATTCTTTATGATGATTCATCACAGCAAAGGACTCAAACCTATTCTTTACGATGATTCAACACACCAAAGGACTCAAACCTATTCTTTATGATGATTCAACACACCAAAGGACTCAAACCTATTATTTTAAATGCCTTTAAACATTAAAGGACTCCTGCGCCCACTCTCTTCATAATGCATTACACATTAAGAGATTCTTGCGCCCACTCGTTTATCCTCTGTTGTTTTTACTTATTAATTTGAACGCACCCTATTTTGAATCATATCACCATGTCATTGTCTAATATGATATTTCTGCTTACATCCCACGACATAACTCAATAACACTCATCCTTCCCCTCAAAAAGATATTGCATTATAACGTTCTTTTCAGTTCAGCTTTACCACAGAAAAGCAGATTTTAACACAATCCGAAAAAAATGAAAGTCTGCTTACCTGTTGGTTTGGCTGTCAACTGTATCCTGTTCGTTAGACGCCAATTGTTATGATGAGTTTCTCTGGTATCAAGTAATTCAGGATGCAAGAATATACTAGAACACTTAGATGGAGAGTTGATACAATGTATTTAATAATACGGTACCGGATTCAACAATACAATTGACTCGTGCTATTTGAATGGCAGACACAGAGATCTCTCAGTTTATATACTACATTGTAAACGAATTCTAGCCAACAGTTGCCAACCATTATTGGGTGTCACTTCCAACCCCGATGGTTTCAGCTTACACCCCAGTCAGGACATTCCATCACATACTCATTCTAAGATTAACACCAGTGGGCCCCCCAAGGCCTCCTGGCACGCAGACTTTCTGGCACCCACCAGTGACATAAATAAATGGCTTGAACACATTAACAAATCCTGTGTAAAACACATCATGTCAGTTCTCCTACATTAATTTCACATCTCCACAAACTTCAAAGAGTTTCCTTTTAAATAATATAAAGAAGATGCATATCCTTGCTTCTGGTCCTGAGCTACAGGCGGTTAGATTTGGGTATGTCATTTTAGGCGGAAATTGAAAAGAAGGGTCTGATCCTTAAGAGGTTAACAAGACTTGCCTGTCTGGCCTCTTTAAAGCTGTTAGCTCAGCCAGGTGTCAACAACCAGAGCAGATAAAATACTTCACACATAACAGGCAGTATTTACTGAATGGACCATTTTACTGCTATCGAAACAGATGAATAACAGTCTCATACTCCTCCTCCTTTTCCTCCATTTCCACCTCCTTTTCCTCCTTTTCCTTCTTTTCCTCCTCCTCCTCCTCCTCCTCCTCCTCCTCCTCCTCCTCCTCCTCCTCCTCCTCCTCCTCCTCCTCCTCTTTCCCTTTCTTTGTCTATATCCACCCTTCCCCCCTCTCTTTCCATCTCTCTTTTTTGTCTCAATATGCTTGTCTGTTTCTCTATTTAGAGTAGTGTAACCTTTCCATGGCCCTGCAGATGTAGGTGTTGCATAGAGAATAGTAATTACAGGTGGTGTGTGTTCGGTCTGGGAATCTTTGGCAGCGCAATTTCTGTGTGTGTGACACAAGGTCAGGATGGGAATGTGACGTACAGCAGGTCATTGGGTGGTATACTGCAGGGATATTTGGAGTGAAGAGGGAGGATGTTTCCACATTCCAAAACACTGAAATCAATCATTGGTTGGTATCTAGTGTCTACAAAGCAGGGCATGCATGTGTCTGACAGTCCTCTCTTAATTTACTGTGACGCAGACAAAGATAATTCCGTTTTCAGTTGGTGTAGACTTTCTGGTAAAGTTAGAGGTATGTGATTTCTCTGTACTCTCTCTATGCTCCCCCCAAACCTCTCTCTCTCTCTCTCTCTCTCTCTCTCTCTCTCTCTCTCTCTCTCTCTCTCTCTCTCTCTCTCTCTCTCTCTCTCTCTCTCTCTCTCTCTCTCTCTCTCTCTCTTTCGCTCTCTCTCTTTCCCTCCCCTCCCTCCCTCCTTCCCCCTCCTTCCCTCAATTGGTCAGTTTTTAACTTAACCTTTGGACCTGGCCAGTAGGTGCTGCTGTGTGTTCAGATTTGGGTCCAGTCTAAACATGCAGTGTATTAGAGACAGTCCTGCTGAGAGAGAGCCACATACAGCACCATACAATACAGCCTATGCCGCAAATGAGCTTTCCTCGCATTAATTAACTACCCAGCACTGAGCTGCTCAGAACCAGGCTTTTCTCTTTCTCTCTCCATGTACAGGTGCATATGTGTTACAGACCAGGTAGCTAGTTTAGCATTCAGGAGGTACATTCATTCAGAGCTTCTCAAGGGGAAGGGAATGTGTCTGGGTAACTTGTCATTGTTTATGCAGAACTGAGTGAGCCTCCCTCTATTTTACCTATTTTACCACACCCTCCAGGCTCCATCCATCCATCCCTCCCTTCATCCTTCCTTCTTTCCCCCAGGCTACTGCTCCCTCCATTCCTTTATCTCTCCTTCCCTCCCTATTTTCCCTCCTCAACACACTCAAGGCTCCCTCCCTCCTTTTTCCCTTCCCCCAGACCACTGTCCCCTCCATCTCCTTCCCTTTTGTCTCCCATCCTCCACCCTCCACCCCAGCACCTGTTAGAGGAAGGAGTGACTGCCTCCCCTCCTCTCCCCTTCGCTCCCCTCATCTCCTGTGAAGACCTCGGCAATGAGCTGGAACTGTTCTAGTCCATTAACCTACCCCAAAGCCACGCCACAAACCCCTGCCACCCCCTGACTGCCTGGCTCTGCCTGCCTGGGTCTCACATTAACTCACTCCTGTGAGAGGGATAGACGGGGAGGGAGAGAGGGAGGGGGAAGAGAGGAAGAGAGAGCAGCAGGTATTTGTCAGACAGAACCAGCCAGCCGTGGTATATACGGTCTGATATATCACGGCTGTCAGCCAATCAGCATTCAGTGCTTGAACCACACAGTTTATAATAGGGTTTAACTTGAGACCAGAGTTGTCACTAGGCCAGGAAAAAAACCTGAAACTGCACCCACTACCCATCAGCATAAGCGACAGTAGTCCCATGGCTAGTCAGTGGTCATAGAGAGGGTAAAGTGTTGGGTTCCAGTCACCTGGGGTCAGACCGGTGCTTGGGGACATCCAGGACAGGGTCAAACAGGTGCTTGGGACAGGGTCTTGTTGCCGTCTTCCTCCTGAGATGACAGATACGTCCCACACCCCTCTGTCTTCACCCTTTCACACTGGTCACTTCTAGAGTCATGGTAGGGTCATTGTTAGGTAGTGACTCACAGGTCAAATGTGACATGAGACAGATGATACTGACACCTTGTCTGTGTCCCAAATTGCACCCTATTCCCTATATAGTGCACTACGTCTGACCAGAGCCCTATGGGCTGAAACAATATGATAAATATAATAGTTGTTGATTAAGTAAATAATCCATTATCATTTCACAACTATTTATTGTCTAATCAAATAGACAACGATTATGAGGATATTTTCCAGACATTGTAATTCTACTGGTCATTATAGATAACAGTTAAACAACTTTTACCCAGGGACTGCTCTCCTCTCCTCTAACAATAGTATGTTTATACCCTATTAGGATTCAGAATTGGTCTCTTTTCCACCTCTTTCTCTCTCCTTTCACACCAGATTTACTGAGGAAAGTTCTACCTGAATTTGACAAATTAATCTGAGATATAACGTCCCAGACAATCGTTGCTCCCTGGGACTGTAGAATATGTGTCTGAAAGGGCTTTTGGCTGCTACTGTGTTATAAAGGCATAACAAATGTCAGGCTGTGAATGTGAACAGCATTGGAAGCAGCACAATTGAAGTCCCCTGCACTCAGATCTCTCCCCACACATTTAGCCTCTTTGGCCTTTACCTGTGTCCTTGAAAGCGCTTCTCTCCTGCTTGTTCTCTCTCTCTCTCTCTCTCTCTCTCTCTCTCTCTCTCTCTCTCTCTCTCTCTCTCTCTCTCTCTCTCTCTCTCTCTCTCTCTCTCTCTCTCTCTCTCTCTCGCTCTCGCTCTCGCTCTCTCGCTCTCGCTCTCTCGCTCTTGCTCTCTTCCGATTTCGCTCTCCCCCTTCCTAACTCATAACAACCCTTCTGAATGTTTTGTAGCCACTGCTCTTTTTCTTATCTCATTTGCACAGGAGAAAAAGTTACTCATTTATTTTTCCTAATCCTGCTGCCTTGCTGATGGTCATTTCTCAGTATTAACATTGACTCATTTACTCCAGCTAGCCTGCTCTGATCTGTCTGAGGGAGGCAAGGAGAGAGGGATCGAGGGATCGATGGAGGGAGGGAGGGAGAGAGGGAGGAAAGAGCGAGAGAGGGAGGGAGGGAGGGGGAGAGAGAGAGCGAGAGAAAGAGAGAGAGGAAAAGTGGGAGGAAGAGAGGGAGAGAGAAAGAGAGAGAGGGAGAAAGAAAGAGAGGAAGAGAGAGATGGAGTGCGACTGACTGGTGGTTCAGATAGCAGCCCTGCCTGTCAATGTCCCAAAATTCTCTGCTACTCACTCATTAGTAATCATTGGGCTGTGCTGCTCACAGATTTACTGCCTTTCTCTTTCTGTGTCTCCTTCACGCATGCAAGTGCACACACATAGGCACTCACAGACACACACACACACATACAGACATACAGAGACACACACAGACACACCTGTCCAGCACGCATGTCGTTGGTTGTTCTCTTCTCGTTCATCCTCACTTCCCTTTCTCCATGCCTGATTACTACTTAGGCAGCTTTTCATCCCTCCTTAACTTGGCCTTTCAGAATGATAACAACACAACAGCTGTCTGGGGCCAGTTTTCCTGCCGCAGATCTGGAGAGTTTAGAGGGGAGACATTTTTGCGTTGCTCATCTAAGCTGATGACATCAAGTGAAACTATGCAGAGGTTATGTAGACAGGTGAAAGGCATTCTCTCTCTCTCTCTCTCTCTCTCTCTCTCTCTCTCTCTCTCTCTCTCTCTCTCTTTCTCTTGCTCTCGCTCTCGCTCTCTCTCTCTCTCTCTCTCTCTCTCTCTCTCTCTCTCACTCTTGCTCTCTTCCCATTTCGCTCTCCCCCTGCCTAACTCATAACAACCCTTCTGAATGTTTTGTAGCCACTGCTCTTTTTCTTATCTCATTTGTACAGGAGAAAAAGTTACTCATTTATTTTTCCTGTTCCTGCTGCCTTGCTGATGGTCATTTCTCAGTATTAACATGGACTAATTTACTCCAGCTAGCCTGCTCTGCTCTGTCTGAGTGAGGGAAGGAGAGAGGGATCTAGGGATCGATGGAGGGAGGAAGGGAGAGAGGGAGGAGGGAGGAAGAGCGGGAGAGAGAGAGAAGGAGGGAGGGAGGGAGAGAGGGAGGAAAGAGCGAGAGAGGGAGGGGAGAGAGAGAGAGAGAGAGAGAGAGAGAGAGAGAGAGAGAGAGAAAGCGGGAGGAAGAGAGGGAGAGAGAAAGAGAGAGAGGGAGAAAGAAAGAGAGGAAGAGAGAGAGGGAGTGCGACTGACTGGTGGTTCAGATAGCAGCCCTGCCTGTCAATGTCCCAAAATTCTCTGCTACTGACTCATTAGCAATCATTGGGCTGTGCTGCTCACAGATTCACTGCCTTTCTCTTTCTGTGTCTCCTTCACACATGCAAGTGCACACACACAGGCACTCACACACACACACACACACATACAGACATACAGAGACACACACAGACACACCTGTCCAGCACCCATATTGTTGGTTGTTCTTTTCTCGTTCATCCTCACTTCCCTCTCTCCATGCCTGATTACTACTTAGGCAGCTTTTCATCCCTCCTTAACTTGGCCTTTCAGAATGATAACAACACAACAGCTGTCTGGGGCCCGTTTTCCAACCGCAGATCTGGAGAGTTTAGAGGGGAGACATTTTTGCGTTGCTCATCTAAGCTGATGACATCAAGTGAAACTATGCAGAGGTTATGTAGACAGGTGAAAGTCTCTCTCTCTCTCTCTCTCTCTCTCTCTCTCTCTCTCTCTCTCTCTCTCTCTCTCTCTCTCTCTCTCATCATCAACTTATTTATATTTCTCTAGATCAGCTTAAATATTGCAGATAAATTGTGGAGTACACCACATCAGTCACTGGCTTCATCAATAAGTGCATCGATGATGTCGTCCCCACAGTGACCGTACGTACATACCCCAACCAGAAGCCATGGATTACAGGAAACATCCGCACTGAGCTAAAGGGTAGAGCTGCCGCTTTCAAGGAACGGGACTCTAACCCGGACGCTTATAAGAAATTCCGCTATGACCTCCGACGAACCATCAAACAGGCAAAGAGTCAATACAGGTCTAAGATTGAATCATACTACACTGGCTCTGACGCTCGTCGGATGTGGCAGGGCTTGAAAACTATTACAGACTACAAAGGGAAGCACAGCCGCGAGCTGCCCAGTGACACAAGCCTACCAGACGGAGCTAAACCACTTCTATGCTCGCTTCGAGGCAAGCAACACTGAAGCATGCATGAGAGCACCAGCTGTTCCGGATGACTATGTGATCACGCTCTCCGTAGCCGATGTGAGTAAGACTTTTAAGCAGGTCAACATTCACAAGGCCGCAGGGCCAGACGGATTACCAGGACGTGTACTCCGAGCATGTGCTGACCAACTGGCAAGTGTCTTCACTGACATTTTCAACATGTCCCTGACTGAGTCTGTAATACCAACATGTTTCAAGCAGACCACCATAGTCCCCGTGCCCAAGGACTCTAAGATAACCTGCCTAAATGACTACCGACCCGTAGCACTGACATCTGTAGCCATGAAGTGCTTTGAAAGGCTGGTCATGGCTCACATCAACAGCATTATCCCAGAAACCCTAGACCCACTCCAATTTGCATACCGCCCCAACAGATCCACAGATGATGCAATCTCTATCGCACTCCACACTGCCCTTTCCCACCTGGACAAGAGGAACACCTACGTGAGAATGCTATTCATTGACTACAGCTCAGCATTCAACACCATAGTGCCCTCTAAGCTCATCACTAAGCTAAGGATCCTGGGACTAAACACCTCCCTCTGCAACTGGATCCTGGACTTCCTGACGGGCCGCCCCCAGGTGGTAAGGGTAGGTAACAACACATCTGCCACACTGATCCTCAACACGGGGGCCCCTCAGGGGTGCGTGCTCAGTCCCCTCCTGTACTCTCTGTTCACCCATGACTGCATGGCCAGGCACGACTCCAACACCATCATTAAGTTTGCCGACGACACAACAGTGGTAGGCCTGATCACCGACAACGATGAGACGGCCTATAGGGAGGAGGTCAGAGATCTGGCCGTGTGGTGCCAGGACAACAACCTCTCCCTCAACGTGACCAAGACAAAGGAGATGATTGTGGACTACAGGAAAAAAATAGGACTGAGCACGCCCCCATTCTCATCGACGGGGCTGTAGTGGAACAGGTTGAGAGCTTCAAGTTCCTTGGTGTCCACATCACCAACGAACTATCATGGTCCAAACACACCAAGACAGTCGTGAAGAGGGCACGACAAAGCCTATTCCCCCTCAGGAGACTAAAAAGATTTGGCATGGGTCCTCAGATCCTCAAAAATTCTACAGCTGCACCATCGAGAGCATCCTGACTGGTTGCATCACCGCCTGGTATGGCAACTGCTTGGCCTCTGACCGCAAGGCACTACAGAGGGTAGTGCGTACGGCCCAGTACATCACTGGGGCAAAGCTTCCTGCCATCCAGGACCTCTATACCAGGCGGTGTCAGAGGAAGGCCCTCAAAATTGTCAAAGACTCCAGCCACCCTAGTCATAGACTGTTCTCTCTGCTGCCGCACGGCAAGCGGTACGGAGCGCCAAGTCTAGGTCCAAAAGACTTCTCAACAGCTTCTACCCCCAAGCCATAAGACTCCTGAACAGCTAATCATGGCTACCCGGACTATTTGCACTGCCCCCCCACCCCATCCTTTTTACGCTGCTGCTACTCTGTTAAGTATTTATGCATAGTCACTTTAACTCTACCCACATGTACATATTACCTCAACTACCTCAACTAGCCGGTGCCCCCGCACATTGACTCTGCAACGGTACCCCCCTGTATATATAGCCTCCCTACTGTCACTTTATTTTACTTCTGCTCTTTTTTTTCCTCAACACTTTTTTTTTGTTGTTGTTTTATTCTTACTTTTTTGGTTTAAAATAAATGCACTGTTGGTTAAGGGCTGTAAGTAAGCATTTCACTGTAATGTCTGCACCTGTTGTATTCGGCGCATGTGACCAATAACATTTGATTTGATTTGATTTGATTTGATTTGATTTCTATCAGTGTAATTGTTTGCATCATTTCCAATCCCCCATATATATTTTTTTGTAAATATATATACAGTATATTATTTTAAATATATATATTTTTTAATATATTTTCCTTCTTTATTATTTTCCCCTAACCCTGCCACCCCTCCCCTAATTGGAGTAAACTAATTAAATATATTTTTCTTCTTGATTCATTTCCCGTATCCCTACCACCCCTCCCCTAATTGGAGTAAACTAATGGACTTCCGCTTCCACTTCCAGCTTATACATACTTCATATATTTCACAGACAGTATACAGTATTTTACATTAGTTATCTTTGTTTGTTTTTAGTCTCAGCCTTCAGCTACCCTCAACCCCTCCCATTTATCTCTGAAGACCATCCAGTTTTGATTTCTAGCTGCCATATATTTTTCTACTGCTGTGATGTTTCACAAAAGTTCTGAACCTTTCTGTTCTCATAGTTTCTACAGATTGTAAATTAAATATAAACACCTTTGCTAAGAGTATTATTATAAACTGGGTGGTTCGAGACCTGAACGCTGATTGGCTGAAAGCCGTGGTATATGAGACCGTATACCACGGGTATGACAAAACATTTATTTTTACTGTTCTAATTACATTTGGAACCAGTTTATAATAGCAACAAGGCACCTCGGGAGTTTGTGTTATATGGCCAATATACCACGGCTAAGGGCTGTATCCAGGCACTCCGTGTTGCGTCGTGCGTAAGAACAGCCCTTAGCCGTGGTATATTGGCCATATACCACACCCCCTCGGGCGTTATTGCTTAATTATACACTACATGACCAAAAGTATGTGGACACCTGCTCGTCGAACATCTCATTCCAAAATCATGGGCATTAATATGGAGTTGGTCCCCCCTTTGCTACTATAACAGCCTCCACTCTTCTGGGAAGACTTTCCACTAGATGTTGGAACATTGCTGCGGGGACTTGCTTCCATTCAGCCACAAGAGTATTGGTGAGGTCGGGCACTGATGTTGGGTGATTAGGCCTGGGTCGCAGTCGGCATTCCAATTAATCCCAAAGCTGTTCGATGGGGTTGAGGTCAGGGCTCTGTGCAGGCCAGTCAAGTCCGAACCATGAAAAACAGCCCCAGACCATTATTCCTCCTCCACCAAACTTTACAGTTGGCACTATACATTAGGGCAGGTCAGATTTGTCCGTCAGACTGACAGATGGTGAAGCGTGATTCATCACTCCAGAGAACACGTTTCCACTTCTCCAGAGTCGAATGGCGGCGAGCTTTACACCACTCCAGCCAACGCTTGACATTGCACATCTTATGCTTGTGTGCAGCTGCTCGGTCATGGAAACCCATTTCATGAAGCTCCTGACGAACAATTACTGTGCTGACATTGCTTCCAGAGGCAGTTTGATCTCGGTAGTGAGTGTTGCAACCGAGGACAGACGATTTTTACGCGCTTCAGCACCCGGCGGTCCTTTTCTGTGAGCTTGTGTGGCCTACCACTTCGCGGCTGAGCCGTTGTTGCTCCTAGATGTTTCCACTTCACAATAACAGCACTTATAGTTGACTGGGGCCACTCTAGCATGGCAGAAATTTGACTAACTGACTTGTTGGGAAGGTGGCATCCTATGACGGTGCCACGTATATAGTCACTGAGCTCTTCAGTAAGGCCATTCTACTGCCAAAGTTTGTCTATGGAGATTGCATGGCTGTGTGCTCGATTTTATACACTTGTCAGCAACAGGTGTGGCTGAAATAGCCGAATCCACTAATTTGAATGGGTGTCCACATACTCTTGTATATATAGTGTATTATTGCTCGATTGACTATGACTTTTCAAATTACCCAGCAGTGCTATTTGCAGAGATAGCTCCAAGTAAATGTTGCAATTTTTCAGCCATTCCTGAACCTGCTACCAAAAACAAGCTATATATTGGCAGTACCAAAACAAGTGATCTGATGATTTTGTCTCTTCACAGCAAAATCTGCAGAGCTGGGATGGTTGTATCCTCCATATACTGCATATAACATTATATTGGTTGCATAATAATTTTAATTTAAATGGGCGTCATTTTGTATATCAGTTCAAAAACCATGTGCCGTGCGATCGATACATCGAAAATCTCCTCCCAACTATTTTGCAACCTGTGTGGCGCAGCTGTCAATTGGTTGGTCCTTAAATGAAACTGGTATAGTTTTTTATTGATCACAATTTTCTTTAGCCAGTTTTAGTCTTTAATGCAGGGCCGACAAACATGTTCCTTACCTTCTCCCCTTTCCACTTGCTTCCTCCATTTTTGCGGTAATGCTGCAATCAGTTAGTTGGTTGTAATTTTGGATAGAGCAGACATTTCCATATATTTTTGGTAACTGCATGTGTGACATAACACCACCAGTCCTATTTATGATATAATTTACAAAGATTATATCGTAATTTTTTTATTTTTCCAAAAATTATATATTTGAATTTAACCATAATATTTGTTATAATATTTGTTCTGTCTTTTCTGGTGGATTAAACTGAAATTGCAACCAGCTTTCTGTTGCTTGTTTTAAAAATAATGATATTTTGGAGATTATTTCATTTTCAAATAACCAAAAGTGAGAGGTTGTAATCTGAATGTAGGGAAAAGGCCATTCTTGAACATGGGACATTACTTTCCACATGGCTGATTATGAACGAATCAATTGCTGATTAGAATTAGGGAGTGCATTTTATATACATTAGAATTGTTTTCTAAAAAACTGTTTTTGCTTTGTCATTATGGGGTATTGTGTGGAGATTGATGAGGGAAAAAAATAATTTGATCAATTTTAAAATAAGGCTGTAACTTAACAAAATGTGGAAAAAGTCAAGGGGTCTGAATCATTTCCGAATGTACTAGAATTTTTTTAAATATAAAATAATTGTGAAGCTTACCCTCCCTGTTTGCTCACAACAAGCTTCCATTCCCCCTGTCACGGTCAAATATGCTTTAAGATGAAAACAACCCTGTTACGGTCAAATATGTTACTTTAATGGCACTGTCTATAGTATTTTTTTTTTTTACAATTTGAGATGGAAAAACATGTTTTTTATGAAGATGAATATGTGGTCTTTATCACAGAATGTTAAAATTAGGTGAAATGTATAATTATTTGGACCAAGTTACACTACCCAAAATGTACTGTATTTGTGGAACGACTCAATACACATTGTAGTGAATATTATATACACATTGTAGTTATATTGCACACTGAAGGCCTACTGCTGAAAATGCTGCAGATTATTTTGCTTGTCATAATGTGAGAGAGAGTGAAAGATATTCAAGGTGAGCATGTCTGGTCTGCTCCCAAGATGAAGGACGTTTACAGATGGAGCTGACTTTGTCATTGACAGCCTCCAAAATACTTTGCAATTCATAAAATATTTCACATTTTGGGGCAGAAAAGTTACTTTAGAAAGCCACTTTGGCATTAAGTACAGTCGTTCTGTCTTTCCAAGTTGAATTATCAACACCTGGAGACAATTAAGCAGTTAAACCAGGGGAGAGAAAAAGGACATGAAGCGATGGGGTCGCAAATGGTGTGCATCTCAATTGGAACTCTATTATCTTTATAGTGCACTACTTTTGACCAGAGTCCTATGGGCACAGGTCAAAAGTGGTTCACTATAAAGGTAATAGGGTGCCATTTGTGACACAGACATGGAGTCCAATTTCCAAATACAGTATTTGAGAGCCGTAGAGATACAGTAGATGGAGGACTCTAGTGCCCAAAAGCGCATTTTAGCATGGGCAGCTCCATTGAGGACTTTCACAATTTTTAAGTAGTCAACTGGGTGGGACTTCTTATGGGTTAAGGAAGGATTACAAGATTCCATCTGGGTCATCAGGAGGGATCAGCCAATGAATTATACTTGTGAGCAAACATTCCATAACTGCAGGTGGCAGTACATTTATACCTGTTCAAACAACAGGTGGCAGTATGCACCCTTTCAGTTTGTTTGCCAACTCATAGAAGTAGTAGATGAAGAAAATTGACTTCTTCAAAATGTCTGCCCATGCTCTCACAGATGCCATAATGGGACAGATACAATGATGTGAGGTCTATCTAAGTCTATGGTAAGAGCTAATAAGAGCCATATTCTGCCACACCTATTAGATGTTTCTACAACTTGATTGGAGTCCACCTGTGGTAACTTCAATTGATTGGACATGATTTGGAAAGGCACACACCTGTCTATATAAGGTCCCAGAGTTGACAGTGCATGTCAGAGCAAAAACCAACCCTAATTAGCCTAATCTCTTAAGCACCATTTATTCCCTGCCAGGGTCTGCAATGAAGCGGAAGATGGACTTAAGGTGATTGACAGGATCCGATTTCCCTTTTCTCTCTCTCTCTCGCTTGCTCTCTACCTATCCTCTCTCTCTCTCTCCTTCTCTGACCTCTCTCTCTTCTCTCTTTTAAATTGCATGTGTTTCCACTCCCTGAGCTCCGATGAGTCCACTCTGGCACAATGAGGTCCATTGTCACAATGAGTTTTTCTCACTATTTTATTGGTTCTCATTAGAGTGCCAATGCTTTTAAGTTGCTGTAGTAAACATCTCAGGCCCAGGGAGGTTTGTGTGCGTACATGTGTGAGGAAGGGCTAGCCATGAAGGTCCACTCTCCATTTAAACCAGAGCGCCACATTTCATTTGCATTAACAGGAAACAAAAGCGGTTGGCGGTTGAATGTGAAAATGTTTTTTATGTGACACTGAGAAAGGAGAGGAACAGAGAAAGAAGGAGAGAGGAATGAAACTCGTCCTTTGTGTGAAGCTAACTGTGTTCTCTTGTTTTGTGGTTAGCTATAGCTGGCTGGGCCTGGTCTCCACTGTCCTATAGTATGCAGGTGAGCCCACTGAGCTAGCTCATACGGGCCTCTGACAGTGTCTGTGGATACTGGATACTATTTTCATAAAGATCTATAGTATCATCAACCAGGGTAACCATCATTCACAGGTGACATTTTTAGACAGAGAAATGCATTAACTCAATACGATTCCATATCTGTTTTAGATTTGTTGGTCACATTGAGTTTAAATACCTTGGATACAATTGGTTCATTGACAAAACAGCATTCAGATTATATGTCCCCCCACGGTGCTTTTCCCGCTCTGACATTTATCTTCCTTACATACATTTGGCCTAGTGTGTCTGTCTGTCTGTCTGTCTGTCTGTCTGTCTGTCTGTCTGTCTGTCTGTCTGTGTGTCTGTGTGTGTGTGTGTGTGTGTGTGTGTGTGTGTGTGTGTATACCTTGTTGTTATGCATGAAAATATGCTCTGTTATTCTCTAAATACGTTCAGGATTTCCAGTGGAATCACGCTGCTTTCTCCTTCCATTAGGCTAGCTGTGGAACAGGCCTGAGAGGTGGTCGATGCTGTCTTGAATTGTTAGCTCAGCATACTAGTATATAGTTAACTACCACAGGTTGGAAGAAGGGGATGCTAAACAATTTTTTACCTCAATAGACAAAATGGTTATTGTTTTTATTTTTATTGGGTAGGGGTGCTTTGTAACGGCAACATCGTTTTTTTATTGCCTTGATGTTGTAAAAACTTAAGAAAAAATAATTTTGTATATACAGTATCTCACAAAAGTGAGTACACCCCTCACATTTTTTTAAATATTTGAGTATATCTTTTCATGTGACAACACTGAAGAAATGACACTTTGCTACAATGTAAAGTAGTGAGTGTACAGCTTGTATAACAGTGTAAATTTGATGTCCCCTCAAAATAACACAACACACAGCCATTAATATCTAAACCGCTGGCAACAAAGTGAGTACAAACCTAAGTGAAAATGTCCAAATTGGGCCCAAAGTGTCAATATTTTGTGTGGCCACCATAATTTTCCAGCACTGCCTTAACCCTCTTGGGCATGGAGTTCACCAGAGCTTCAACGGTTGCCACTAGAGTCCTCTTCCACTCCTCCATGACGACGTCACGAAGCTGGTGGATGTTAGAGACCTTGCACTCCTCCACCTTCGGTTTGAGGATGCCCCACAGATGCTCAATAGGGTTTAGGTCTGGAGACATGCTTGGCCAGTCCATCACCTTTACCCTCAGCTTCTTTAGCAAGGCAGTGGTCGTCTTGGAGGTGTGTTTGGGGTCGTTATCATGTTGGAATACTGCCCTGCGGCCCAGTCTCCGACGGGAGGGGATCATGCTCTGCTTCAGTATGTCACAGTACATGTTGGCATTCATGGTTCCCTCAATGAACTGTAGCTCCCCAGTGCCGGCAGCACTCATGCAGCCCCAGACCATGACACTCCCACCACCATGCTTGACTGTAGGCAAGACACACTTGTCTTTGTACTCCTTACCTGGTTGGCGCCACACACGCTTGACACCATCTGAACCAAATAAGTTTATCTTGGTCTCATCAGACCACAGGACATGGTTCCAGTAATCCATGTCCTTAGTCTGCTTGTCTTCAGCAAACTGTTTGCGGGCTTTCTTGTGCATCATCTTTAGAAGAGGCTTCCTTCTGGGACGACAGCCATGCAGACCAATTTGATGCAGTGTGCGGCATATGGTCTGAGCACTGACAGGCTGACCCCCACCCCTTCAACCTCTGCAGCAATGCTGGCAGCACTCATACGTCTATTTCCCAAAGACAACATCTGGATATAACACTGAGCACGTGCACTCAACTTCTTTGGTCAACCATGGCGAGGCCTGTTCTGAGTGGAACCTGTCCTGTTAAACTGCTGTATGGTCTTGGCCACCGTGCTGCAGCTCAGTTTCAGGGTCTTGGCAATCTTCTTATAGCCCAGGCCATCTTTATGTAGAGCAACAATTATTTTTTTCAGATCCTCAGAGTTCTTTGCCATGAGGTGCCATGTTGACCTTCCAGTGACCAGTATGAGGGAGTGTGAGAGCGACGACACCAAATTTAACATACCTGCTCCCCATTCACACCTGAGACCTTGTAACACTAACGAGTCACATGACACCGGGGAGGGAAAATGGCTAATTGGGCCCAATTTGGACATTTTCATTTAGGGGTGTACTCACTTTTGTTGCCAGCGGTTTAGACATGAATGGCTGTGTGTTGAGTTATTTTGAGGGGACAGCAAATGTACACTGTTATACAAGCTGTACACTCACCACTTTACATTGTAGCAAAGTGTCATTTCTTCAGTGTTGTCACATGAAAAGATATACTCAAATATTTACAAAAATGTGAGGGGTTGTACTCACTTTTGTGAGAAACTGTATAGTGTATGTGGACACCCCTTCAAATTAGTGGATTCGGCTAGTGGAAGTAAACTTTTGGAAAAAAGGGTGTTTGACCAACCACAATGCTATTTTACAGTAAACACATTGACAACATACTTTCAGCATGCTTATAGGGAAGGACATTCTACAAGTACTTACATAAATGACTGATGATTGGCTGAGAGAAATTGATGATAAAAATATTGTGGGAGCGGTCTTCAGACTTCAGTGCGGCTTTTGACATTATGGATCATAGTCTGCTGCTGGAAAAACGTATGTGTTATGGCTTTACACCCCCTGCTAAATTGTAGATAAAGAGTTAATTTTCTAACAGAACACAGAGGGTGTTCTTTAATGGAAGCCTCTCCAACATAATCCAGGTAGAATCAGGAATTCCCCAGGGCAGCTATCTAGGCCCCTTACTTTTTCCCATCTTTACTAAAGACATGCCATTGGCTCTGAGTAAAGCCTATGTGTCTATGTATGCGGATGACTCAACACTATACATGTCAGCTACTACAGCGACTGAAATGACTGAAACACTTAACAAAGAGCTGCAGTTAGTTTCAGAATGGTGGCAAGGAATAAGGTAGTCCTAAATATTTCTAAAACGTAAAGCATTGTATTTGGAACAAATCATTCACTAAACCCTGAACCTCAACTAATCTTGTAATGAATAATGTGGAAATTGAGCAAGTTGAGGTGACTAAACTGCTTGAAGTAACCCTGGATTGTAAACTGTCATGGTCAAAACATGTTGATACAACAGAGCTAAGATGGTGAGAAGTCTGTCCATAATAAAGCACTGCTCTGTCTTCTTAACAACACTATCAACAAGGCAGGTCCTACAGGCCCTAGTTTTGTCGCACCTGGACTACTGTTGTATCAACTGTCCTGGACTACTGTGTGGTCAGGTGCCACAATGAGGGACTTAGGAAAATGACAATTGGCTCAGAACAGAGCAGCACGGCTGGCCCTTAAATGTACACCGAGAGCTAACATTATTAATATGCGTGTCAATCTGTCATGGCTCAAAGTGGAGGAGAGATTGACTGTGTTGGCAATCGGAATGCACCGAGCTGTCTGTTTAAACTACTAGCACACAGCTCGGACACCCATGCATACCTCAAAAGACATGCCACCAGAGTTCTCTTCACAATCCCCAAGTCCAGAACAGACTATGGGAGGCGCAAAGTACTACATAGAGCCATGAGTACATGGAACTCTTACTCCACGTCAGGTAACTCATGCAAGCAGTAGAATCTGATTAAAAAAACAGATAAAATACACCTTATGGAACAGTGGAGACTGTGAAGAGACACACACACAGGTACAGACACATGCACACACACGCTATCACATGTACTCTACACACACGTACATTGTAGTACTGTGGTATTATACATTTTGTATTGTAGATATGTAGTGGTTTAATAATGTTATATGATGTAGTGTTTTATATTTTGTTATGTGTGATGTAAGTGCCTTAATGTGTTTGGACCCTAGGAAGAGCTAATGGGTATCCCTAGTAAATACAACAACAAAAAACACTCACTGCCAAGTTCCAAACTTCCTCTGGAAGCAAGGTCAGTACAATAACTGTTCGTCGGGAGCTTCATGAAATGGGTTTCCGTGGCTGAGCAGCCGCACACAAGCCTAAGATCACCATGCGGAATGCCAAGCGTTGGCTGGAGTGGTGTAAAGCTCACCGCCATTGGACTCTGGAGCAGTGGAAACGTGTTCTCTGGAGTGATGAATCACGCTTCACCATCTGGCAATCTGACGGATGAATCTGGATTTGGCGGATGCCAGGAGAACACTGCCTGCCCGAGTGCATAGTGCCAACTGTAAAGTTTGGTGGTGGGGGAATTATTGTCTGGGGCAGTTTTTTATGCTTCGGGCTAGGCCCCTTAGTTCCAGTGAAGATAAGTCTTAACGCTAATGCATACAATGACATTCTAGACGATTCTGTGCTTCCAACTTTGTGGCAACAGCTTGGGGAAGGCCCTTTCCTGTTTCAGCATGACAATGCCTCTGTGCACAAAGCGAGGTCCATACAGAAATGCTTTGTCGAGATCGGTGTGGAAGACCTTGACTGGCCTGTACAAAGCCCTGACCTCAACCCCATCAAACAGCTTTGGGATTAATTGGAACGCCGACTGCAAGCCAGGCCTAATCGCCCAACATCAGTGCTCGACCTCACTAATGCTCTTGTGGCTGAATGGAAGCAAGTCCCCGCAGCAGTGTTCCAACATCTAGTGGAAAGCCTTCCCAGAAGAGTGGAGGCTTTTATAGCAGCAAAGGAGGGACCAACTCCATGTTAATGGCCATTGTTTTGGAATGAGATGTTCGACGAGCAGGGGTCCACATACTTTTGGTCATGTAGTGTATATTGTCAACCTTTTTTGTGGAAAAAAAAAAAGTCAAATAATTTCAGGGTAACAATTAAGTACCTTACTGTGATTGTTTTAAATTAAAATGGTCTAAAAGAAACAAATAGCTTCTTAGCAAAGAGCAGTTTCTTAAGCAATAATTTTGGGAGCGGTCTGAGTGGGGAGGGAAAAACGGAAAACTAGCTGTTATTGGCAGAGAGGTTTAGAACTCTCTTTCTTATTGGTCCATTAACTAATTTAATCACCTTGTGGCAGGTAGCCTAGTCGTTAGGAGTGTTGGTTCCAGTAGCCGAAAGGTTGATGGTTCGAATCCCGAGCCGACTAAGTGAAAGATCTGTCTGTGCCCTTGAGCAAGGCACTTAATCCTAATTGCTCCTGTAAGAGCGTCTGCTAAATGTAAAATGTGATGTCACCAGGCAGGCCAAAACTTAATCCCACCAAAACAGGTAAACATTTGAGGCGGTCTTTTCAAACAGCTAAAAGGGCATTATCATCATGTTCACAATTTCAAAGTATTATTCCAAAATCATAGTGTGGAAATATATATAAAACACAGGATAATCACGCTGTTTGACTGCACTGGGCTGTTTTAAAAAGCATATTCCCTCTCGAGAACATTTGTTAGCAGACCAGCATATCAGTTTCTTATGTTTTTGCTAAAATCCACTCCTCCTCCTCACCCCATACACTCCCCCAGTACTCTTTGTCATGGTAACAGAGTAGTCAAATAGTGGGTCCACTGGGACCACATTTAATTACTGGCCCTATCTAAGGCCCCCGTCCTCATCGGTCCACTTAATATCCCCACCAATAGAGAAACAGCGGATGAGGCCAAATTAATTCCTACCCCCAGAATCTCATAAAAATTAAATGAACGAAACGCCGTTCGCCGTTCCTCCCGCTACTGCCGCCGAGCACTTCCAACCTCCGTCTTTAAAATGAAGCTCTCGGACAAGACAGCAAACAATAGTTAATTTGAGGAATAGACTGGCTGCTCCGTAGCTCTAGTGTGTACCGTAGACTCTGCTCCTGCTCAATAATTCATACGACCACATCAATCATCCTCCTTCAGTATCACCTCATTGAGGTATCTATGATGAGCTCTGCATGGGAAACAACCTATAGCATGCTACTAGGGAGAAATGGCGTGTCTTTACTTTAGATCCTGGTTACATTCATGCAAGATTGGGGTCAATTGGAATTGGAATTAGAGTTGACTTTACTTACCACCCTGCATCCTTGCCTTAACTATAGCTCTTTTACTAACACTTTTCCTCCCCTCCTCAGTCTGGCTCTTTGAAGTCTTTAGAACAAAAATCTTTGAGAGAATCTGTTCATCCTAGATGTGTGTAATTACAATGATTAAATGTGGAGTTGAAATATCAGGTTACAAGGTGAATTCAGGTGAAGATCTGGCATCTCGAACTAGGTCAGGGAGTAGACCTTCCATCCTGTCCTATACATATGGAGCTGTTTTTAGAATGATAATTCATACAGTATGATAATCGTACATTATACTCTCTAGAGATACCTTATAATGGGTACATTTATTTACAGTTCACCTGTTTGAAACTTAAGTGTCCTGTATCTCTTTTTTTACCCCACTTCATTGAAATTCAGAGATACAGTGACTGTACAAAACATTAGGAACACCTTCCTAATATTGAGTCCGGGGCATGGACAAGGTGTCAAAAGCATTCCATAGGGATACTGGCCCATGTTGACGTCAATGCTTCCCACTGTTGTGTCAAGTTGGCTGGATCTCTACTCCAAATAGCTCATTCCATCTAATCCCACAGATTGAGATCTGGTGACTGGGCAGGCCACTGCAGTAAGCTGAATTCACTCTCATATTCGTGGAACCATTCCTGGACAATCCTAGCCTTGTGGCATGGGTCATTATCCTGCTGAAAAAATTAATTAGCAGATGGATGCACTGCTTCCATGAAGGGATGCACCTGATTGGCAATAATGCACAGATATCCTGTGGTATTCATACATTGCTCCACTTTTATCAAAGAGCCCAATGTGTGTGAAAACACACCCCACACCATCACACCCCACCAGCCTGCAATGTTGACACGTGGCATGATGGGTACATGTACTCGTGGTTTTCTCCATACCCTAGTCCTCCCATCAGCGTAAAACAGAAGAATCGGGATTCATCAGACCAGGCAATGTTTTTTCAATTCTCCAGTGTCCAGTGCTTTTGTTCCTTAGCCCACTGCAACCACAGTTTTTTGTTTTTTTGCTGAAAAAAGTGGAACTCTGTAAGGTTGTTGGTTGCCATACCTCATTTGTGTCAAGGAACGATGAGTTGTGCATTATTTGATGGGTCTTTGGACACCAATGTTGTACTGGACAGTCAGTTGACTAACTGTAGCCCGTCTGTTGCTCTGCACAATTCGTGTCAGCTTCCTTTGTCCTCTTTCATCAATTACACGTTTATGACCACTGGCCTGCCATTGGTTGGATGTCCTTTGGGTGGTGGACCATTCTTTATACACACAGGAAACTGTTGAGCGTGACAAACCCAGCAGCGTTGCAGTTCTTGACACACTCAAACCGGTGTGCCTGGCACCTACTGCCATATCCCATTCAAAGGCACTTAAATATTTTGTCTTGCCCATTCACCCTCTGAATGGCACACACACACAATCCATGTCTCAATTGTATCAAGGCTTAAACATCCTTCTTTAACCTGTCTCCTCCCCTTCATCTACACTGATTGAATTGGATTTAATAGGTGACATCAATAAGGGATCATAGCTTTCACCTGTATTCACCTGGGCTGTAGTGTCAGCCTAGCGACCGTTGCCTAGTGACAGGCGGGGGACCTGATGACCAGCGATGCAGAACGAACTGAACTGATTGTTTTTCTTCACCTTGTTGTTTTGTTTACGTCATGTAAAAAAATGTTTTGTACACTCAGTGTACATTTGTATCTCTGTGTCTGTCTGATGGTATCTAACGGGAGACACGCTTACTGACCTTCAGACACTCTGAGAGATGGATTAGATGTCCTGAGCAGAGACGACAAGACTGTCCTCCCTCCTAATCAGCTTAAAATGATGATTAATCTGCTAAAAGTACCACTGAGCTGAGTTAATTGTTAAAAGTATCACATTGTTCAGTTAATGTAGAGCTCAGTTGAAACCATAGAGCTAAGTTAATGTGAAAAGTACCATAGAGCTGAGTTTAATGCTCAAAGTACCACATACTCCAGTTAATGCTCAGTTCGAGACCAATCTTCACACTCATCCTTTCTGCTTCACAGTTCATACATACTCAATAAGTTCATACATATGAGTGGAGACCCAGACACACCTCACCTTATTAAAATAATAAAGTCAGGGACAGATTACATCTCAAATGGCACCCTATTCCCTATGTAGTACACTACTTTTGACCAGGGCCCATAGGTAATAGGGTGCCATTTGGGACACAGCGTCAGATGCTATCGAAAAGGATAATATCCTTCTAAAAGTAGTTGTTCCTTGACAATAAGGCCAAGCTTCAAGAGGATATTCCAGCAATCTGTTGATTTAAAAAACAAGTTGACCTGCTCATAACCCAGTCAAATTCAGCCTTTATGGATTATGAGACTGTACAAAAGCCCATTCTCCTTCCCCTGTTACCCATCCCTCAGAGCTAACTGCCATTATCCAAAATTAGATCCCCGAAACATCTCAGTGATTTAGATTGGATATGACTGTTGCCTCCCTGTCCTTAACCCCTCCTCTCTCTGAGTCATCAGGTCATTTGAATCGGCCATTTAACCACCCTATTAACACAGCCTATGCATCAACCTGGCCTGGGTTATCAGACAGTTATAGACAGTTATTTACATTTATGTTGGGTTAAAATAATGTTAAAAGGGGAGAAACGAGATAATGTAATTATGTGGACACTGAGACGGTCCTGATAATGTAATTCACATTGCTACTCCTTTTTATCTGTGGTGGTAATGGTGGGTGAGTATGAGGACATATACCATACTGTCTATGGGCATTCCATACAGTTATCATCAATGTAATATGATCAATTCCATATGTAATAATAATACATGTCCGTTTCAGACCTCTGGTGATTCATAGTGTTGATGAACAACTAAGGAGGGATTTTAAGAGAAAAACCACAAGCAATTTCCATTCATGTCAAGTGGTTTGTCATGCAAGGGAAAGGAAATGCAGCCTTTACAAATACTAAGGCCTCTCAATGGAGCCACTACATTGATAACGCTTCAGAGAACAAACTGCAATGTATACATCCTTAATGATAAAATAGGATTTCCCCTTTTCATTAATTTGCAGGGAGCTGAGGTCAAAACAGAAAAGGAGAGGGCCCAGGGCGCAAGCAGAACGCTTGTATGGCTACAGTAGTAGGCCTCCAATACAACTCTAATGTACAGCGTTATCCTGTCTAGCACAGCATCTAGTGAGGCAAGTATTAGATTCCAGTTCTGGAGAGAAAGCTTCATATACACACTGGCAAGAAATGAAAGTGGAGTGACCCTGTGTCGGCTTGCTGTCCGTGTCTGTGCTGAGGGGGAGAAGCACACGGACTGACTCTCTGATGAGGACATGTTTTACTCTCATATTATTCTACTGAAACCCATGCCAACAGGGATGCAGGAATCAGCTACCCATAAAACAGTTAGGAAATGTTCCAAACACAACAAGTTCCATTACTGGCTAATGAAATCTATTTTCCTGGCACTGAATCTCGTATGTCGTAAACTTCACATTCGCCCCGGAGGGGTATACTACGATTGAAGCTAGATCTACTCAGGGTTTTCTAAAGCTAGCCAGCTTCAGTTAGCTTCACATTCCTGCTCAGGCTCCATCTGTACTACGACGGTGGATATCGCTCATCCGCCTGCCGCTAACTCTAGCAGGCTTGTAACTGCATGTGCATGTCGCACGTGGCTAGTCCAACACCGAACTGTTCATTGAGACAATGCTGAAACATCAATCCATGGGCGAGTCAGTGCCACATTTTAGTTTGTACCAAATGGCAAAAAAAGTTATTTTGCAAATTCAGCAGGCTATGGTGTGAAATAGGCTTGTTGGAGTGCCATCTTTATTGTATTACTTATCATTAATGGCGTCTTTGGTGTGCTTTGGTGTGGTTATCAATGCACAAGCGCCTTTTTTCCCACTCCTATCGATAAAATAATTGTATTAAGTCATAAACAAGTTTTACTGTGGGTGAAGTTTCAAATGCATTCTGTCATTACTAAATGTGTAATGTGATAGGTATTTTAAAATTACTATTTTTTTAACACACAAAAATATTTAATCAGTCATCTTCCTCAAATGAAGGGGATGATGACACAATCTTTGCGAGAGGGAGGGAATCTTCTGATTTCATTAGTCCTCAACTCGCGGCTCAGACACTTCATTCAGGATAAATGGAATTAACCCTGAGTTAACCTGCTCAAGGGCGGGCTATTTCTGAAGGATTCGTTGCCATAGAAATGTACCTGGTTAAAAGGTGAACTACTTTTGTTGTACCGGTTATCCCGAGTTGAACTCAGAGTTGACCAAAGTTACCTCGCTAAGTCCCCAAACCACATACGTAGTATAGGGCTCTGAGTCAAGTTGATATAGCTGTCTCCCCTTTTAATCAACAAAGACATCCAACCTTTACATCTCCCTTCTCTCTTTGTTTTTAAGACACAGAGCTAATGGCTTATAAAAGTTTGGTTAGCATATGACGTGGATTTACTTTAAGCAAATTAAACCCCAAACAGGTTCTTCAGGCTATTAAGCAAATTAAATCAGAGATGTAAGCAGACCTGGGTCGTATTTGTCAGATTAGGAAGGGTCTGTTATGTGTTGTAGACAAGATTGGCATTCGGAGAACTGGACCAGTGTGGCTAGTTAGTTTCTTCCTTCTTCCCCTTCTCCTCTCAGTCAATTGATTGCATCTGTGTTATAATACATCATCTGCCAGCCAGGATTTCATGAGTCCAGGCAGATCTATCAATGACATAGCCTCCCTATGCCTGGGCTGCTATATTGTTAAATTGCACTTTAATTCAATTAGGCCAAGCTAACTATGAGGGCTTAAATCAATCACTGAGTCAATAACAAAACCTAAAGTGGACGTAGACGCAAGTGTCAGAGCCCGCCCTCATCAAATACAGTCAGGTTAGGAAGGAATGCTCTCTTGTCAGACCCAGAGGTTTAAAAAGGTATATGAATTATTGAACTTTAAGTGATATTTTTTGTCCAGGGCACTCTTTCGTGATCTAGGTCACTCTGGTTGAAAATAACTAAACACACACAGTTACAATGAGCCGTTTGTGTTTCACTTAACTGACAGTTGAGAAAAGGATTTCGGACAGGATCTGTTTGAGAGTGGATCCCAGCTGTTTGAGTCACGACTCAGCAGTGTTGTCAAGTATTTAATGTAGGGTTAGGGTCAATTCAAATTGAAGTCACAATTCAGGAAGAGAAGTAAAAATGCATTTATTTATTTTTTATAAATAGCTTTTCCTTTTCAGTTATTGAATTGGAATTTGACTCACTTCAATTCGAATTGACCCCAATCCTGATTGAAATGCTTAATGAAGTCTTTAGTAGCTGGTTCTCTTTATACTCTATCTCTGTCCTTGCATGCTATGGTGACTGGAGAAGCAATTTCCACTCTATACAGAAGGTCCTTGCATGTTATAATGACTCCATCCATGGTGCCAGTGTCTTGTATGGTCTCATGTGTCTCTGTCTCTAGGTCTGGACTGTAAACACATTATCTCAATCATGTAATGAGGATGCACTTATTGACCTTGACCTATGTGAATGAGAGGAAAGCCTCCCTCCCTCTTCCTCCAACCTCTCCCCCTTCCTCTAAAGTCTGGATTTCACCATCATAATATGGATGTATTTTCTCATGTCGAAGCATTTGTTACATTTGGCAATTCCAGTGTTTCTTTTTATGGGCGTTACTTTTTATTTCACCTAGTATAATTACTGCAAACTATTTTTAGATCGGGCCTGTGAGGGAAGTCTTGTGTAAATGTTTCAACGGTCATTGTGCCTAATGGCCGTGTTAAATTGCTTGTTTCCCTATATTTTCTATGGCACATTTGCCACTGGCTCATTATATTGTATTTATATAGCATGGTCTTTGGCCTCCATTGTACTGTAGCTACTCCTTCACTGGCAGCCATTGTGATGAAGTGTCTGACATTGTCAGAGATTATGGTGTGTTGCACACATTAAGCTGGTGCATGCACGCATACACACGCAGCTCCTCCCCTTGTCCTCCCCATTACCCCCGTCCACTCTCTCTCCACTCAATCTGTGAAAGGAAACAGCGCTCTGCACTTTACAGTCCCTCCCAATACATCTGTCTGCAAGCCAAGCTTTCATATCTGCTTCAATAATCTCATGCACTGGCTGTCTAATCGGCAGGCTCCTAACCTTGTGCTTCCTATCATTGTTGGAGAGGCAGTTGGCCCTGGCCCAGCCCTATACCTAGCCCCATGCCCTCACCCGGCACACAGCACATCCATCCCAGCCCCATATGTTGAGAGATGTGCTCTCAGGCTGTCAGGCCCCTCCACTCCGCCATTTCTGACTCTGCACTCAGTACAGAGACCGGGCTAAAAGTGAGGGGCAGTGAGAGGTGAAATGAAACCCCTTCTCGACTCGGCCAGGCAGGTAATGCTACGAGGTCACTTCCCCTCTGGCCAGGAAGGAAAGGATCATCTGGCCAACAGCGCTCAAGGGAATGAGATGGAGAGAGAGAGAGAGAAGGGGAGGGGCGGGGCGGAGGGCTAGCGAGAGAGGGGGAGCTAGTGGCTCACCTCTCCTGATAATAGGTGCTTAGCACAGCACTGGCAACGAGACAGCGAAAGAGACAGAGATGGACAATAGAGTAGGGCTGGCAGCCAGCGTGAGGCTCTCTTTACATTTTTACATTTTAGTCATTTAGCAGACGCTCTTATCCAGAGCGACTTACAGTTAGTGAGTGCATACATTATTTTTTATTTTTCATACTGGCCCCCTGTGGGAATCGAACCCACAACCCTGGCGTTGCAAACGCCATGCTCTACCAACTGAGCTACATCTTTCAGCCCTTGGTGACAAGAGGAGAGTGACACTGCTTCTGAGTCACTCAGTCAATCAATCTGTCCATCAGCGACGTGAAAGAGTCACCAGTTATCCCTCAATGGACTACTACTATCTCTACCTTACTGACGCTCGCTCGCTCTCTCTCTCTTTTCTTTCTTTCGTTCTCTCTCTGTCTCCCTCTCTCCCTCTCTGTTGTGTATTGATATTCTAGTTTGTCCCTTTAGGACACCTGTAACGCCCCCCTGCTTACGTACATTGGAATGCTTGGAATGTTTTGTCCTGTGAAACGCATTAAACAATGCCCACGTTAGTTTCTACTCCCGTCTCATGTCCTGTCCTTATATTAGTTGTATACGTAATACAGTGTGCTATACAACAAAACTGGCGATGAGGAAGAAACGTTCTCACATTTGTGTTCATTACATTCGGTAGAAAGTGTCACCCTGATCTGCTTCACCTGTCTTGTGCTTGTCTCCACCCCCCTCCAGTTGTCACCCATTTCCCCCCATTATCCCCTGTGCATTTATACCTGTGTTTTATGTTTGTCTGTTGCCAGTTCGTCTTGTCTCGTCAAGCCTACCAGTGTACTCCTGTTTCTCCTTAGCCCTTGTTGTTCTAGTTTTTCCGGTTTTGACCACTCTGCCTGCCCTGACCCTGAGCCTGCCTGCAGTTCTGTACCTGTCTGACACTGCCCTGGATTACTGACCTCTGCCTGCCCTGACCCTGCGCCTGCCTGCCGTTTGGTACCTTACTGACTCTGCCCTGGATTACCGACCTCTGCCTGCCCTTGGCCTGTCGTCTGCCTGCCCCCTGTTTTGTTAATAAACATCTGTGATTCGAACTGTCTGCATCTGGGTCTTATCCTGAGTTCTGATAGTACGAACTGACCATGACTCAACTAGCAGACTCGGACCAGCTCCGCAACGCCATCTCCTCCCAAGGAGCCACCATTGGGAGGCACGAGGAGTTACTTCGAGGTCTTATGGAAGGATTCCAGACCTTGGCAGAACGCCATGACCGGGCCTTGAAAACATTGCTGGAGCAATTCCATGGATTTTCTGTTAGGCAGCCAGCCATGACAGTAACCACCCAGCCCCTCAGTAACCCCGCTGTCAGCAGCGCATCTCTCCAGGCTACCCCAGCTTCCCGAGAACCCTGTTTACATCCTTCAGAACGCTTTGCTGGAGAGTCAAGAACTTGTCAGGTATTTCTCTCTGTGTTCCCTCATCTTCGAGCTGCAGCACTCGTCCTTCCTCTAGGACTGCTCAAAGATAGCGTACCTCATAACGCTGATGTCCGGGAGGGCTCCTGCCTGAGCTACGGCGGTGTGGGAACAACAATCTGCCGTGTGCGTCAGTCTGGAGGAGTTCATGGCTGAGGTGAAAAAGGTTTTAGATTCTCCATTGTCCGGGAGAGAGGCTGCCCGGAAGTTACTCCAGCTTTGTCAAGAATCCCGCAGTGTGGCGGACTATGCAGTTGATTTCTGCACGTTGGCTGCCGAGAGTGCCTGGAACACAGAATGCCTGTTTGACACGTTCCTTCATGGATTATTGGAGGAGGTTAAAGACCAGTTCGCAGCCCGGTAGCTGCCTATGGATCTCGAGTCGCTCATTGCCTTGACCATCCAGATAGATGGGCGGCTACGGGAGCGTAGGAGGGAGAGGAGGTCTGATTCTGGTCCCACTCGCTCGCCCAAGGATTCCACCTTGCCTCCGAGGAATCCTGGAAGTCCCCGGCTTCTACGTAGCATAGAGTCTCCGAGGTCTACCGACTCACCTCTTCCAGAGCCGATGCAACTCGGCAGAGCTATGCTGTCTCCAGCCGAATGTTTACACAGACTTAACCCCAAGAGTTGTCTGTGTTGCAGGACTACCGGTCATTACGTGTCTACCTATCCATTAAAAGACCAGGCTCATCAGTAGGTACGAGTACTCTGGTGGGCCATACGGATAATTTTCCTTCTCCCCTTACTCGCACCCCTCTTTATGCCATCGTGCTGTGGGAGGACCAGTCGAAATCTCTCCAGGTTCTCATTGACTGTGGGGCCGACGAGAATTTCATGGACGCTACCCTGGTGTAAGAGCTGGGCATCCCCACTCAGCCCCTCTCCATTCCCATTGCCTGACGTTGGCGCAGCCTGCCCCAGGAAGTCTTCCTGTGGGCTCGGAAGAAGCCTCAGACCTCTCCGCCGTTCCCGCGGAGTAGTAGGACCTCCAGGAGGTTTTCAGCAATGGCCGGGCCACTTCGCTTCCTCCGCATCGATCCTATGACTGCGGGATCAACCTTCTCCCGGGCAATACACCACCCCAGGGATGGCTGTATTCACTGTCAGGTCAGGAGACCAAGGCTATGGAGATGTGCATCGAGGACTCCCTGGCTGCAGGGTGTATCTGTACTTCTGCCTCCCCCGCCGGCACAGGGTTCTTCTTTGTGGAGAAGAGGGACAAAACCCTTGCCCGTGCATCGACTACCGGGGCCTCAATGACATCACGGTTAAGAACCACTACCCGCTACCATTCATCGCCTCAGCTTTCGAGCCGCTCCAGGGGGCCACTCTTTTCTCTAAGTTGGACCTGCAGAACGCCTACCATCTGGTGCGGATACGGGAAGGTGATGAGTGGTAGACAGCCTTCAACACTGCTAGCGGACACTACGAATACCTGGTGATGCCATTAAGTCTGACCAACGCTCCTGCTGTGTTCCAGGCACTGGTTAATGATGTTCTCCACGACCTGTTGAACCAGTTCATGTTCATTCCCCGCTCAGCTCAAGAACACGTTCTCCACGTCCAACAGGTCCTCCAGCATCTCTTGGAGAACCAGCTTTTTGTCAAAACTGAAAAATGCGGATTCCATTGCTCCACCATGTCCTTCCTTGGATACATCATCGCTGCTGGTAATGTGCAGATGGATCCTGGAAAGGTGAACGCGGTGGTGGATTGGCCCCAACCCACGTCCAGAGTGCAGCTGCAACGCTTCTTAGGATTTGCCCATTTCTATCGCTGTTTTATCCAAGGTTACAGCACCCTGGCTTCTCCCATTTCAGCACTCACCTCTCCCAAGGTCCCGTTCACGTGGTCCTCAGCTGCTGACCAGGCGTTCCTGGACGTTAAGCACCACTTAACCACAGCTCCCATATTAATCCATCCGGACCCATCCCGTCAGTTTGTGGTGGAGGTAGACGCTTCAGATGTCGGAGTGGGGGCCGTCCTGTCCCAGCGTTCTGCCCTGGACCTTAAGCTGCATCCCTGCGCTTTCTTCTTTCACCGTCTTAACGCCACGGAGAGGAATTATGATGTGGAGAATCGAGAGCTACTCTCGGTGAAGATGGCATTGGAGGAGTGGAGGCACCGGTTAGAGGGGGCAGAACATCCATTCATTGTGTGGACGGATCTCAAGAACCTGTAATTATCTCTGCACTGCCAAGTGTCTCAACTACAGGCAAGCTCAATGGGCCCTGCTGTTCACCCGGTTCAACTTTACCATCTCCTACCGCCCGGGGTCCAAGAATGTTAAGCCGGATGCGCTTTCACGCCTCTATAGACACGCTGCTACACCCTCGGACCCCGAGACCATCCTTTCTACCTCGTGTCTGGCGGCCCAGACGCTGCCCGCTCCCTGGTCCTGGAATGGGCTCATTCCTCCAGGCTTGCCTGCCACCCTGGCTCCCTTCGGACACTGGCCTTTTTTGCGACAACGCTTTTGGTGGCCCACCATGGTCCCTGAAGTCTCCACGTTTGTCGCCGCCTGCACTGTCTTTGCTCAGAATAAGACTCCTCGCAAGCTCAGGCTGGCCTCCTTCAACAGCTAAACTGACCGTGAAACCAGACAACAAGCCAAAATGCTTCAAAGCTAGACCTGTCCCATATGCCATAAAACCAAAATGTGAAACTGAGCTAAACAGACTAGTCGAAAGTGGAGTATTGGATCCAGTGAATGTTAGTGAATGGGCTACACTCGTCATTTCAGTCATAAAAAGATGGATCACTCGGAGGCTTCCTTTTGGAATCACCTCAGCTCCAGCCTTGTTTCAGAGAGCTATAGACCAGATACATTGAGCGGGCTCACCGGGGTCCAATGTTACCTCGACGATCTACTCATCACCGGCAAAGATGAGCAGGAGCACCTGAGAAACCAGAACGCTACACTACAGAGACTGGAGGAGTACGGTCTGAGGGTTGAGTACCTGGCCACGTCATCGACAGTTCGGGGCTCCACAAGGTGCCATCAAAGGTGAAGGCTGTCGCCGAAGCTCCATCCCCACAGAACGTGAGTCAGCTGAGATCATTCTTAGGACTACTGACGTACTACGCAAAGTTTGTGCCGAACCTAGCCAGTGCATTAACTTTTGAACAAAAACACACATCATGCCATCAGGTGAAGAACAGCCAATTGCTTTCACATCACAGACCTTAAGTAAAGCCGAAAACAATTATGCACAGATAGAGCGCGAAGCGCTCACCATTGTGTTTTGAGTTAAGAAATGTCATCAGTTTCTGTAGGATATGGGTGTATCGGTACATTATTGTATCAATATTAGGGTATTGGCATGTGTGTGTTAGGGTTAGGGGGGGTAACAGGGCTGGGAAGTGTGGGTAATTGGTGTGTGGGTAAGTGGGCTGAGGAATAGGGGTAAATGTCTGTTAATTTTATTATAGGCAGAGCACTGTATCTTCTCAGGAAATTGGATTAAAAAGAAGGGAGGAAAGAAGAGATGAGATGCAGAGACGCAGATAGCAGGACATATGTTCCCTGTGTCACATTTTTCTCTCTCTCTCTCTCTCTCTCTCTCTCTCTCTCTCTCTCTCTCTCTCTCTCTCTCTCTCTCTCTCTCTCTCTCTCTCTCTCTCTCTCTCTCTCTCTCTCTCTCTCTCTCTCTCTCTCTCTCTCTCACTCTCTTTCTCTTTCTGTGTCTTTAGGAGGAGGAGGAGGAGGAGGATAAGCGAGTGAAGGAGGAAGAGAGGAACGGGAGGATAGAGCCGGTGGGGAGAGCATACTTATGCGTAGAACACTCCCCTACGGTTTCTCTGGAGTAAGTGCACTGAACATCCCCATCCTCCAGGGAAGAATGGACTCACCAAACTGTCTTCATGTATTACAACCACCCACACCTCTGTACTGGGAGAATGGACTCATCCAAGGACCATCTTTTATGAGTCATACCATGTACTATACACTGAGTGTACAAAACAGTACTATCAAATCAAATCAAACTTAATTTGTCACATACAAGTGTTTAGCAGATGTTATTGTGGGTGTAGCTAAATGCTTCTGCTTCTAGCTCCGACAGTGCAGTAATATCTAACAAGTAATATCTAGCAATTTCACAAGATATACCGAATACACACAAATCTAAGTAAGGAATGGAATTAAGAATATATACATATATGGACGAGCAATGACAGAACTGCATGGACTAAGATACAGTAGAATAGTGTAGAATAGTATAGAATACAGTATATACATATGAGATGAGTAATGCAAGATATGTAAACATTATTAAAGTGACTAGTGTTCCATTTCTTAAAGTGGCCAGTGATTTCTAGTCTATGTCTATAGGCAGCAGCCTCTAATGTGCTAGTGATGGCTATTTAATAGTCTGATGGCCTTGAGATAGAAGCTGTTTTTCAGTCTCTCGGTCCCAGCTTTGATGCACCTGTACTGACCTCGTCTTCTGGATGATAGCAGGGTGAACAGGCAGTGGCTCCGGTGGTTGTTGTCCTTGATGATCTTTTTGGCCTTCCTGTGACATCAGGTGCTGTAGGTGTCCTGGAGCGCTGGTACTTTGCCCCCGGTGATGCATTGGGCAGACCACACCACCCTCTGGAGAGCCCTGCGATTGCGGGCGGTGTAGTTGCTGTACCAGGAGGTGATACAGCCCGACAGGATGCTCTCAATTGTGCATCTGTAAAAGTTTGTGAGCGTTTTAGGTGCCAAGCCACATTTTTCAGCCTCCTGAGGTTGAAGAGGATCTGTTGCGCCTTCTTCAGCACACTGTCTGTGTGGGTGGACTATTTCAGTTTGTCAGTGATGTGTACGGGAAGGAACTTGAAGCTTAACACCTTCTCCACTGCGGTCCCATTGATGTGGATAGTGAGGTGCACCCTCTGCTGTTTCTTGAAGTCCACGATCATCTCCTTTATTTTGTTGACGTTGAGTGAGAGGTTATTTTCCTGGCACCACACTCCCAGAGCCCTCACCTCCTCCCTGTAGGCTGTCTCGTCATTGTTGGTAATCAAGCCTACTACTATTGTGTCGTCTGCAAACTTGATGATTGAGTTGGAGTACAGGAGTGGGCTGAGCACGCACACTTGTGGGGCCCCAGTGTTGAGGATCAGCGAAGTGGAGGTGTTGTTTCCTACCTTCACCACCTGGGGGCGGCCCATCAGGAACTCCAGGACCCAGTTGCACAGGGCGGGGTTCAGACCCAGGGCCTCGAGCTTAATGATGAGCTTGGAGGGTACTATGATGTTGAAGGCTGAGTTATAGTCAATGAACAGCTTTCTTACATAGGTATTCCTCTTGTCCAGATGGGAAAGGGCAGTGTGCGGTGTGATGGCGATTGCATCGTCTGTGGATCTACTGGGGCGGTAAGCAAATTGAAGTGGGACTAGGGTGACAGGTAAGGTAGAGGTGACATGATCCTTGACTAGTCTCTGAAAGCACTTCATGATGACAGAGGTGAGTGTGACGGGGTGATAGTAATGTAGTTCAGCAGACTGGGATAGGGAGAGATTGAATATGTCTGTAAACACACCAGCCAGCTGGTCTGCGCATGCTCTGATGCCGCGGCTAAGGATGCCGTCTGTGCCGGCAGCCTTGCAAAGGTTAACACGCTTAAATGTCTTACTCACGTCGGCCACGGAGAAGGAGAGCCCACAGTCCTTGGTAGTGGGCCGCGTCGGTGGCAGTGTGTTATCCTCAAAGCGGGCGATGAAGGTGTTTAGCTTTTCCGGAAGCAAGACATCGGTGTCGGCGACGTGGCTGGTTTTCCTTTTGTATACACTCTTTCCATGCCATAGATTGACCAGGCGAATCCAGGTTAAAGCTGTGATCCCTTATTGATGTCACCTTTTTAAATCCACTTCAATCAGTGGAGATGAAAGGGAGGACACAGTTTAAAGAAGGATTTTTAAGCGTTGAGACAATTGGGACATGGATTGTGTATGTCTGCCATTCAGAGGGTGAATGGGCAAGACAATATATTTAAGTGCCTTTGAGCGGGTTATGGTATTAGGTGCCAAGCGCACCGGTTTGTGTCAAGAACTTCAACGCTGCTGGGTTTTTCACACTCAACAGTTTCCCGTATGTAGCAAGAATGGTCCACCACCCAAAGCATATCCAGCCAACTTGACAACTGTGGGAAGCATTTGAGTCAACATGTGCCAGCATCCCTGTGGAACGCTTTCAACACCTTGTAGTCCATGCCAGGACAAATTGAGGCTGTTCTGAGGGCAAAAGGGTGCAACTAGGGTTGTTGCGGTGACTGTATTACCCCCAAACCGGCGGTCACGAGTCATGAAGGCAGTCAAATTCCACGTGACCGTTTAGTCACGGTAATTAGGCTTCTCCAAGCTCTGATGCTGCTGATGGTCATTAGTAGCCTACCAAACTTGCTAACTGCCTGGTAATCAGCACTCTATTGTCCCTCTAATCACTCTTCTATCAATGCAAATGTGATTGAAAATCTAATCAAACACTTTTTGAGAGCCCATGAGCTCATGTTGCACAACATTTCTATAGGCTATGCAATTGCGTGAGAAAACAGAGTGATGGCTTCTATTAAAAAGAGGAGGATCTCATCAGCTTTCTATAGGCTAGGCCTACTATATTTATTTCTAAACTTTCCTAATATTAAGCACATTGCTTAGGAGTACAGCCTACCTGGCTGGCATGAAAATGAACCACGGAAAAGCATTGTTCATTTGCTTTTTAAATGCATAGATGACATGTATTTTTCCCCCTGCCCCTGTTTTGAGACAGGTGCATGATAATGGTCCATTCTAAATCAAAACACATTTCACACATATATTATTTAGTATATGTAAAGACAAGATTAAATCAAGAATAGTCTGGTGGGTGACAATATTAGCCTATCACTTGTGAGTTATATATTATCACTTGTGAATAATGCCCAGCTTAAGGCAAGAAACAAAGCATTTTTTTTTGTGCTACTTTTTCGAATCCTAGTCGCGCACATCATGTAGTCTAGCCCATAGGCCTACAGTACCAGTCAAAAGTTTGGACACACCTACTCATTAAGGGTTTTTCTTTATTTGTACTATTTTCTACATTGTAGAATAATAGTGAAGACATCAAAACTATGAAATAACACATATGGAATTATTTATTAACCTAAAAAGTGTTAAACAAATATATTTTATATTTGAGATTCTTCAAATAGCCACCCTTTGCCTAGATGACAGCTTTGCACACTCTTGGCATTCTCTCAACCAGCTTCATGAGGTAGTCACCTGGAATGCATTTCAATTAACAGGTGTGCCTTGTTAAAAGTTAATTTGTGGAATTTCTTTCCTTCTTAATGCGTTTGAGCCAATCAGTTGTGTTGTGACAAGGTAGGGGTGGTATACAGAAGATAGCCCCATTTGGTAAAAGACCAAGTCCATATTATGGCAAAAACAGTTCAAATAAGCAAAGAGAAACGACAGTCCATCATTACTTTAAGACATGAAGGTCAGTCAATCTGTAACATTTGAAGAACTTTTAAACTGGTTCTCATAGACTGCTGCAGAGTTAATTGCACCTCAGTTTGCAGCCCAAATAAATGCTTCACAGAGTTCAAGTAACAGACACATCTCAACATCAACTGTTCAGAGGAGACTGCGTGAATCAGGCCTTCATGGTCGAATTGCTGCAAAGAAACCATCTACTAAAGGACACCAATAACAAGAAGGGACTTGCTTGGGCCAAGAAACACGAGCAATGGACATTAGACCGGTGGAAATATGTATTTTGGTCTGATGAGTCCAAATTTGAGATTTTTGGTTCCAACTGCCATGTCTTTGTGAGACGCAGAGTAGGTGAACGGATGATCTCCGCATGGGTGGTTCCCACCATGAAGCATGGTGGAGGAGGTGTGATGGTGTGGGGGTGCTTTGCTGGTGACGCTGTAGGTGATTTATTTAGAATTCAAGTCACACTTAACCAGCATGGCTACCACAGCATTCTGCAGCGATATGCTATCCCATCTGGTTTGCGCTTATTCCCACTATCATTTGTTTTTCAACAGGACAATGACCCAAAACACACATCCAGGCTATGTAAGGCTATTTGACCAAGAAGGAGAGTGGTGGAGTGTTGCATCAGATGACCTGGCCTCCACAATCACCCAACCTCACCCAATTAAGATGGTTTGGGATGAGTTGGACCGCAGAGTGAAGGAAAAGCAGCCAAGAAGTGCTCAGCATATGTGGCAACTCCTTTAAGACTGTTGTAAAAGCATTCCTCATGAAGCTGGTTGAGAGAATGCCAAGAATGTGCAAAGCTGTCATCAAGGCAAAGGGTGGCTACTTTGAATAATCTAAAATGTAAAATATATTTTGATTTGTTTAACACTTTTTCGGTTACTACATGATTCCATATGTGTTATTTCATAGTCTTGATGTCATTATTATTCTACAATGTAGAAAATAGCAAAAATAAAGAACAACCCTTGAATGAGTAGGTGTTTCCAAACTTTTGACTGGTACTGTATATGTTTTGATAAGGTTTGTATCACAACTAAAGTGGCCGAATAACTTCTTAAAATTAAGCACATTAATCCACTTTACAAGAGGTGTAGAGCCTAACTGGCATACATCAGCAGCACGTGAGTTTCAAGTTTGGGGAAGATAATTTTCACTGCCGTGTACACATTGCTGAGCTTATATTGTGAAGAAATAGAGAAATAGTTTATCAACATTTTAATCTAAACGTTCTGATCTGTTGCGTCAGCCACAGTTCGTTAGGCTTACTCATCTTGTTGGCTGACGAAAAGTTATTCCAAGATCTTTAATATGCACCTCGGAATTGGATAAGGACGCGCGCAGTTGTGTCCCCGATGTGTCTGTCTTCACGTGTAGCCTGTGAGAAAGACCCGATCACATGATGGAGAGCCATGTGAGTGAGAGGTGCTTCGGAGCCCACAGCACTCAGGGAGAAGGGCACAACGCAGCACTCCGGGCCAAGGGCACAATGGCCACTGGTCGCATAAGGCATGGATTTTTTTAGGGTGCATTATGGCCACACAAAGGGTATGCCGCCGTGTCAAATTGTGAATGAGTGACTGAGTGTACAGCCTGCGCAAAAAAACTAAGCAGAGCTCATGCCTTTCACGACACTTTTTTCAAATCATCATTAGAGTCGCATCATGCAGCCTTACAATGTGTATTAAAAATCTAAACATATAGCCCAATGTTTGTAGAACAACTAAAGTTACATTAATAACTCTAAATTAAGCATATAGGAGTACCTATTTCTTTGTAAACCGCTCAACACAGAAAAGCCGCATGTGCACTCTCCCTCATCGTTTGGAGAAAATATCCTTTCTATTTTATTCAGCTATGTTCAATTATATTCTTCATACTATAAAATAATGCCATGGAATTCTAAGCAAATCTTGAATGCTAAATAAACTAGTATAGCCCACAGCCATTTGGCATAGCCAGATCAGGACTTAACATAAGGACAACTCAGAGTATGCTATTCTGTTCTTCTGAAGTAGACTACATTTTCTTCATATCATGTTTCTTTAGACCTGTCTGAAATAAATCATGGATTTATTGTGATGGTGTAGGCTATATTACATGGATTTATTAGAGTTTTTAAAATTAGATGTTCCAAAGGTCTGCATCAGTGGCTTGTAGGCTGTGTGGAAGCCAGGAGATGCTAAATGTGTGTATGTTAATTAACGGTCAGTTACCATGACACTGACAGTTATTTGCTTGACAATCACCGGCTGATGAAATTTCGTGACCGCCACAGGTGCAACTCAATATTAGGAAGGTGTTCCTAATGTTTTGTACACTCAGTGTAGTACTCATCTCAGTACTCAATAACATTGTAGGATCAGATGTTCCATACTCAAAATATACACCATTATAACATAGTTACAGTACACTACAGACACATTTTTAAAGACCATCTTATACTCAGTGCATGTATTCACTATCAGTGTTATCATCATCATCTGTCACGATTCTCTAAAGCAGAACCCAGAAGCAGACCAGGACAAGGTGAGTAGAACGAAGGTGCGTATTTATTTACAGACTCAAATGTGGGAGCAGAATAATCCAGGAGACGGAGCGGGCAGCGGAGGTGAGTTGGTGTGAGTGAGTAGGCAGATCCAATGGTGTCACAGAAGCCACCGACGACCAGGCATAGGTGGGGTGAATGTTCCGGGAGAATGACTGTAGACAGAGTAAACAGAGGTGAGTACACAGCAAGCAAAAAGTACAGAACAACAAAACTAACTCTAGTAAACTTGAGGCTGATACGCTGACACAACATACTGTTCATGGCTAACGATCCGGCAGGGAATGGATGTCAGGTCAGAGCTTATGAAGTGGAGAGGTGATGATCTGGACCAAGTGTACAGATAGCTGATGAGATGCAGGTGCGGGTAATAGAGAGATCTCCCGCCTAGCTTCGTCGCCTGGCAACCAGACAGGGTGCGTTCAGGAACCTCAGGAAACAGACTCCAGAACAGAAAACAGGCAACACAGGCAGAAACAGACTCAGGAAGCGGGATTCATGACATCATCATCATCAACATATGATTTACCATTCATTATTTGTCTATTATTTATCCGACTCCTTCACACCCTCACAGCTTTATTCATAGGGCTGAAGCATCCCATACATTTCCAATTAATCTGGGATACTTTACTAGTTTACTGCAGAACCCACTAGGACCTGATCTTAATCACTTAATTGGAGTCTCCATTTGGGTCCCTAATCGACCTCTGGGTACACAGCCGGACTGTATAATGGATGGCTTCATGAGAGAAGAGGCTAAGCTGAGCCAAAGCCATCTTTACAGGCACTGTGTCCCAAATGGCACCCTATTTCCCTATTGTGTGCACTATGGGCCTTGGTCAAAAGTAGTGCACTATAAAGGGAATAAGGTGCCATTTGGGTTGCAACCAGTGACTGACTGCAGTAACATGTCCCTAGCTGCTAGAGAGGCTGCATTCCCAGACCTGTCATGTTATCCTGTTGTCTTGTGTTTTGTATTTGCTGCCTGTTCTGTTTTCTTTTTTGTGTCATTTTTTTCTGGGTCTGTTTTTACTTTACACATGCTTTCCTCTCTCCCTCCGTCCCTCTCACCCCCTGCCTCATCCATCATTGTCCCACAGTGACATGCTAAAGCCGGTAGAGGTGTCCAATGTCGGCGGGCCTCTGGGGATCCACGTTGTGCCTTTCAGTGCCACGGACAGACGGTAAAACTGAGTGCTGATCTAGGATCAGATCCCACTTGTCCACATAACCTTGTTCATTATGATCTAAAAGGCCAAATTTGTCCTAGATCAGCACTCCTACTGAGACACTTTGTGAATATGGACCCAGTACTTCTGTTAGCCACCGCTAGCCTTATTAGCGACTAGCTACCCTGTCAAAATATGAAACGACTAGAGTATTCCTGCTAGGCTAGCCCCGTGTCCCGATATGTCCTCTGCATCCTTTTGTTCAGTTTGACGCCTCTCTGAAATCACTCTCTCTTTCTCTCGCTTTCTCTCTCATTCTCTCTCTCTGTCTTTCTCTCTCTCTCTTGCTCTTTGTTCTTTCACCCAATCTCTATCTCTCAATCTCTGTTGCTCACAGCTGTCATCGTGAGTGACTGTGATGCGTTTCTTGGCCTCTTTTTTAAATCTCTCTTTTCCCTTTTATATTTTCTGAAACACTTGTCCCTTACTAATGTAAGTGATATTTTACAGCTCCAAGGAGACAATGAAAAGGAAAGGATGAAAGTGATTTGTTCTTGACTGGAGGCTGTACAGTCTCATTGTTCTCTACATCCTTTTACTCTGAGTTCTATATTCTGAGTTCTATCCACAGAACACAGTGGACTTTAGAAGTCCTCTGGCTTGAAAGTGACTTATTAGGGGAGAAAGAAATCATCCTAGCTACCCTTAGGTGGTTTTTCCTCATCGGGGAAGAATAGTGATGACAAGAGCATGATGCTGAATACATCAGAGTTTATAGTTATTCACAACAAGCAGGAACTGGCCAATGCAATCAAACTAAAAGCTCATTAAAACATGGGTCCCTTCCTACGCCAATGGATTGGCACAGCGCACACCCCCAAGGTCAGGGTAACGTACAGGATGTGTCCCAAATGGTACCCTATCCCCAATGTAGTGCACTACTTCTGAACAAGCCCCTTAGGGCTCTGGTCAGAACAAGTGCACTATATAGATAATAGGGTGCCATTTGGGACACAATCCTACAGTGGAAAGAACACCAAGGAAAGAGGTGAAAGCACTGATGAAAGAAATGAAATGGGATATCACGTGGGACGTGTCATTGAAGGTTGCTGTTGCGTCATTTCATTAAGATAACTCACTCAGGACTTTGATTCTATTGCTGTTGCTGAGAAACTGGCAGGATGTTGTTGAACCATAAATGGGCTTGACCTTTGAGAATTGAGCGTCTGATTCTTACAGTATACTGTGTGAGCTTTGGCTTAGAAAATGAAGAGGACATATTGATATTAAAAGCCTTTATTAAATTACTATAGACATCAATGGTATTGATATTGGAAAAATCCTCTTGACAAACATTTTAAAACAATCTTTTGTCCTGTTATATTTTTGTCAGGACCACTTACTCGAATAGTGATTCTAGTTGTCAGAGATGGCCATTGTCACCATACTCTTCAATATATTCTGTATGGTCCCAACCCAAGCCATATATTTAAAATGAATATGGCTCTGGTTCTGTCCGTACTTTTGTTCCTTCATCAGATGTCTGCTAATGGCTATCAGATCCTTCAATTACATCCAAACAAGATAATGCGGCCGAACGAGAGGCTGGCTAGTCAGATTATCTTAATGGCCTTCTCAGCTCTTCCTCCAGGACATCAGGCATTAGTCTCCGAGGGCTGTCTCATTACCGTCTAGACAAGCATGGTAGGGTCAGTGTCCGGCCCAGACGGAACACTCGGAGCATCTGCTGTCACGGCAATGCTAGCACAGCAGCCACTGTCTTCGCACGCACACACACACACGTACACTCCCTTGCAGATGCGCCACCGCCACCATTTCAATAATGAGTTCTCATTCTGTGACCACTGTGAACTGTATACAAGACGCAGACGATATTGCGCTGCCTAAATGGATCCTGATTGCATTATTATTCAATTAAAGTCAGTGGATGGGAACAGGTGGTCTCTGTATCTCAGTGAAGCATCTCCTCAGCTTAACTCCTCAACTGTCTCTCAAACAAAGCCGCTGCATAGGAGCCGATGAATAGAGGGACTCAGTATTCAACAAGTCTCTCCAACAGAGAAGTTTACAACCCTACAGGCAAGTAGGGTTGTAAACTTCGGGTAACTTTTAGAAAATTCCCAGATTTTACAGAAATCCAAGTTGGAATATTCCTGGAGGGAATAAGCAGGAATTTCGGGAATTACCAAAAGTGAATGTACTGTTAGACTAGTCAACTGATCCACTGTCCATCACTGTGCATCAGCTGACTCCCAGAAGGCTCGATACATCTTAAATAATGCCTTCTAGTTTGAATGGAGTGAGTGATAATAAGCATTTTAGCAAATGTCCAGTAGCATATGAGAGAGAGACAGATATTGTGAAAGAGTGCTAATGCATTTATCATTAGGAATTAGGGCATATTTATTAATCGTGAAGAAATCACTAAAATGCCCCATTTTATACCTGATCATTATACACTGTGCTGAATACAGATTGGTCATCAGTATCAGCTCCATCTGGGTTCAATATAAAGCCCTTGAACACCAGTACAAAAATTATCTAAGATCAGTGGCTATACTAGGTAGGCAGCGTCTCAAAGCCACCCTATTCCCTACAGTATATAGTGCACTTCTTTTGACCAGAGCCATATTCAATGTTCCCTATAATGTTTTTCGGCACTGAAAAAATGTCTGGTCTGCTGAGCGCAAACTAGAACGTTGTAAAAATTCTGTGCAATTCCCGGCGCGCGTTTACTGTGTCCTGTGTAGCTCAGTTGGTAGAGCATGGCGTTTGCAATGCTAGGGTTGTGGGTTTCTTTTCCCACGGGGGGCCAGTATGAAAAATGTATGCACTCACTAACTGTAAGTCGCTCTGGAAAAGAGCGACTGCTAAATGACTAAAAATGTAAATGTGATTGTCACGGTTTCGGCCGAGGCTGCTCCTCCTCCTTGTTCCGGCAGGTTTCGGCGGTCGTCGTCCCCGGAGTACTAGCTGTCACCGATCTATGTTTCATGTTCGTTTGGTTTTGTCTTGATGTTGTACACCTGTGTCTAGTTAGTCCTCATTAGTGTCCTATTTAGTTCTCGTTGCGTGTGTATGGTGTTGTGTGTGATTGCTCTTCTGTTTGGTGTTCTGAGCTACGTACTTCCCTCCGTTGTTTGGAGAGGTTTTCGCACATGTTAGTGCGCCTTTTGTTTGACGCCTGTGTGCGCCTTTATTTCGCCTCCGGGCTTATTGTGCTCGTGTACTACGTGAATAATTCACTAAAGTCTTTTGGACTTAGCTTCTGCGTCCTGCGCTTGATTCCTGCACCACACCCACCTTCAGCACCCCTGACAGAATCACACACCTTTAAGAATGGAATCAGCAGGAGCAACAGTCACGCCTGAGTCGCTGGAGGAGCATGTCCGCGGCCAGGATGACCAGATCAGACAACTGGGGACCGCTCTACAGGACGTCATCAACACCCTGCACCGATGGGAGTCCAGAGGGGTACCCACACCTCCACCTACCCTGCCACCCCCATCGGCCGGTCCACCAGTCCCAGGTCCGGAACCCAGTGGGATTCGGCTCTCGCTCCCGAGGGCGTATGACGGAACAGCTGCCGGGTGTCAGGGGTTCCTCCTGCAGGTGGAGCTCTACCTGGCCACTGTACACCCGGTGCCCTCGGGACACGAGCGTTTCCGCCCTCATCTCCTGTCTCACGGGCAAGGCGTTGGAATGGGCCAACGCCCGAGTGGAGGAGGATGGACGCCACCACCATCTCCTACGCCGAGTTCTCCCATCGCTTCAAGGCCGTGTTCGACCATCCACCTGAGGGCAAAGCGGCGGGGGAGCGTCTATTCCACCTGAGACAGGGGAGGAGGAGCGCACAGGCGTTCGCGCTGGAGTTCCGGACTCTAGCGGCAGACGCAGGGTGGAATGAACGGGCCCTCATCGACCATTTTCGATGTAGCCTACGGGAGGACGTTCAACGTGAGTTGGCCTGCAGGGACACCAATTTCACCTTCGACCAGGAGGAGACAACAGGCCACGCACTGGGGAGCCTTCCCAGGTGAGTAGACGCCCCACTTACCCAGAGCTCTCTGTTGCGCACTTTTGTATACCTGTTTGTTTTCCACAGGTTGCACCTCATTCCCAGCATAAGGCGCTAGTAGATTCAGGCGCAGCTGGGAATTTTGTTGATCGGAAGTTTTGTTTAGATTTAGGGATCCCTCTCCTGCCTGTTGACAAGCCTTTTCCCGTTCATGCTTTAGATAGCCGCCCGTTGGGGTCGGGGTTGATTAGGGAAGTCACAGCGCCACTTAGGATGTGTGCACAGGGGGGTCATGAGGAAACTATACAGTTGTATCTGATCGACGCTCCTGCGTATCCGGTGGTGCTGGGAATTCCCTGGTTAAGCACCCATAACCCTGCTATTTCGTGCCAACAGAGGGCTCTCAATGGGTGGTCTGCTCAGTGTGAGGGGCGATGTCTGGGTGTTTCCGTAGGGACGACTTCGGTGGAAAGTCCAAACCAAGTGCCCGCACTGCACATTCCGCCTGAATATGGGGATTTAGCTCTCGTGTTTAGTAAAGCTAGGGCGACGCAGTTGCCTCCTCATAGACAGGGGGATTGTGCGATTGATCTCCAGGAAGGAGCAGCGCCCGTGCATTGATTACCGTGGTCTCAATCAGATTACTGTGAAATACAGTTATCCACTCCCTCTGATTGCGACCATGACGGAGTCATTGCATGGAGCGCGGTTTTTCACAAAACTGGATCTCAGGAGCGCGTATAACTTGGTGCGCATTAGGGAGGGAGACGAATGGAAAACAGCGTTTAGTACCACGTCAGGTCATTTCGAGTATCTCGTCATGCCATATGGGTTGATGAATGCTCCATCAGTCTTCCAATCATTCGTAGATGAGATTTTCCGGGATATGCAGGGGCAAGGGGTGGTCGTGTACATTGATGACATTCTAGTGTACTCGTCTACCCGAGCCGACCATATAGCCCTGGTACGTCGTGTATTGAGGAGGCTGTTGGAGCACGACCTATATGTCAAGGCAGAGAAATGTCTGTTTTTCCAGGAGTCGGTCTCCTTTTTGGGTTATCGGTTGTCCGCGTCAGGGGTGAAAATGGAGGTGGATCGTGTGTCAGCTGTGCGTAATTGGCAAACCCCAACCACTGTCAAAGAGGTGCAGCAGTTCTTGGGCTTTGCAAATTACTACCGGAGGTTTATCCGGGGTTTTGGACAGGTGGCAGCTCCCATCACGTCCCTTCTGAAAGGGGGTCCTGCGCGCCTGCAGTGGTCAGCTGATGCGGACAGGGCCTTTAGGAGACTGAAGGACCTGTTTACGTAGGCTCCGGTGCTGGCGCATCCGGACCCCGCATTACCCTTTCAGGTCGAGGTGGACGCGTCTGAGGCCGGTATAGGGGCCGTACTCTCTCAACGGTCCGGCACGCCACCTAAACTCCGCCCCTGTGCTTTTTACTCTAAAAAGTTCAGCCCGGCGGATCGAAATTATGACGTCGGAGACAGGGAGCTGTTAGCTGTAGTTCAGGCCCTTAAGGTGTGGAGGCATTGGCTTGAGGGGGCTCAACACACTTTCCTCATTTTGACTGACCATCGGAACCTGGAGTACATCCGGGCAGCGAGGAGACTGAACCCTCGCCAGGCTCGATGGAGTATGTTTCTCGCCAGGTTCGTATTTAAAATCACGTACATCCCTGGGTCCCAGAATGGTAAGGCAGATGCGCTGTCCCGGCGGTATGACACGGAGGAGAGGTCCGTTGAGCCTACTCCCATACTACCGGAGTCTTGTCTTGTGGCACCGGTGGTGTGGGAGGTCGATGCTGAAATCGAGCGAGCGTTGCGTACCAACCCCAGCCCTCCACAGTGTCCTGAGGGTCGGAAGTACGTTCCGCTCGAGATTCGGGATCGACTCATTTACTGGGCTCACACGTCACCCTCCTCTGGACATCCGGGTATTGGCCGGACAGTGCATTGTCTTAGCACTAAATACTGGTGGCCTACGTTAGCCAGGGATGTGAGGGTTTATGTCTCCTCCTGCTCGGTGTGCGCCCAGTGTAAGGCACCCAGACACCTGCCCAGGGGTAAGTTACAACCCCTGCCCGTTCCACAACGACCATGGTCCCACCTCTCGGTGGATTTTGTGACAGACCTTCCCCTCTCTCAGGGGAATACCACCATCCTGGTCGTTGTGGACCGGTTCTCTAAGGCCTGTCATCTTCTCCCTATGTCGGGTCTTCCTACTGCCCTACAAACCGCAGAGGCACTATTTACCCACGTCTTCCGGCATTACGGGGTACCCGAGGATATAGTGTCTGATCGAGGCCCCCAGTTTACCTCCCGAGTATGGAGAGCGTTCATGGAGCGTTTGGGGGTCTCGGTGAGCCTTACGTCAGGGTACCACCCGGAGAGTAACGGGCAGGTAGAACGAGTCAACCAGGATGTGGGTAGGTTTCTGAGGTCGTATTGCCAGGACCGGCCTGAGGAGTGGGCTCGGTACATTCCCTGGGCCGAGATGGCCCAGAACTCTTCCGCCACTCTTCCGCCATTCCGGCACCTTGGCAGCAGAGCCAGATCGAGGCCCCTGCGGTGGATGATTGGATGAGGCGCTTGGAGGAGACGTGGAACGCTGCACACGTCCACCTGCAGCGGGCCATCCGTCGTCACAAGACGAGCGCCGATCTCCACCGCAGTGAGGGGCCGGTGTACGCACCCGGAGATCGAGTCTGGCTCTCTACCTTGCTTCCACACCGCCTTCTATAATGATTCTCTGTTCCTCTCCCCACCACTCCATCCATCCAGACAATTTATGAAGCCCCAGTCTGCTTAGTCTGCTCGCCATGTGGTGGACAAAGGCCTTTTGTACCATTTAATACTAACTTAGTAATGTACCATTTACCCCCATTGAGGAGGGAGATGAGTTTGTGGTGATGATTGAGCATATCCATGTTATACAGCCAATTAAACAAATTATCTGATGTGGCTAGCGCCTGTTCAGCTGAAATGCTAAACAGCTCCGTGAATTTAGCCTCGCTCTCACCATGGAAGAAAATGTCCTTTTGGTTTTATGTATTTGTTATTTACTGGGTTGTTTTTGTTTTTACGTCTCTAACAAAATGCAGAAAATATTGTCTGTTTTTCACCTCCTACTGTCCTTGTCTGCTGAGGTAGCCAACCAGGGGGTAGGCCTATAAGAAATCCCATCCAAAATGTAAATCACAAATGAATCCCACTCAATATTCAGTCTCCTTTTCACTCCTTGAATAAGTTTTTACCTTAAGTGTGTCTCAGGAGCCTTAATGTCTTAAAACTTTCCATCAGATGTGGCAAGGACAACAACAGTCTCAGAGCTCAGTATACCTGCTGCAGCTTCTCTGGATGCTATGAAACAGGAGTTATCGTTTTGCTGTCTGTGCGTCTATCAGATATCTTTGCATGTATGTGGTAGCGTGGTGATCCGAAGGGCGAGAGAGAGCTAAAACGCCAAGCTGCTTTCTGATGTATTTATTTACTGCAGTGGGTTTGAAGGTAAAGGTTGCGGAGCTTGGAGGGGATTGCTGAGACGGCAAGCTATGTATTCGTGTGTGTGTGTACATGTGTTTTTGTGTGTGTGCATGTGTGTGCGTGTGCATGTGTGTGTCTTTAGAACAATCCTGCCTGCTCACTTTTTAAGCCCTGGCTAAGGGAAGGAAGGTGACAGAGCAGAGCCCCACTGACGCCATAAGATGATCACTAGTCTGAAGACCAGGATTACCACTTAGATGTCCTTCCAGGGGGAAGGAAAGGGGACAGAGCTCAATATTACACAGCACAGCACTGCTGGGAAGAGAGAAAATAGTATATATTTCTTTGGTGTGAATAATCTAGTTAATTTATGATATTGATTTTGAGATACTAACCACGTTTCCATCCACTACGACTCTGGAAACCATGCAGGTTATTAGGGTACAGATGAAATACAGTGCCTTGCAAAAGTATTCATCCCCTTGGCTTTGTTCCTATTTTGTTGCATTATAACCTGTAATTTAAATTGATTTTTATTTGGATTTCATGTACTGGACATACAGTTGAAGTCGGAAGTTTACATACACTTTAGCAAAATACATTTAAACTCAGTTTTTCACAAATCCTGACATTAAATCCTAGTAAAAATTCCCTGTTTTAGGTCAGTTAGGATCACCACTTTATTCTAAGAATGTGAAATGTGAGAATAATAATAAAGAGTGATTTATTTAAGCTTTTATTTATTTCATCACATTCCCAGTGGGTCAGACGTTTACATACACTCAATTAGTATTTGGTAGCATTGCCTTTCAATTGTTTAACTTGGGTCAAACGTTTCGGGTAGCCTTCCACAAGCTTCCCACAATAAGTTGGGTGAATTTTGGCCCATTCCTCCTGACAAAGCTAATGTAACTGAGTCAGGTTTGTAGGCCTCCTTGCTCGCACACACTTTTTAAGTTCTGCCCACAAATATTCTATAGTATTGAGGTCAGGGCTTTGTGATGGCCACTCCAATACCTTGACTTTGTTGTCCTTAAGCCATTTTGCCACAACTTTGGGGTCATTGTCCATTTGGAAGACCCATTTGCGACCAAGCTTTAACTTCCTGGCTGATGTCTTGAGATGTCGCTTCAATATATCCACATACTTTTCCTTCCTCATGATGCCATCTATTTTGTGAAGTGCACCAGTCCCTCCTGAAGCAAAGCACCCCCACAGCATGATGCTGCCACCCCCGTGCTTCACCGTTGGGATGGTGTTCTTCGGCTTGCAACCCACCCCCTTTTTCCTCCAAACATAACGATGGTCATTATGGCCTAACAGTTCTCCAAAAAGTACGATCTTTGTCCCCATGTACAGTTGCAAACCATAGTCTGGCTTTTTTATGGCGGTTTTGGAGCAGTGGCTTCTTCCTTGCTGAGCGGCCTTTCAGGTTATGTCGATATAGGACTTGTTTTACTGTGGATATAGATACTTTTGTACCTGTTTCCTCCAGCATCTTCACAAGTTCCTTTGCTATTGTTCTGTGATTGATTTGCACTTTTCGCACCAAAGTACGTTCATCTCTAGGAGACAGAACGCGTCTCCTTCCTGAGCGGTATGACGGCTGTGTGGTCCTTGGTGTTTATACTTGCGTACTATTGTTTGTACAGATGAACGTGGTACTTTCAAGCATTTGGAAATTGCTCCCAAGGATGAACCAGACTTGTGGAGGTCTACAATTTTTTTTCTGAGGTCTTGGCTGATTTATTTTGATTTTCCCATGATGTCAAGCAAAGAGGCGCTGAGTTTGAAGGTAGGCCTTGAAATACATCCACAGGTACACCTCCAATTGATTCAAATGATGTCAATTAGCCTATCAGAAGCTTCTAAAGCCATGGCATCATTTTCTGGAATTTTCCAAGCTGTTTAAAGGCACAGTCAACTTAGTGTATGTAAACTTCTGAACCACTAGAATTGTGATACAGTGAATTATAAGTGAAATAATTTGTCTTTAAACAATTGTTGGAAAATTTGCTTGTGTCATGCACAAAGTAGATGTCCTAACCGACTTGTCAAAACTATAGTTTGTTAACAAGAAATTTGTGATGTCAACAAAAGTTCTAAAAATAAAATAAATAAAAAAGTGGTGCGTTTATATGTATTAACCCCCTTTGCTATGCAGCCCCTAAATAAGATCTGGTGCAACCAATTACCTTTAGAAGTCACATAATTAGTTAAATAAAGTCCAACTGTGTGCAATCTAAGTGATGGACTTGATCTGTCACATGATCAATATATATAAACCTGTTTTGAAAGGCCTCATAGTCTGCAACACCACTAAGCAAGGGGCACCACCAAGCAAGCGGCACCATGAAGACCAAGGAGCTCTCCAAACAGGTCAGGGACAAAGTTGTGGAGAAGTACAGATCAGGGTTGGGTTATAAATAAATACCTTAAACTATGAACATCCCACGGAGCACCATTAAATCCATTATAAAAAAATTGAAAGAATATGGCACCACAACATACCTGCCAAGAGAGGGCCGCCCACCAAAACTCACGGACCAGGCAAGGAGGGCATTAATCAGAGAGGCAACAAAGAGACCAAAGATAAACCTGAAGGAGCTGCATAGCTCCACAGCGGAGATTGGAGTATCTGTCCATAGGACCACTTTAAGCCGTACACTCCACAGAGCTGGGCTTTATGGAAGAGTGGCCAGAAAAAAGCCATTGCTTAAAGAAAACAATAAGCAAACACGTTCGGTGTTTGCCAAAAGCCATGTGGGAACTCCCCAAACATATGGAAGAAGGTACTCTGGTCAGATGAGACTAAAATTTTGCTTTTTGGCCATCAAGGAAAACGCTATGTCTGGCACAAACCCAACACCTCTCATCGGCAGGGACAGGGAAATTGGTCAGAATTGAAGGAATGATGGATGGCGCTAAATACAGGGAAATTCTTGAGGGAAACCTGTTTCAGTCTTCCAGAGTTTTGAGACTGGGACGGAGGTTCACCTTCCAGCAGGACAATGACCCTAAGCATACTGCTAAAGCAACACTTGAGTGGTTTAAGGGGACACATTTAAATTACTTGGAATGACCTAGTCAAAGCCCAGACCTCAATCCAATTGAGAATCTGTGGTATGACTTAAAGATTGCTGTACACCAGCAGAACCCATCCAACTTGAAGGAGCTGGAGCAGTTTTGCCTTGAAGAATGGGCTAAAATCCCAGTGGCTGGATGTGCCAAGCTTATAGAGACATACCCCAAGAGACTTGCAGCTGTAGTTGCTGCAAAAGGTGGCTCTACAAAGTATTGATTTTGGGGGGGTGAATAGTTATGCACGCTCAAGTTGTCTGTTTTTTTTGTCTTATTTCTTGTTTGTTTCACAAGAAAAAATATTTTGCATCTTCAAAGTGGTAGGCATGTTGTGTAAATGAAATAATACAAACCCCCAAAAAGTCAATTTTAATTCCAGGTTGTAAAGCAACAAAATAGAAAAAATGCCAAGGGGGGTGAATACCTTCGCAAGCCACTGTAAATTATGATGAACTTCACAGGGTGGTGAAAGTGCACTGTGATGAGCTTGATGCTGCTTTCCAATACATATCTAGGGTCTTATTCTGGTGACATGATGATTGATGCTTGACTCTCATTTGACAAATACAAATATTCTCCATTATATCTCTTATCCATAAGAACCTCATCATGTAGACTAGAGACCCCGAACAGCCTACCCGCACTGTATCTGCGAGCTATTGACTAGAGTGCAGGTGCCAAGACCAGAGTAGGCACATTTGCTAAAACCATCGGTAGCGTTGAAAATGTGATTAGATTTTTATTCGGTACATGAAAACTTAAGCGAAAAAGTACATTTTGTGTGCACTACGTCATCACGCACTGATTTTTATCTGCAACAGGCCCATTTGGTGGAAACACACCATTGGTAAAAAATGTTGCATATTTTATTTATGCGGCTTCTAGAATATTTGCATGAAAATATTTTGCCGATTGGATGGGAACCTAGCTACGGAGGAAGATTTTTGGTGAAGATCCCTTGACAGAGTAACTGTGCAGTGTTTCTACAGTAATGTGTTGGTTCTGTGCAGAAGCAATGTCAGCATGTAAATCTTGGTAGGGCAAACTCAAAATAAAAAAATGGTATGCATGCCAGCAAAGCCACTACACAACAACACTAAACAATGCATGAATTGCACTATAACAGTGACAAACAGTGCCCAAAAACTGTTAGGGCCTACATAAAGCTGTCCCAACAGTAAAGCTTTATTTTCAGCACCATGGAGTGAATCCTTACCACCGCTACACCTGGCTATCAGTGGAGCCTCCTTGTCTGGCAGCGATACAGTTCATTCAGCCTCATTTACTGCCTTTTTATAAAACATAGCTGATATGGCTGACTTGCTTAAACAAATGTGGTTTCTACTGGCAATTGAGATGTACAAATTATGGCATAAGGGAACGATGAGCTGGTAAGAGGCAATCCGTAATTTCGATTAAGACATTAATGAGCGAGGTAAGACGTACGTAGTCAATATAACTATTTCTTTAGCACTTTTGAAATGTACAGAGACAGAATTCAGAACATGGGCTGTTCTTACATTATTCTCCCTGTACACCAAGTCAGAACCGTAGGATAAATAAAGGGGGCATATAAGCAGACAATGAAAGCTCTTACAATATTCGATGATGACATTTCTCTAAAACAGGCTATAGGCTACATGTTCACCACCAAGTCAGAAGAGTACCCTAAGTTATGAGGGGGAAAGGGACCAAATTATTAGGGTGAGGCACATAGGCTACTAACAGCTTACTACACAACATACACTTAGTATTACTTTCTTAGCTACATTGTACATATCTCCCTGGCATATTGCATCATTTATGCAGCAGCATACAAGGCATTTTTGGACTCACAACTGTGCTCACTTGAACAGGAAGGTGGCACGGCAGTCCTTCTTGTGGGCAAATTTTGTAATGAAACTGTGTCATCAAAGTCTGGCATTCTCTGGATTCATGGTGTTTTCGAGATAACTGGGAACTTTAAAATTAAAAAGGTTGAATCATGACGTCAGTGATCTTCAGGTCGTAGCTCTAGAAAGAGGGCAGAGTTCCCGACTTGCAATTCCGAATTGGATGACCGTTCAAAATGTATTTCCTAGTCGGAGCTAGTTTTATTTACAAATTCCCAGTTGTCTTGAACTCACTGAAGTCTGAAATGTCTCAGTTCCGAGATTCCAGTTGTTTTGAACGCGGCATAAGTCGTGCTGGCTTGACAGAATGGCCAATGTATTCAACCTTTTCTGGACCATGGTGTTGAGTGTGAATGTTTATCCTTTTAAGCTTTGAAAAGGGACCCTTAAACCCAGACTTGGACACACTCTCTCAACCGAATAACAGGCAGGGGAAGCAAAATAGGGATTGCTTTGCAACGCTTGCAGTTAGCCACTGATTCCTTCCAAACCACACATTGTTGAATTTGCGATTTCCAACTAGTTGTGTAATGTTTATGTCCAATGGCCGATGAGCACCGATACGTTTTATCTATAATTTCTCTTCATATGACAAAGATTGAAAAGGATTTGCCAGGAGATTGTCGACGTGATTCATGATGATGATTGCTTGTCTAGCTTTCTAGTTAAGATTTTGAAAGTATGATGTTGACATGATCAGTCCAATCACAGCTACGGTATATATAACGTGATTTGACGTCATTTTATCTGTGGCGAATGACCTTGAGCCTTCTTGGATGGGCACTTCTAATGTAAATCTGTAGCAGCACCCAAGGGGGCTTGAACTTTCAAGCTCTCCCTGTAGATTTTGCGGTGACATAGTGTCCCCATGAGTGACAGATCACTGAGCCAAGCGATCACAGAGCAACTAGAGAAGATTACCAACCCCAACCATCTGTATTTTCCGCTGGCTGCCCCTCCACCACAGAAAGCACTTGTCACGGTTTCGGCCGAGGCGGCTCCTTCTCCTTGTTCGGGCAGGCTTTGGCGGTCGTCGTCCCCGGAGTACTAGCTGCCACCGTTCGATGTTTCATGTTTGATTGGTTTTGTCTGTTTGTTACACCTGTTTATTGTTAAGTGTTCATTAGGCACCCTATTTAGTTCTCTTGTGTTTGGTCAGGTGTTGTGTGTAATTGTTCTATTGTCACGTGTTGTTGTTTGGTCCTCTGTTTTGTGCTCTCTTTATTTCGTGTTGTTTAAGAGAGTCCCGCACGTTGTGCGTCTAGTGTGCGTCTTGTTTCGCCTGTGGCCTGTTGCCGTGTTTGGCGTGTACTACGGACTTCACTAAAGACATCTGTTTTTTGAATCTCTGTGTCCTGCGTGTGATTCCACGTTCCCACTACACTCAACCCTGACAGAATTACACACCATCTTATGGAATCAGCAGGAGCACCCGCACCCACCGAGATCATGGAGGAGCGCCTTCGTGGTCAGGAGGATCGTATCAACCAAATCGGGCACGCCCTGGACCGAGTGATAAACACTCTCCATCGTTGGGAGACCAGCGGGGTACCCACACCCCCACCTACCGCACCATCACCATCGGTCAGCCCGCCCGTCCAACTACCGGAACCCAGTGGGATTCGGCTCTCGCTCCCGAGGGCGTACGACGGCACCGCTGCCGGGTGTCAGGGGTTCCTGTTACAAGTTGAACTCTACCTTGCCACCGTACACCCGGCGCCCTCGGGACACGAGCGTTTCCGCCCTCATCTCCTGTCTCACCGGCAAGGCGTTGGAGTGGGCCAACGCCGAATGGAGGAGAATAGACGCCGCCACTATCACCTATGCGGAGTTCTCCCGCCGCTTCCGTGCAGTGTTCGACCATCCACCAGAGGGGAAGGCGGCGGGGGAGCGTCTATTCTACCTCCGGCAGGGGATGAGGAGCGCTCAGGAATTTGCGCTGGAGTTCCGGACTCTAGCGGCAGATGCAGGGTGGAATGAGCGGGCCCTCATAGACCACTTCCGTTGCAGCCTCCGGGAGGACGTCCGCAGAGAGTTGGCGTGCAGGGATACTACACTCTCATTTGACCAGTTGGTTGACATGGCCATTCGGCTGGACACCCTGCTCGCTACCCGCGGACGTCCCAGGTGGGGGTCGCCCATTCCACCCTCCAGCGCCTCCGAGCCGAGCCCGATGGAGCTCGGAGGTGCTGGCGCTAGAGGAAGGAGAAGAAGGAGCCCGAGGGGGGCCGTCCCCTGCACCAACTGTGGCCGTGGAGGGCACACCGCGGCTAGGTGCTGGGGAGGGTCCCCTGGTGGAGGAGACGGCAGACCACACATTGGGGAGTCCTCCCAGGTGAGTAGGCGCCCCACTTACCCAGAGCTTTCTGTCGTACACATAACTATACCTGTTTGTTTTCCACAGGTTGCACCTCGTTCCCAGCATAAGGCGCTAGTAGATTCAGGTGCAGCTGGGAATTTTGTAGATCGCAAATTCTGTGTAGAGTTAGGGATTCCCCTCCTTCCGGTTGATAATCCTTTCCCTGTACATGCCCTAGATAGTCGTCCGTTAGGATCCGGGTTGATTAGGGAGGTCACAGTGCTACTTAGGATGGAGACGCAGGGGGGTCATGAGGAGACGATTCAGCTCTATCTGATCGACTCTCCTGCGTATCCGGTGGTACTGGGGCTTCCCTGGTTGATTACCCATGATCCTACTATTTCGTGGCGAAAGAAGGCTCTTAAAGGGTGGTCTGCTCAGTGTGAGGGGCTATGTCTGGGTGTTTCCGTAGGGGCGACCTCGGTGGAGAGTCCGAACCAGATGCCCGCACTGCACATTCCACCTGAGTATGAGGATTTGGCACTCGTGTTTAGCAAGACAAGAGCGGCACGGTTGCCGCCTCATAGACAGGGGGATTGTGCGATAGACCTCCAGGCAGGAGCTGCGCTCCCCGCGGAGCCATGTGTATCCGTTGTCACAGGAGGAGAAGAGGGCAATGGAGACATACATTGCCGGAGTCTCTGAGACAGGGATACATACGGCCCTCCACTTCACCCGCGTCCTCAAGCTTCTTTTTGTGAAGAAAAAGGATGGAGGTTTGCGTCCGTGTATTGATTACCGCGGTCTCAATCAGGTGACTGTGAAATATAGTTATCCACTCCCGCTGATTGCGACTATGACGGAGTCATTACACGGCACGGTTCTTCACAAAATTGGACCTCAGGAGCGCATATAACTTGGTGCGCATTAGAGAGGGCGATGAATGGAAGACAGCATTTAGTACTACCTCCGGTCATTACGAGTATCTCGTCATGCCATACGGGTTAATGAATGCTCCATCAGTCTTCCAATCCTTTGTAGATGAGATTTTCCGGGACATGCAGGCGCAGGGAGTAGTGGTGTACATAGACGATATTCTGGTGTACAGTTCTACCCGGGCCGAGCATGTAGCCCTGGTGCGCAGAGTATTGAGGAGATTGTTGGAGCATGACCTGTATGTCAAAGCCGAGAAATGTCTGTTCTTCCAGGAGTCGGTCTCTTTTTTGGGTTATCAGTTGTCTGCGTCAGGGGTGAGGATGGAGGTTGACCGTGTGTCAGCCGTGCGTAATTGGCAAACCCCAACCACGGTTAAAGAGGTGCAGCAGTTCTTGGGTTTTGCGAATTACTACCGGAGGTTTATCTGGGGTTTTGGACAGGTGGCAGCTCCCATAACGTCCCTTCTGAAGGGGGTTCCAGTGCGCTTGCGGTGGTCAGCTGAGGCGGACAGGGCTTTTGGGAGACTGAAGGAACTATTTACCTCGGCTCCAGTGCTGGCGCACCGGATCCCACTTTACCATTCCAAGTGGAGGTGGACGCGTCTGAAGCCGGTATCGGGGCTGTTCTTTCACAACGGTCCGGCACACCACCTAAACTCCGCCCCTGTGCTTTTTATTCGAAAAAGCTCAGTCCGGCAGAGCGGAATTATGACGTAGGGGACAGGGAGCTGTTAGCCGTGGTACAAGCCCTAAAGGTGTGGAGGCATTGGCTTGAGGGGGCTCAACACCCTTTTCTCATTCTGACTGACCACCGTAACCTGGAATACATTCGGGCAGCTAGGAGACTGAATCCTCGCCAGGCTCGGTGGACTATGTTTCTCGCCCGGTTTGTGTTTAAGATCACTTACATCCCTGGGTCCCAGAACGGGAAGGCAGATGCCCTGTCTCGGCGGTATGACACAGAGGAGAGGTGCGTGGAGCCCACTCCCATACTACCTGAGTCTTGTCTGGTTGCACCGGTGGTATGGGAGGTCGATGCGGAGATCGAGCGGGCATTACGCACCGACCCTAGCCCTCCACAGTGTCCGGTGGGTCGGACGTACGTCCCGCTCGAGGTCCGGGATCGGCTGATTTATTGGGCTCACACGTCACCCTCCTCTGGACATCCAGGTATTGGCCGGACAGTGCACTGCCTTAGTACAAAGTACTGGTGGCCAACGTTAGCCAGGGATGTGAGGATTTATGTCTCCTCCTGCTCAGTGTGTGCCCAGTGTAAGGCGCCCAGACACTTGCCCAGGGGTAAGTTACAACCCCTGCCCGTTCCACAACGACCCTGGTCTCACCTCTTGGTGGATTTTGTTACCGACCTTCCCTCCTCACAGGGGAATACCACCATCCTGGTCGTTGTGGATCGGTTCTCGAGGCCTGTCGTCTCCTTCCCATGCCGGGTCTTCCTACTGCCCTACAGACCGCTGAGGCTCTATTTACTCACGTCTTCGGCATTACGGGTACCCGAGGATATAGTGTCTGATCGAGGCCCCCAGTTTACCTCCAGAGTCTGGAGAGCGTTTATGGAACGGTTGGGGGTTTCGGTGAGCCTTACCTCGGGTTACCACCCGGAGAGTAATGGGCAGGTCGAACGTGTCAACCAGGATGTGGGTAGGTTTCTGAGGTCATATTGCCAGGGCCGGCCGGAGGAGTGGGCGAGATATGTGCCCTGGGCCGAGATGGCACAGAACTCTCTCCGCCACTCCTCCACTAAACTAACCCCTTTCCAGTGTGTGTTAGGGTACCAGCCGGTTCTGGCACCTTGGCATGAGAGCCAGATCGAGGCCCCTGCAGTGGATGAGTGGGTACGGCGCTCGGAGGAGACGTGGAACGCTGCACACGTCCATCTGCAGCGGGCCATCCATCGACAGAAGACGAGCGCCGACCTCCACCGCAGTGAGGGGCCAGTGTACGCACCTGGAGATCGAGTCTGGCTCTCAACCAGAAACCTGCCCCTCCGCCTGCCCTGCCGGAAGCTGGGTCGGCGGTTTGTGGGGCCTTTTAAAGTCCTGACGAGATTGAACGAGGTGTGTTACAGGTTACAACTGCCCATTGATTACAAAAATATTAACCCCTCGTTCCATGTGTCTCTCCTCAGGCCGGTGGTAGCTGGTCCACTCCAGGACTTTGAGATAGAAGAGACTCCTCCGCCCGTTGGACATCGAGGGGGCTCCGGCGTACACTGTTCGGGCCATCCTAGATTCGAGACGCCGGATGGGGGTCTCCAATATCTCGTAGAGTGGGAGGGTACGGCCCGGAGGAGCGGTGCTGGGTGCCGAGGAGGGACATCCTAGACCCGTCTCTTCTGACCGAGTTCCATCGGGGTCATCCTACGCGCCCTGCTCCGCGTCCTCCTGGTCGTCCCCGAGGCCGGGGGCGGCGCACGGCTGGAGCCGCGCGTCAAGGGGGGGGTACTGTCACGGTTTCGGCCGAGGCGGCTCCTTCTCCTTGTTCGGGCAGGCTTCGGCGGTCGTCGTCTCCGGAGTACTAGCTGCCACCGTTCGATGTTTCATGTTTGATTGGTTTTGTCTGTTTGTTACACCTGTTTATTGTTAAGTGTTCATTAGGCACCCTATTTAGTTCTCTTGTGTTTGGTCAGGTGTTGTGTGTAATTGTTCTATTGTCACGTGTTGTTGTTTGGTCCTCTGTTTTGTGCTCTCTTTATTTCGTGTTGTTTAAGAGAGTCCCGCACGTTGTGCGTTCTTACTTTGGCCAGTCTAGTGTGCGTCTTGTTTCGCCTGTGGCCTGTTGCCGTGTTTGGCGTGTACTACGGACTTCACTAAAGACATCTGTTTTTTGAATCTCTGTGTCCTGCGTGTGATTCCACGTTCCCACTACACTCAACCCTGACAGCACTGAGGTAGGCTGAAATACCTGCACTTAAGAAAGCAAAAAAAGAGACCATGTTTGTATGTGGCTTTATTAACTCAATATTTGTTATATTTTTACAATGTTTGCAAACTGATATGTGACATGTATTAATGCCAAAATAACATAATTTAATAATATATACACTGCCAGTCAAGAGTTTGGACACATTTACTCATTCAAGGGTTTTTCTATTATTTTCTACATTGTAGAATAGTAGTGAAGACATCAAAACTATGAAATAACACATTTGGAATCATGTAGTAAGTGTTAAACAAATCAAAATATATTTTATATTTGTGATTGTTCAAATAGCCAAACCTTTGCCTTGATGACAGCTTTCCACACTCTTGGCATTCTCTCAAACAGCTTCATGAGGTAGTCACCTGGAATGCATTTCAATTCACAGGTGTGCCTTCTTAAGTTAATTTGTGAAATTTATTTTCCGTCTTAATGCTTTTGAGCCAATCAGTTGTGTTGTGACAAGGTAGGGCGGATATACAGAATAGCCCTTTTTGGTAAAAGACTAAGTCCATATTATGGCAAGAACAGCTCAAATAAACAAAGAGAAACGACAGTCCATCATTACTTTTAGACCTGAAGGTCAGTCAATATGGAAAATGTCAAGAACTTTGAAAGTTTCTGCAAGTGCAGTTGCAAAAACCATTAAGCTTTATGATGAAACTGGCTCTCATGAGGACCGCCACAGGAATGGAAGACCCAGAGTTACCTCTACTGCAGAGGATAAGTTCATTAGAGTTGCCAGCCTCAGAAATTGCAGCCCAAATAAATGCTTCACAGAGTTTAAGTTAAAGACACATCTCAACATCAAATTTTCAGAGGGGACTGTGTGAATCAGGCCTTCATGGTAGAATTGCTGCAAAGAAACCACTACTAAAAGACACCAATAAGAAGAAGAGACCTACTTGGGCCAAGAAATACAAGCAACAGACATTAGACCGGTGGAAATTTGTCCTTTGGTCTGGAGTCCAAATTAGAGATTTTTGGTTCCAACTGTCGTGTCTTTGTGAGACGCAGTGTGTGTGAACGGATGATCTCCGCATGTGTAGTTCCCACCGTAAAGCATGGAGGAGGAGGTGTTATGGTGTGAGGGGTGCTTTGCTGGTGACACTGTCTGTGATTTATTTATAATTGGGAACCTGGCGCCGACGAGGATGGCGGCCTCGCGACTAGCTCTTAGGAAACTTTGCGGTATTTTGTTTTTGTATGTATTATTTTTTACATTATTAGCTCAGTAGTGTTTTGTATCATTACATACGGCCGGGAAAAACGATTTTGATATCAGAGCGGCGGTAACTCACCAGCATTACGACCAGGAATACGACTTTCCCGAAGCAGATCCTTTGTTTGCTTCCCCAGGGCAATTGAACTGCTTCCAGCGGCTGACCCAAAACATCGCCGGTGGAGGAGAGGCACTCGGAGCGGCCTGCTGGTTCGACTTAGGAGGCGCGCACACCACCCACCGCTTCAGGTATACTACTCGCTAATGTTCAGTCTCTGGTTAACAAGCTCGACGAGCTCCGGGCAAGGATTTCTTTCCAGAGAGACATCAAGGCCTGTAACATACTTTGTTACACGGAAACATGGCTCTCTGGGGATATTCTGTCGAAATCGGTCCAGCCAGATGGGTTCTCAGTTCATCGCCCAGACAGGAATAAATATCTCCCCGGGAAGCAGAAGGGTGGAGGTGTGTGTTTCATGATTAACGACTCATGATGTAATTGTAGTAACATACAGGAACTCAGGTCCTCCTGTTAACCCGACCTAGAATACCTCACAATCAAATGCAGACCGTATTATCTCCCAAGATAATTTTCTTTGGTTATAGTCACGGCCGTGTATATCCACCCTCAAGCCGATACCATGACGGCCCTCAAAGAACTTCACTGGACATCATGCAAACTGGAAACCACATATCCTGAGGCTGCATATATTGTAGCCGGGGATTTAAACAAAGTAAATTTGAGGACTAGGCTGCCAAAGTTCTATCAACATATCGACTGTTGTACTCGCGCTGCTAAAATCCTCGACCATTGCTATTCGAACTTCCGGGATGGTTATAAGACCCTCCCCCGCCCTCCTTTCGGCAAATCTGACCACGACTCCATTTTGTTCCTCTCTTCCTATAGGCAGAAACTGAAACAGGAAGTACCCATGCTAAGGACTATTCAACACTGGTCAGACCAATCGGAATATATGCTTCAAGATTGTTTTGATCACACGGACTGGGATATGTTTCGGGTAGCCTCCGAGAATAACATTGACGAATACACGGATATGGTGACTGAGTTTATCAGGAAGTGTATAGGTGATGTTGTGCCAACTGTGACTATTAAAACCTACCCTAACCAGAAACCATGGATAGATGGCAGCATTCGCGCAAAACTGAAAGTGCGAACCAATGCATTTAACGATGGCAAGGTGACTGGGAATATGGCAGAATACAAACAGTGTAGCTACTCACTCCGCAAGGCAATTAAACTTGCAGTATAGAGACAAAGTGGAGTCACAATTCAAAGGCTCAGACACGAGACGTATGTGGCAGGGTCAACAGACAATCACGGACTACAAAAAGAATACCAGCCATGTCGCCAACACTGACGTCCCACTTCCAGACAAGCTAAACACCTTCTTCGCCCGCTTTGAGGATAACACAGTGCCACCGATGAGGCCCACTACCAAGGACTGTGGTCTCTCCTTCTCCGTGGCCAACGTGAGTAAGACATTTAAGCATGTTAACCCCCGCAAGACTGCCGGCCTAGACGGCATCCCTAGCCGTGTCCTCAGAGCATGCGCAGACCAGCTGGCTGTTGTGTTTACGGACATATTCAATCTCTCCCTTTCCCAGTCTGCTGTTCCCACATGCTTCAAGATGGCCACCATTGTTCCTGTACCCAAGAAAGCAAAGGTAACTGAACTAAATGACTATCGCCCCGTCGCACTCACCTCTGTCATCATGAAGTGCTTTGAGAGACTAGTCAAGGATCATATCACCTCTACCTTACCTGTCACCCTAGACCCACTTCAATTTGCTTACCGCCCCAATAGATCCACAGACGATGCAATCGCCATTACACTGCACAGTGCCCTATCCCATCTGGACAAGAGGAATACCTATGTAAGAATGCTGTTCATTGACTATAGCTCAGCATTCAACACCATAGTACCCTCCAAGCTCATCATTAAGGTTGGTAGCTCATTACTACCCTGCATGAATCTGCTGGTAGCTAACCAACCATGTGCAATGTTATCTAGCTAACATTAGGCTCTAACTAACAAAGCAAATGGCTCTGAGATACGAATAATAAGATCATACACGTAACATTAGCTAGCGAGCCAGCCAGCTAACATTAGTTAGTTAAACAATGAATCATAGTCCCAACTCATGATGTTACTACCCTGCATGAATCTGCTGGTAGCTAACCAACCAGGTTCAATGTTAGCTAGCTAACATTAGGCTCTAACTAGCAAAGCTAATGACTCTGAGATACGAATAATAACATAAATGTTAGCTAGCTAGCTAACAGTACACTTTAACTTTACATATCTGAAAATGTAGCTAGCTAGACTATCTTATCCGTATACATCATGCATGATGGACGCGTCTCTCTGTCAACAATGCCATGGTTGCCCTTCGTTTGAAGATGTAATCTGGAAACAGGTGTTTTCTCCATCTCTTTCGCTATCATACTCTATTCCACTGATTTCAAAACTCGATCCTTCAGAAAGTGGAGAGCAACACTTATGCAGCTCCACTACACGATACATTTAAAAAAAAATCTGTGTTAGACAGGATTACCTACACATACTGACCAGCTGAAATAGACAGAAGCCTTCTAAACTCAACAAAAAAAGAAATGTCCTCTCACTGTCAACTGCGTTTATTTTCAGCAAACTTAACATGTGTAAATATTTGTATAAACATAACAAGATTCAACAACTGAGACATAAACTGAACAAGTTGCACAGACATGTGACTAACATAAATTGAATAATGTGTCCCTGAACAAAGGGGGGGTCCAAATCAAAAGTAACAGTCAGTATCTGGTGTGACCACCAGCTGCATTAAGTACTGCAGTGCATCTCCTCCTCATGGACTGCACCAGATTTGCCAGTTCTTGCATTGAGATGTTACCCCACTCTTCCACCAAGGCACCTGCAAGTTCCCTGACATTTCTGGGGGGAATGGCCCTAGCCCTCACCCTCCGATCCAACAGGTTCCAGACGTGCTCAATGGGATTGAGATCCGGGCTCTTGCTGGCCATGGCAGAACACTGACATTCCTGTCTTGCAGGAAATCACGCACAGAACAAGCAGTATGGCTGGTGGCATTGTCATGCTGGAGGGTCATGTCAGGATGAGCCTGCAGGAAGGTTACCACATGAGGGAGGCGGATGTCTTCCCTGTAACGCACAGCGTTGAGATTGCCTGCAATGACAACAAAGCTCAGTCCGATGATGCTGTTACACACCGCCCCAGACCATGACGGACCCTCCACCTATAAATCGATCCCGCTCCAGATTACAGAGCTCGGTGTAACGCTCATTCCTTTGACAATAAACGCGAATCCGACCAATACCCCTGGTGAGACAAAACCGCGACTCGTCAGTGAAGAGCACTTTTTGCCAGTCCTGTCTGGTCCAGCAATGGTGTGTTTGTGCCCACAAGCGACGTTGTTGCCGATGATGTCTGGTGATGACCTGCCTTACAACAGGCCTACAAGCCCTCAGTCCAGCCTCTCTCAGCCTATTGCGGACAGTCTGAGCACTGATGGAGGGATTGTGCGTTCCTGGTGTAACTCAGGCAGTTGTTGTTGCCATCCTGTACCTGTCCCGTAGGTGTGATGTTCGGATCTACCGATCCTGTGCAGGTGTTGTTACACGTGGTCTGCCAATGCGAGGACGATCAGCTGTCCGTCCTGTCAACATGTAGAGCTGTCTTAGGCGTCTCACAGTACGGACATTGCAATTTATTGCCCTGGCCACATCTGCAGTCCTCATGCTTCCTTGCAGCATGCCTAAGGCAAGTTCATGCAGATGAGCAGGGACCCTGGGCATCTTTCTTTTGGTGTTTTTCAGAGTCAGTAGAAAGGCCTCTTTAGTGTCCTAAGTTTTCATAACTGTGACCTTAATTGCCTACCGTCAGTAAGCTGATAGTGTCTTAATGACCGTTCCACAGGTGCATGTTCATTAATTGTTTATGGTTAATTGAACAAGCATGGGAAAGAGTGTTTAAACGCTTTACAATGAAGATCTGTGAAGTTATTTTAATTTTTACAAATTATCATTGAAAGACAGGGTCCTGAAAAAGGGACGTTTCTTTTTTTGATGAGTTTATATGGCAGACCAATCTGAACTCCTCTCTCGGCATGTCCAGCCCACTCATTATCTCTGCCAATCATGGCTTTTGGGAAGGTTGCTGTCTTTTTCTGTGGCTTAACCAATTAGGCTCGTAATTTAACAATTGTATTCGTATTTACAGATAGCATGCACGTTTATTATTAAGGCACATGAAAGTTCACATGTTCCAGAAGGCATTTCTGCCAAAAAAAATTTGATTTAAAAAAAAGTTTACGTTCAAATGGCTCTCCTGTGAAGTAGTAACCCGCGACATATGCCTAGTTTCCGGAAACTAGTCACAAATATTCAAATGTATAAAAAATAAATAGTTTCAACGCTATTGACAGTATTGAAAACCCTCCTGTGGGTATTTACGTATACCCCGGTATACAGTATACATTCCAACCCTAATTGTACATGGTCAAAAAACACATTGAGAGTCAGATACAGTCGAAAGATAACTTGATCCTCCATAAAATCCCCATAGTCCTTGATAAGCACCTCTACCCTTCTGAGCCAAACAAGTTTACATACCTCAATAAACCTTAGCGCCGTAGCCTCACCTTCCCCTGTTCTATTGATGTATTGTTACTCTTCATTTCCTTAAGTTGAATGAAGATATAAGGCCATCACAACTGGCTCTTTTCCCCATTTACCCAAAGCGGCTCACAGTAGGCTAGGAGAGGAGACACACACACACACACACACACACACACACACACACACACACACACACACACACAGCTATAGTCATATCAGTGCTGTCTGTGCCAGGGATGAGAAATAGATTGCATTTTGTACAGGCCCTGATCCAGAGCCAGCGTGTGGAGGGAGGTTGCCCTGGTGATATCCTCCCCATTAGTAAGAGCTCATGCCTGGTTTAGTGCTGGAGGAAATGGCTGGGATAGTTGGTATTGATGGGAGAGACCAGGGGGATATGGGGCCAAGATGGAGCTTTCAGGAGTCAGGCCCCGGTGGGGTGTCTGGTGAAGTGATAGGGTCTGTCTGGCCTCAGGCTATATAGAGGGTACATGAGGGGAGACCACAGGCCTACCTTAGTGTGCTTATGTTCTGTTAGATATTATTATTTAACACAGTATAGTCACCCCTTTCTAACAGCAAGTTTGACAAGAGTTATAACCAGTCTGGCCTTTAAACTCAAATCTTTTGTACCTATCTAGCTAGTTACATTTTGTACCGTTCATCTAGACTTGGCAAGCCACTGAAGTGTTTGGCAATAGTAAATATTGTGCACGACTTGTCATTAGTAATCATCCCTGCTACCTCCCAGGCCTCTCTGCTCTGAAACAGGCTTATATGTGTTTTGCAAACCAAATCCACAAGGGAGCAATGTTTTGTATCGCTCCACATACATGCGGCTCACAGCTCTCACCGGCATCCACAAGTGTGAACGCACCGCACCACAAAATGATTAGAAAGGAAAATAGTGTAGAAATAAATAACTTTTTACTCTCTCTGTCTCTCTATCTCTCTCTCTCTCCCTCTCTGTCTAGATATTCTCTCTCCACTCTCTCTTTCTCTCTCCTTGATTGTGCACTGCACCATACGGAGATAATTACTTGTGATATTCTAATCTTATTGGATTGTTTTGCATGGATAAATATTTAGAAGCGATTAATCTAAACTAAATGTAATGATGCATTGTTCGGGTAATTTATTATTCAATCAGAACTGAGCCGTCTGCGTCTCCTCATCGACTGATTACTGGAGTGCCACTGTGCCTCTCTCTCATTATCAACCATAGGCTGTTTTACATGATTTGTGGGAGAAATGAACATAAAAATGAAGGACGAAATCCCAAAGAAATGCCTTGGTACGTTCCGCTCTGCACCGAGGTGAAACAGCTCCAAATGAAGTGCTGTTTAGTGATTTGTCAATAGCTCATTTGGATGGGTTCAAACTAATACAAGAGTTTATACAGTTGAAGTCGGAAGTTTACATACACCTTAGCCAAATACATTTAAACTCAGTTTTTCACAATTCCTAACATTTAATCCTTGTAAAAATTCCCTGTCTTAGGTCAATTTATTTTAAGAATGTGAAATGTCAGAATAATTGTAGAGAGAATGATTTATTTCAGCTTTTATTTCTTTCATCACATTCCCAGTGGGTCAGAAGTTTACATACACTCAATAAGTATTTGGTAGCATTGCCTTTAAATTGTTTAACTTGGGTCAAATGTTTCGGGTAGCCTTCCACAAGCTTCCCACAATAAGTTGGGTGAATTTTGGCCCATTCCTCCTGACAGAGCTGGTGTAACTGAGTCAGGTTGTAGGCCTCCTTGCTCGCACACGCTTTCTCAGTTCTGCCCACAAATTGTCTATAGGATTGAGGTCAGGGCTTTGTGATGGCCACTCCAATATATTGACTTTGTTGTCCTTAAGCCATTTTGCCACAACTTTGGAAGTATGCTTGGGGTCATTGTCCATTTGGAAGACCCATTTGCAACCAAGCTTTAACTTCTTGACTGATGTCTTGAGATGCTGCTTCAATATATCCACATAATTTTCCTTCCTCATGATGCCATCTATTTTGTGAAGTGCACCAGTCCCTCCTGAAGCAAAGCACCCCCACAGCATGATGCTGTCACCCCCTTGCTTCACGGTTGGGATGGTGTTCTTCGGCTTACAAGTACCCCCTTTTTCCTCCAAACATAACGATGGTCATTATGGCCAAACAGTTCTATTTTTGTTTCATCAGACCAGAGGACATTTCTCCAAAAAGTATGATCTTTGTTGCAAATCCTAATCTGGCTTTTTTATGGTGGTTTTGGAGCCTTGCTGAGCGGCCTTTCAGGTTATGTCAATATAGGACTCATTTTACTGTGGATATAGATAATGTTGTACCTGTTTCCTCCAGCATCTTCACAAGGTCCTTTGCTGTTGTTCTGGGATTTATTTGCACTTTTTTGCACCAAAGTACGTTCATCTCTAGGAGACAGAATGCGTCTCCTTCCTGAGCGGTATGACGGCTGCGTGGTCCCATAGTGTTTATACTTGCGTACTATTGCTTGTACAGATGAACGTGGGACCTTCAGGCGTTTGGAAATTGCTCCCAAGAATGAACCAGCCATGTGGGGGTCTACAAAAAAAAAAAATCTGAGGTCTTGGCTGATTTCTTTTGATTTTCCCATGATGTCAAGCAGAGGCACTGAGTTTGAAGGTAGGCCTTGAAATACATTCACAGGTACACCTCCAATTGACTGAAATTATGTCAATTAGCCTATCAGAAGTTTCTAAAGCCATGACATCATTTTCTGGAATTTTCCAAGCGGTTTAAAGGCACAGTCAACTTAATGTATGTTAACTTCTGACACACTGGAATTGTGATACAGTGAATAATAAGTGAAATAATCTGTCTGTAAACAATTGTTGGAAAAATTACTTGTGTCATGCACAAAGTAGATGTCCTAACCGACTTGCCAAAACTATAGTTTGTTAACAAGACATTTGTGGAGTGGTTGAAAAAATAGTTTTAATGACTCCAACGTCAGTAAAATGTAAACTTCTGACTTCAACTGTACATTCTTATTAAGTCCATGGCCACTTTGTATGTGTGGCGAGTATACTTTGGTTATGTGTTTATTGCACGTCTCCCATCATCTTCATTGTTGTTTTATAATTTTACTCTTTAGTGAACAGTGGCCTCATCCATAACCCCATTTCATACACACTCACATGCACAAATGTGCATACACACACACACACACACACACACACACACACACACACACACACACACACACAAACAAACAAACAAACAAACAAATGATTTAATAGATTGCAGATTTTAATAAATGATGTTGACTGGGTGAATCTCATTGTGGTTCCACATCTAGTCCTACAAATGCTAATGCTTATCGCTTCCTCCTCCCGAGGCTATGCTATCATTGAGACGGCAGATATCTAGCTAATAGGGCGGCAGGTAGCGTAGTGGGTAAGAGCGTTGTGCCAGTAACCGAAAGGTCGCTGGTTCTAATCCCCGAGCCTCCTAGATGAAAAATCTGTCGATGTGCCCTTAAGCAAGGCACTTAACCCTAATTGCTCCTGTAAGTCGCTCTGGATAAGAGCGTCTGCTAAATGACGTAAATGTAATCTTTGAATTAGCCTTGTCTCCAAGGTATTCACTAATTTTACTATTCTCTAGCTTATCCCTCTATCTGTATCAGTAAGTTGCCATATCATAATCATACATTACCTTGTGTTCTTATCAAGCTCTAACTAATGTAATGATTTGTATGCTGACTATTCTCCTCTTCTTGTATAGGGCATCTTGATCTGTTTAGTACACTGATAAAAGTGCATTAGCTCATATTCTTATCAAGCCCAAGCTAATGTAATGATGTCTGTTGCTGACTCCTCTGCTCCCCTCAACTCCAGGGCCCAGAACATGTTCAGGCAGGCCATGCGTTCTCCTGTCATTCTCTTCCACGTGGTCCCGGCCTCCATGAAGACCCAGTACGAACAGCTCTCCTACGGGGAGCTCAGCCCCTTGTGTCCCGGGGGGAGAGGGGTAACAGGGGAAGCTTCAGCCCCAGCCAGGTCCCGGACCCCCAGGCCCAGCAGCCTAGGGACAGGGGTAATCTGGTGGTCCAGGGGGGATGGGGTTGGACCACACCCTACAGAGGGTGTCCTCCCGGTCAGGACCGCACCCCATTCCCATCTCCAACCTCAACCACAATAACTATGGTCCACCACCACAGCTGGTACCAGACCACCGCTACTCCACGTCTTTACCCCACAGTGGTGCTCCGACGGTGGGCAGCAATGTGTCTTCTGCCCCCTCCCATCCTTGCAGAGGAGAGTCCGTGCCAACCCCACCGCAGGCTATTTCAAGAAGACAGGCCGGACACTCAACATCATGCTGAAGAAAGGCAAGCACACACACACACCCACACACTGTTATTGTTAAAACTGAAGGCATGTTTAGATATGTGTTTTAGATATATCGTTTTTTTGTGTATCTATCAAGCGGGCCTTTCAACTAGGGTTGTGTAACTAATACTGTTAGAGACTTCAAAGAGTTGATATTTAATTGTGAAGGACTGTCTATCCAGCACTCCCTCACGTACAGGCCTAAATCTAATTTGTTCTGCATCTCAGCAGCATCCTAGCTGCACACAACACACTCCGGGGAGGAGAGCACTAGGGATACACACAGACACACGTGTGGCCACACACACACACACACATGCCCTCTGAACGCACAGACAGGGACTAGCTCGTATTATAACATTCAGGCCTTGCTAGATTCCTGTTGGGCCAGGTCCAGAGACAGCCCACTGCCAGTAGTTTTGTTTATTTGCACTAGGCAGACCGGTTTATATTTTAACTCAACACCAAACCCATAATTCTTAATGTATGCTGTTGTACAAGTGTCAGAATGTATTTCTTAGACTTTTTAACTGGATTTAATGCAGATTTGAGCTTTCATATCAATTTCTGTGTGACCATGTCCAGTTTTCACTGATTTGAGAGAGAGAGAGAGAGAGAGAGAGAGAGAGAGAGAGAGAGAGAGAGAAGAGAGAGAGAGAGAGAGAGAGAGAGAGAGAGAGAGAGAGAGAGAGAGAGAGAGAGAGAGAGGAGAGAGAGAGAGAGAGAGAGAGAGAGAGAGAGAGAGAGAGAGAGAGAGAGAGAGAGAGAGAGAGAGAGAGAGAGAGAGAGAGAGAGAGAGAGAGAGAGAGAGAGAGAGAGAGAGAGAGAGAGAGAGAGAGAGAGAGAAGTGTGTCCCTGGCTGGGAAATTAACAAGAGTGCCTTAGTCAAATAATGCAGCCAAAAGGACAGACAGACGCAGCCCATTAAGACTCATTCTAATGTGATGTTGTGCTTCTCTACGTCTCCTCATGTTTGCTACTTAATTGGCTTATTGGATCTGGGATTCAGACTTAATCCAAAAAGGGATACAATTGCTTTTAGCCCTGTAGCCTCTATTATCTAAAATAATGATGTCAGTATGCTAGTTAATTACAGCCAGGGCTATTAGGGAAAGATGCATTCTGCTAATTGCCTGATTGGAGGTCGTTAACGATGGGATCTTAGATTGAAGATGAGTTTGATTTGGCTAATTAGGCTGTTTAGAGGAATGGAATAAAATGGAATGGCTAGAGCAGAAGGGTAGAGGAGGGTGGTCTTCAAAGACCAGATTGAATCAGACTATGCCCTACGTTCTATAAAGGGAATAGAGTGCCATTTTGGATGCAACCAATCACACTATGTACACACTCAGGAGCACAGACAGCAGTACGGGGTACCAGTACCAAAGACGCCTCACGTTGTCAGACACTGACTACTACAGAAATGATCTTAGTTAGTTCTATATCTTGATTCCTGAAAATAGAATAGACCCAAAGTTGCGTTTTCTTGCTGCTTCATCTTAGTACTGCGGAGGCAGCAATAACACACACACAACACACACACACACACACACACACACACACACACACACACACACACACAGTCAGTCATTATAGCCAGTGAGACAGTGAAGACAGGAGAAAATACGTCATGATTAATGATCAGACAGTGAATGACAGGCCTGTGAAATGAACAACCTCTTCAACAGGAATACTAATCACTCTACTCTCAGGAAGGCTTCCACTGACATCACACACCCGCCAAGAGGAGCTCTCCCCTGTCTGTCGATTAGACATATTCATGGATAACTTCTTTACCAGTGAGAGATTAATCTCACTGAGTGGAACCGTTGTTGTTACCCTACCCCGTCTAAAAGAAGAACTGTCCTTAATATCCTTACTGGCATTTGGGTTGCTTCCCAAATGGCACCATAGGGCTCTGGTCAAAAGTAGTGCACTATATAGGGAATAAAGTTCCATTTGGTATGCATCCTTGCTTTTGCTTTTATTGGTCAAACAGCGTAGGATCGGTCAGTCGATAAGGTCAGTGTTGATATTCCTCTTTCTGAGGCTATTATCGACTCTGAGTTACGTGCGAAGGCAGATTTCTGACCATTATCAGTGTCTAATGCCTGTAGAGACTCCGCAGAGAGGGAGGATAAAGGGAAAATAAAGCCAAGAGCGTACACAGACAGAAACATTTACTCTATATGCTGCTCTTCTTGTCTGCAATCAGTTTTTACATCAAGCATGTCCAATATGTGGTTCTGCTGTCCATACACGCACATGTGTACAATACACATTTATCACAAAAGCTCCATTTTGGTTCAAAGATTTGACTTATATTTAGACATCTAGAGATGTCATACTTATTTTTTATGTTGAACGTTCAGGGCCACACCCTAAGCGATGCGGCCATGATTTCACCAATGAAAGTCCATGCAAACCAATACGTTAAGAAGACTTATTAAGTAACGTAGTTTGATAGGTTTGACATAATGGTCAAAGCCATAATTGAAAGCTGTCCTTCCACATTGGTTCTTGATGTTCTTTTAGATTAATAAAAGGGAGTAAAACATTTTTTTTTATTGCAGTCATGTAGTCAGTTCAAGGCCCAGTGCAGTCAAAAACAAATTATAATAAAGCCCTTTAAGTGTGAGAGTTGTTTGAAAAGGCCGCTATAAAAAAATTCTGCCTGTATCACGTTTCAGGAGAAGAACCAGATGCAGACAGTGTCGAAGTAACAAAAGTTTATTAGAAAAACAGGAGGCAGGCAAAAAACAGGTCAAGGGCAGGCAGAGGTCAGTAATCCAGATCAGAGTCCAAAAGGTACAGAACGGCAGGCAGTCTCAGGGTCAGGGCAGGCAGAGGTCAATAATCCAGGGTGGTGTGACAAGGTACAGAACGGCAGGCAGGGTCAGGGCAGGCAAAATGGTCAAAACCGGGAACACTAGAAAACAGGAACTTGAGAAAGACAGGAGCAAGTGGAAACAGGAGACAAAAGGTTCTGAGACATGGGTTTGATCCTAGACACATGAAAGTGGGATGTATACGAAGGGTACGGGACAACAGAAGACAAACAGCAGAGGGGCTAATGATCTTGGAGATGAGGAAAGGGCCGATAAACCAGGGGGAAAGTGTGGACAGCCATACCTTCTGCCCGGGACAATACCGGGGAGACGGGGTCCGTGGCGGTCCGCTTGTCGTCGATACCTGGAGGTGGTCTTGAGAAGAGCCAACCGGGCTCTCCTCCAGGTACGACGACAGTGGCGGACAAACATCTGGGCCAAGGGTATGCCGACCTCTTCCTCTTGCTCCGGGAAGAGCAGGGGCTGATAACCCAGAGAACACCCAAAGGGCGAAAGACCCTTGGCAGAGCAGGGAAGGGTGTGGTGGGCGTATTTGACCCACACTAGTTGCTGGCTCCAGGTGGTGGGGTTGGCGGAGACCAGGCAGTGCAGAGTCGTCTCCAGGTCTTGGTTGGCTCGCTCCGACTGGCCGTTGGACTGAGGGTGGAAACCGGAGGACAGGCTGGCCGACGACCCAATGAGTGTGCAGAATGGCAGCCAGAACCGGGACGAGAACTGAGGATCCCAGTTGGAGACCTTGTCCACTGGAAGTCCATGGATCCGTGCTGCACCATGAGCTGGCCCGTCTCTTTGGCAGAGGGTAGCTTGGGGAGAGGAATGAAGTGGGCGGCTTTGGAAAACCGGTCCACAACTGTCAGGATGGCAGTGTTGCCATCAGATGGGGGAAGACCTGTGACAAAGTCCAGGCATATGTGACACCAGGGATGGTGAGGAACAGGCAGAGTTTGGAGGAGACCAGCCAGAGCTTGCTGAATAGTTTTGTTCTGCGCACAGATCGTGCAGGCGGCGATGAAAGCGGTGACGTCAGGAACCATGGTAGGCCACCAAATGTGGTCAGTAAACCAGATCAGTGCTGTATGTTGCGGAGAACATCATTAACCAGGGCCTGGAACACAGCTAGAGCATTGGTAAGAACAAATGGCATGACCAGATACTCGTGGTGACCGCTGGCTGTGTTGAAGGCAGTCTTCGACTCGTCCCCCTCCCGTATCCGCACCAGCTGGTAGGCATTCCGTAGGTCCAGCTTGGAGAAAAAGTTGGCCCCCTGGAGTGGCTCGAAGAATGAGGAGATGAGTGGTAGTGGGTACCGGTACTTCACCTTGATGTCGTTGAGGCCCCGGTGGTTGATGCACGGGTACAGGGTTTTGTCCTTCTTCTCCACAAAGAAGAACCCTGCGCTGGCGGGGGAGGCAGAAGGACGGATGAACCCGGCAGCTAGGGAGTCCTCAATGTAGGTCTCCATAGCCTTGGTCTCCGGACCCGACAGCGAGTAGAGTCGTCCCCGGGGCGGAGTGGTGCCTGGGAGAAGGTCGATTCCGCAGTCGAGGGTCGGTGCGGCAGATGCGAAGTGGCCCGGGCCTTACTGAACACCTCCCAGAGTTCCTGGTACTCCGCGGGAATGGCAGAGAGGTCCGAGGCAACTTCCGAGCCCCCAGGAAGACATCCCAGGGCAGACTGTGCTGACTTCAGTCAATGAGCGTGGCAGAACGGGCTCCAGCCCATGATGGCACCAATAGACCAGTCAATAAATGGGTTATGTCGCTGGAGCCAAGAGAAACCCAATACCATGGGAACCTGATTAGACTTAATTAGCAGGAATTGGACCGTCTTGCTGTGGTTCCCTGATACTCGTAGGTTAATGGGGGTGGTATTGTGGGTGACCCGGCCTATAGAGCGCCCGTCCAGCGCTCTAACGTCCATAGGAATGGAGAGGGGATGAGTGTGGATGCCCAGCTCGGACGCCAGGGTAGCGTCCATAAAGCTCTCAACAGCCCCAGAGTCAATGAGTACCCGGAGAGATTTCAACTGATTCCCCCACAGCAAGATGCATGAAAAGGGGTGCGAGTAAGGGGAGAGGAAAAGTTATCCGTATGGCCCACCAGAGTACTTACTCCAACCGGTGAGCCTGGTCTTTTAGTGGACAGGTGGACAGGCTTCGTGTGAAGCCTGTATTGCAATTCAGCTGGAGACAGCCTAGCTCTGCCTAGTTGCGTCGGCTCGGGAAGAGGTGGATCGGCAGACTTCGGAGAATCTCGGGGGAATTCGGGTAGCCTAGGGTTCTCTCGGCGACGGAGCCGCCGGGGACTTCCGAGTGCCTCGGAGGCAAGGTGGAATCCTTGGGCGGGCGAGTGGAATCAGACTTCCTCTACTTCCTTTGTTCCCGTAGTCGCCCATTGATCCGAATGGTCAAGGCGATGAGCGAGTCGAGATCCGTCGGTAGTTCCCGGGCTGCAAGCTCGTCCTTTACTTCCTCCGATACTCTGTGCAGGAACGTGTCAAACAGCGTTTCACGGTTCCAGGCACACTCAACTGCCAACATGTGGAATTCCAGCCGAAGCTGGAGTAACTTCCGGGCAGCCTCTCTCCCGGACAATGGAGCGTCGAAAACCTTATTTACCATCTGCATTAACTCCTCCAGACTGAAGCATACGGCCGACTGTTGTTCCCAAACACCTGTAGCCAGTCGAGAGTCCTCCCAGACATCAGCGTGATGAGGTATGCTATCTTAGAGCGGTCCGAGGGGAAGGAGGAGGGCTGCAGCTCGATGATGAGCGAACACTGAGCGAGAAATGCCCGACAGGTTCCCGACTTTCCAGCGAAGCGTTCCGTGGGAGGTAAGCGGGGTTCTCTGGAAACCGGGGTGGCTACGCTGCTAACAGCCGGGTTACTGAGGGGCTGGGAGGTTACTGTTGTGGTAGGCTGCCTAACAGACAACCTGCGGAATTGCTCCAGCAATGTGTTAAACGCTCAGTCATGGCGTCGCTCGGTCATGGCATTCGGCCAAGGTCTGGAACCTTTCCATGAGACCACGAAGCAACTCCTCATGCCTTCCAATGGTGGCTCCTTGGAAAGAGATGGCGTTGCGGAGCTGGTCCGAGTCTGCTGGGTCAGTCTTGGCCAGTTTGTACTATCACGTTTCAGGAGAAGACCCAGATGCAGACCGTGTCGAGGTAACAAAAGTTTATTACAAAAACAGGGGGCAGGCAAACGACAGGTCAAAGGCAGGCAGAGGTCAGTAATCTTGGGTGGTGTGACAAGATGCAGAGTGGCAGGCAACTCAGGGTCAGGGCAGGCAGAATTGTCAAATCTGTTTTGGGGCTGTCGCTGGGCAACACGGACTTTCAACTCCCTCCAAATATTTTCTATGGGGTTGAGATCTGGAGACTGGCTAGGCCACTCCAGGACCTTGAAATGCTTCTTTTACGAAGCCACTCCTTCGTTGCCCGGGCGGTGTGTTTGGGATCATTGTCATGCTGAAAGACCCAGCCACGTTTCATCTTCAATGCCCTTGCTGATGGAAGGAGGTTTTCACTCAAAATCTCATGATACATGGCCCCATTCATTCTTTCCTTTACACGGATCAGTCGTCCTGGTCCCTTTGCAGAAAAACAGCCCCAAAGCATGATGTTTCCACCCCCATGCTTCACAGTAGGTATGGTGTTCTTTGGATGCAACTCAGCATTCTTTGTCCTCCAAAAAGGCGAGTTGAGTTTTTACCAAAAAGTTATATTTTGGTTTCATCTGACCATATGACATTCTCCCAATCCTCTTCTGGATCATCCAAATGCACTCTAGCAAACTTCAGACGGGCCTGGACATGTACTGGCTTAAGCAGGGGGACACGTCTTTCACTGCAGGATTTGAGTCCCTGGCGGCGTAGTGTGTTACTGATGGTAGGCTTTGTTACTTTGGTCCCAGCTCTCTGCAGGTCATTCACTAGGTCCCCCCGTGTGGTTCTGGGATTTTTGCTCACCGTTCTTGTGATCATTTTGAACCCACGGGATGAGATCTTGCGTGGAGCCCCAGATCGAGGGAGATTATCAGTGGTCTTGTATGTCTTCCATTTCCTAATAATTGCTCCCACAGTTGATTTCTTCAAACCAAGCTGCTTACCTATTGCAGATTCAGTCTTCCCAGCCTGGTGCAGGTCTACAATTTTGTTTCGGGTGTCCTTTGACAGCTCTTTGGTCTTGGCCATAGTGGAGTTTGGAGGGTGACTGTTTGAGGTTGTGGACAGGTGTCTTTTATACTGATAACAAGTTCAAACAGGTGCCATTAATACAGGTAACGAGTGGAGGACAGAGGAGCCTCTTAAAGAAGAAGTTACAGGTCTGTGAGAGCCAGAAATCTTGCTTGTTTGTAGGTGACCAAATACTTATTTTCCACCATAATTTGCAAATAAATTCATTAAAAATCCTACAATGTGATTTTCTGGATTTTTTTTCCTCAATTTGTCTGTCATAGTTGACGTGTACCTACGATGAAAATTACAGGCCTCTCTCATATTTTTAAGTGGGAGAACCTGCACAATTGGTGGCTGACTAAATACTTTTTTTCCCCACTGTATGTGAAGACTGAAAAGAGCACCTTCCATGTAACCTCAGTAAACTTCCTTGGTTTTGTACTGACACCTGGAGGGGTCAGCATGGATGAGAACAAAGTCACCGCTGTCAGTAACTGGCCCAAACCCACCACCGTTAAGGAACTCCAACGTTTCATTGGGTTCTCCAACTTCTATCGCCTGTTCATTCGGAACATCAGTTCTACTACAGCTCCCCTCACTGCCCTTACCAGCCAACAGACCCGGACCCTTCAATGGACTGATACCGCATTGACTGCTTTCAACACCTTGAAACGCCTCTTCACCTCAGCTCCTGTCCTTCGCCAACCTGATCCGACCCTTCCTTTCACCCTGGAGGTGGATGCCTCCGAAGTAGGTGTAGGAGCCATACTCTCTCAGCCGGTGGGAACACCTCCAAAATCACATCCTTGTGCCTTCTTCTCCAGGAAGTTATCCCCCGCTGAGAGGAATTACGATGTGGGGAACAGAGAACGCTTCGCCATCAAGCTGGCCCTCGAGGAGTGGCGCCACTGGTGGAGGGCGCACAACATCCCTTTCTCATCCTAACAGATCATCGTAATCTGGAATATATCAGAGGGGCCAAGAGGTTAAATTCCAGACAAGCCCGCTGGGCTCTCTTCTTCACACGCTTCCATTTTCATGTTACTTACATCCCTGGAAAGACAAACATAAAAGCTGATGCTCTCTCCCGCCAGTTTGACCTTCCGACCAGTAACTCAGACCCTACACCCATTCTTCCTTCCTCTTGCATTATGGGACCGGTACAGTGGGAGGTTCACTCTGCCATACAAGAAGCCCTAACCTCAGACCCGGCTCCTCCTGAGACACCAGCTGGGAAGAGCTACGTACCAGCAGCTGTTAGACCCCAACTGATACAATGGTGTCACACGTCCTTGGGGTCAGGACATCCAGGCGTTACACGAACCACTGAACTCCTAGCCCGTAAGTTCTGGTGTTCCTCACTGGCATCCGACGTCAGGGATTATGTACTCTCCAGTCCAGTCTGCGCCCAATTCCAAAGCCCTCATCATCTTCCTTCCGGTTAGCTTCAGCCGTTGCCAATCCCTCACAGACCCTGGTCCCACATAGCTGTTGACTTCAACACATACCTTCCTCAATCCTCTGGTAACACCACTATCCTTGTCATAGTAGACCGTTTTTCAAAAATCTGTCTGGTTCCTCTTCCTCATTTACCTAACGCCATGGAATTGGCTGAGTGTATGTTCCAACAGGTGTTCCGTCTGTATGGGATTCCGGAGGACATCGTCTCTGACTGCAGGCCCCAGTTTGTCTCCCGGGTGTGGCGAGCTTTCTGTGACCGACTGGGGGTCGCCCTCAGCCTCTCCTCCGGGTATCTTCCCCAGACCAACTGGCAGACGGAACGCCTGAACCAAGAAATAGGGAAGTACCTCCGCCAACAATGTTCTGCCTCTCCACATGACTGGAGTCGGTATATGGCCTGGGCCGAATATGCACAAAACTCACTCATGCATTCATCCCTCCGCCTTACTCCGTTTCAGTGTGTCCTTGGTTACCAACCCCCCATGTCTCCCTGGGAGGCGGAGCCTGGTACTGTCCCAGCTGTCGATGACTGTTTTCGGCATAGTGAGCGGGTATGGGAGACCACTCACCGGCATCTGCAGGAAGCCTCTAATAATCAGAAATGCTTTGCCGACAGACTCCGCCGACGTACGCCACTCTTTCACCCAGACAGCATGTGTGGCACTCTAACAGAGACATCCGACTCTGCCTCCCCTGCAAAAAGTTCTGTCCTCGCTCCATTGGTTCCTTCAAGATAACCCATCGCATCAACCCTGTCACGTACCGCCTCCAGTTACCCCGTTAGTATAAAACCTCCTCGTCCTTCCATGTGTCTCTGTTAAAACTGGTCACCTACAGTCCTCTTCATCCTCCAGTCAACTCAAATCAAATTGTATTTGTCACATACACGTCTTTAGCAGATGTTATTGCGGGTGTAGCGAAATGCAGTAATATCTAACAAGTAATATCTAACAATTTCACAACATATACCCAATACAAACAAATCTAGTAAGGAATGGAATTTAAGAATATATACATATGGACAAGCAATGACAGAGCGGCATGGACAAAGATATAGTAGAATAGAATACAGTATATACATATGAGATGAGTCGTGCAAGATATGTAAACATTATTAAAGTGACTAGTGTTCCATTTCTTAAAGTGGCCAGTGATTTCAATAGGCAGCAGCAGCCTTTAATGTGCTAGTGATGTCTATTTACAGTCTGATGGCCTTGAGATAGAAGCTGTTTTTCATTCTCTCAGTCCCAGCTTTGATGCACCTGTACTGACCTCACCTTCTGGATGAAAGCGGGGTGAACAGGCAGTGGCTCGGGTGGTTGTTGTCCTTGATGATCGTTTTGGCCTTCCTGTGACATCGGGTGATGTACGTGTCTCGGAGGCTGGGTGGTTTGCCCCCGGTAATGCGTTCGGCAGACCGCACCACCCTCTGGAGAGCCCTGCGGTTGCGGGCGCTGCAGTTGCCATACCAGGCGTTGATACAGCCCGACAGGATGCTCTCAATTGTGCATTGGTAAAAGTTTGTGAGGGTTTTAGGTGCCAATCCAAATTTTTTCAGCCTCCTGAGGTTGAAGAGGCTCTGTTGTGCCTTCTTCACCACACTGTCTGTGTGAGTGGACCATTTCAGTTTGTCAGTGATGTGTACGCCAAGGAACTTTAAGCTTTCCACCTTCTCCACTGCGGTCCCGTCGATGTGGAAAGGGGGGTGCACCCTCTGCTGTTTCCTGAAGTCCTCGATCATCTCCTTTGTTTTGTTGACGTTGAGTGAGAGGTTATTTTCCTGGCACCACACTCCCAGAGCCCTCACCTCCTCCCTGTAGGCGATCTCGTCATTGTTGGTAATCAAGCCTACTACTGTTGTGTAGTCTGCAAACTTGATGATTGAGTTGGAGGCGTGCTTAGCCACGCAGTCAAGGGTGAACAGGGAGTACAGGAGGGGGCTGAGCACACACCCTTGTGGGGCCCCAGTGTTGAGGATCAGCGAAGTGGAGATGTTGTTTACTACCTTCACCACCTGGGGGCGGCCCGTCAGGAAGTCCAGGACCCAGTTGCACAGGGCGGGGTTCAGACCCAGGGCCTCGAGCTTAATGATGAGCTTGGAGGGTACTATGGTGTTGAATGCTGAGCTATAGTCAATGAACAACAATCTTACATAGGTATTCCTCATGTCCAGATGGGATAGGGCAGTGTGCAGTGTGATGGCGATTGCATTGTCTGTGGATCTATTGGGGCGGTAAGCAAATTGAAGTTGTTCTAGGGTGACAGGTAATGTAGAGGTGATATGATCCTTGACTAGTCTCTCAAAGCACTTCATGATGACAGAGGTGAGTGCTACGGGGCGATAGTCATTTAGTTTAGTTACCTTTGCTCTCTTGGGTACAGGAAAAATGGTGGCCATCTTGAAGCATGTGGGAACAGCAGACTAGGAAAGGGAGAGATTGAATATGTCCGTAAACACACCAGCCAGCTGGTCTGCGCATGCTCTGAAGACGCGGCTAGGGATGCCGTCTGGGCCGGCAGCCTTGCGGGGGTTAACATGCTTAAATGTCTTACTCACATCGACCACGGAGAAGGAGAGGCCACAGTCCTTGGTAGTGGGCCTCGTCGGTGGCACTGTGTTATCCTCAAAGCGGGGCGAAGTCAGTGTTTAGCTTGTCTGGATGCGAGACGTCGGTGTCGGCAACATGGCTGGTTTTCCTTTTGTAGTCCATGATTGTCTGTAGACCCTGCCACATACGTCTCGTGTCTGAGCCGTTGAATTGCGACTCCACTTTGTCTTGCAAGTTGTTTTGCAAGTTTAATTGCCTTGCGGAGTGAGTAGCTACATTTTTTGTATTCTGCCATATTCCCAGTCACCTTGCCATGGTTAAATGTGGTGGTTCGTGCTTTCAGTTTTGCGTGAATGCTGCTATCTATCCACAGTTTCTGGTTAGGGTAGGTTTTAATAGTCACAGTGGGCACAACATCACCTATACACTTCACCGTTTCAGAGTATTAGTCTAAATTATTTTCGCAAGCTACCCAGAACATATCCCAGTCCGCGTGATCAAAACAATCTTGAAGCATGGATTCCGATTGGTCAGACCAGTGGTGAATAGTCCTTAGCACGGGTACTTCCTGTTTGAGTTTCTGCCTATATGAAGGGAGGAGCAAAATAGAGTCGTGGTCAGATTTGCCGAAAATAGGGCGGGGGAGGGCCTTATAACCATCCCGGAAGTTCGAATAGCAATGGTCAAGGATTTTAGATATGTTGATAGAACTTCGACAGCCTAGTCCTCAAATTTGCTTTGCTAAAATCCCCGGCTACAATAAATGCAGCCTCAAGATATGTGGTTTCCAGTTTGCATAAAGTCCAGTGAAGTTCTTTTGAGGGCCGTCGTGGTATCGGCTTGAGGGTGACTATAAAAAAATATCTTGGGAGATAATTTGATTTGATTGTGAGGTATTCTAGGTCGGGTGAACAGAAGGACTTGAGTTCCTGTATGTTACTACAATTACACCATGAGTCTTTAATCATGAAACACACACCTCTGCCCTTCTGCTTCCCGGAGAGATATTTATTCCTGTCTGCGTGATGAATTGAGGACCCATCTGGCTGGACCGATTTCGACAGACAATCACTTGAGAGCCATGTTTACGTGAAACAAAGTGCTTTTGGGTGTCAGCGAAAATGTATGGGAGTAAAAAGTTCATAATTTCCTTAGGAATGTAGTGGAGCAAACAAAAGTTGTAAAACATGTAAATAGTAAAGTAAAGTATAGATACCCCAAAAAACGACGTAAGTAGCACTTTAAAGTACTTTTCCTTAAGTACTTTACACCGCTGATTAAGAGGAGTATGAAGAGGAAGAATGCTCAGGCAGGAAAGCAATATGGTCCAATTCACACACCTATCAATATAACGCATTGTCATCCCTACTGCTTCTGATCAGGCGGACTCACTAAACACAAATACTCGTTTGTAAATGATGTTGGAGTGTGCCCCTGTCTGTCCGTAAATTTTTAAAACAAGAAAAGTGTGCCGTCTGGTTTGCTTAATATAAGGAATTTGATGTATAGCATTTACTTTCACTTTTTACTTTTACTCAAGTATGACAATTGAGTACTTTTTCCACCACTTTACTTAAGTACATTTAAAACCAGATACTTTTAGACATTTACTCAAGTAGTATTCTACTGGGTGACTTTCACTTTTACTTGAGTCATTTTCTATTAAGGTATCTTTACTTTTACTCAAGTATGACAATTTAGTACTTTTTCCACCACTGCTCCCCCTCATTACACTTGTCCTGCTACAACCCTTTATTTCTCCTCTTCCTTCCATTAATTTTATTCTTAGTAACATCCAATCGACAAAGACTGCCTTATGTCATGTGGATTGAAACACCTGCATGCCTTCATACCAGTTGTCATTCATGATCATTGATTTGCGCCAATGCCATTACCAGTATGCTAGTGACACAGAGGCTGATTGAAAGGGCATTGCCATTTAAATAAGTGGTAAATCACAGAGTAGAGTACCTATAGGGCTGTTCATGTTGAGCTTTGAGTGGCTAAACAAAGGGAACTGCATGTTATAATCTTGTGTCAACAGTCCAATCAGAATGACATGAAAATCATAGACTATGTAATTGGAAAATTTCCGGTCTTGGAAATAGTCACAGTTCCTCTATGCAAACAGAGAATGATTATGTGTGGAATTAAATTAGTAATTGTTTCACACGTAATACAAGGCAGTAACATTTTTGTTTAATAAAAAATCTGTAATACATTCCCTAACTGTTTGTGTGCATGTTTATGTGTTTGCGTGTGTGAATGTATGTGTGTGTCTGCGCTTGTGTGCGTGCGTGTGCACGTTTGTGTGTGTGTGTCCAGGTGAATGGAGTAGATCTGAACGGGAGGACTCAGGAAGAGGTGGTAGCTCTACTTAGGGCCACACCCATGGGAGGAACAGTCAGTCTGCTAGTCCCACGCCAAGAGGACTCCCATCTACCCAGAGAGGTGGTAAGTAATCATGCCAATCAAATGTATATCAGATTTACTCACATCACTGATCACTTGTCCACACCATCGCTACCCCTACCCTACATTTCACATCCTAGCTCTGATATGGCAGTAGCCCATAGTAATGGAGGCTTCAGCCATAGGGCTATTCCCACCCCCCAACACCACCACTATGTTACTTTTTTGTCTGTGACCTTCTGTCTTGGACCTTATCATCAGTGCCACAGGGATCCACATGGGCTATACCCACTGGGCAAAAACTTGTTGAATCAACGTTGTTTCCACGTCATTTCAACAACAAATTTTTTTATGTGATGACGTTGAATCAACGTGGAAAACGGATTGGATTTGCAAAAAGTCATCAACGTGAGGGAATTTAGTATCTTTTTCAGCCAGCTTTTAACTCAATCCAATCACAAGGTGAAATGTTTTGTTGATTTCACGTTAGTTGACAACTCAAACATTTTACATCAAAACTAGACGTTGAATTCACATCTGTCCAGTGGGTAGTTTCTCCAGACTTTAATGAGTTTCCAGACTTATCCCCCCACCCCACACACAGCTCAAACACTTCCCTCAGTCCCAGCTGGCAGGCCCCCTTTGTTTGATGAATGGCTGATCTGAGGGAGGGCTCATGGCAGATCTCACTTGTTAATACAATCTGCAGGGCAGTGTCATTCTATCTGTATAGGGAACAACTCTGTGTGTCTATCTTTCTGGCTGGTGTTTTGTCAGTGAAAACAGTATTATCCTCCTCCCTCCCCTGTTTGTCCCCTTACCCTGGAGCCATTATAGAGCCCTGTCCCCTTAGGATCAGTTGTATACAGTGGGGGAAAAAAAGTATTTAGTCAGCCACCAATTGTGCAAGTTCCCCCACTTAAAAAGATGAGAGGGGCCTGTAATTTTCATCATAGGTACACGTCAACTATGACTGACAAATTGAGAAAAAAAATCCAGAAAATCACCTACAAACAAGCAAGATTTCTGGCTCTCACAGACCTGTAACTTCTTCTTTAAGAGGCTCCTCTGTCCTCCACTCGTTACCTGTATTAATGGCACCTGTTTGAACTTGTTATCAGTATAAAATACACCTGTCCACAACCTCCAAACTCCAAACTCCACTACGGCCAAGACCAAAGAGCTTTCAAAGGACACCAGAAACAAAATTGTAGACCTGCACCAGGCTGGGAAGACTGAATCTGCAATAGGTAAGCAGCTTGGTTTGAAGAAATCAACTGTGGGAGCAATTATTAGGAAATGGAAGACATACAAGACCACTGATAATCTCCTTCGATCTGGGGCTCCACGCAAGATCTCACCCCGTGGGGTCAAAATGATCACAAGAACGGTGAGCAAAAATCCCAGAACCACACGGGGGGACCTAGTGAATGACCTGCAGAGAGCTTGGACCAAAGTAACAAAGCCTACCATCAGTAACACACTACGCCGCCAGGAACTCAAATCCTGCAGTGCCAGACGTGTCCCCCTGCTTAAGCCAGTACATGTCCAGGCCCGTCTGAAGTTTGCTAGAGTGCATTTGGATGATCCAGAAGAGGATTGTGAGAATCTCATATGGTCAGATGAAACCAAAATATAACTTTTTGGTAAAAACTCAACTCGTCGTGTTTGGAGGACAAAGAATGCTGAGTTGCATCCAAAGAACACCATACCTACTGTGAAGCATGGGGGTGGAAACATCATGCTTTGGGGCTGTTTTTTCTGCAAAGGGACCAGGACGACTGATCCGTGTAAAGGAAAGAATGAATGGGGCCATGTATCGTGAGATTTTGAGTGAAAACCTCCTTCCATCAGCAAGGGCATTGAAGATGAAATGTGGCTGGGTCTTTCAGCATGACAATGATCCCAAACACACCGCCGGGCAACGAAGGAGTGGCTTCGTAAGAAGCATTTCAAGGTCCTGGAGTGGCCTAGCCAGTCTCCAGATCTCAACCCCATCGAAAATCTTTGGAGGGAGTTGAAAGTCTGTGTTGCCCAGCGACAGCCCCAAAACATCACTGCTCTAGAGGAGATCTGCATGGAGGAATGGGACAAAATACCAGCAACAGTGTGTGAAAACCTTGTGAAGACTTACAGAAAATGTTTGACCTGTGTCATTGCCAACAAAGGGTATATAACAAAGTATTGAGAAACTTTTGTTATTGACCAAATACTTATTTTCAACCATAATTTGCAAATAAATTCATAAAAAATCCTACAATGTGATTTTCTGGATTTATTTTTTCATTTTGTCTGTCATAGTTGACGTGTACCTATGATGAAAATTACAGGCCTCTCTCATCTTTTTAAGTGGGAGAACTTGCACAATTGGTGGCTGACTAAATACTTTTTTTCCCCACTGTATATGGTATGCATCCCAAATGGCACCATATTCCCTACACGGTGCATTTATTTTAACCGTGTCAAAAGTAGCGCACTATGTAGAGAATAGGGTGCCATTTGGGACTCAGCAGATATGGACTCACTTGGTCCTTCTTCCAAATCATATTAACACAGACCTTCTCCAGGGGTTGGTTATCTGCCACTCTCCTATCTGTACACATAATCTCACAGAGACACACGTGAGAGGGCACACATGCACATGCAGGACGTGCGCACACACACATATGCACACACACACACACAGACTGGGATGTGATTGTGCGTTTCCATACAGACAGACCCGGATGCACACACAGATAGGCAGAGTCCAGCTCACAAACACACACACACACACAGACTTTTGTGTGAGCAGTTCTGGGGTGACTTTCCCTGTCTAGTAACAGATGGTGAAGATAGTTTCCTGCCCTGCTCCACCCTGCAATCAGCAGGTATGACAGTCTCCCTATCATTTGAGTGGCCAGGCAGACAGCAGGGTTTAGGCTTTAACCCTAACTTTACCCTATAGCACTCAACCTGTCTCTGCGTTAACCCTAACTCTATCATTTGGTAATAGGATATCATGGCTTAGCTTTCAACCTAACTACGCTATAGTGTACAGGAGGCCTCTGCTTTAACCACATATGACACTCAGTCTGCCTCTGAGTTAACCCTATCTCTACCCTATGGCACACCATGGCATCCTTACACCTGGATGGACCTCTCCGGTTCACACTAGAATCATAACTTTTCGATCAGATGAATACTGGCCTGGGTTAAGCATTCTTCCTGTCTTATTTGAAACCTATAACAAAAAAGTAAACAACAAAACAGTAATAGATTTTTCCATTACTTTTGTATTTTTTCTGTATTTTATATACCTGAGGGAACTCACTTGCTGATTCAATGTTAACAATGTCTTAGACAATAGAAGATAAATACAGAAAGAATAAAAGCATAATACTATACCACCTCTGGCCCAGCTCCCATTCAGCAACAGATTGATGATGGTTACTTCCTCTTCTCAACTGTGACTTGATAAAAAATCCCATCTTAGGCTGCATTCAGACAGGCAGCCCAAATTCTGATATTGTTTTCACTTATTGGTCTTTTGACCAATCAGATGAGCTCTGAAAAATATCTGATGTGAAAAGATCTGATGTGATTGGTCAAAGACTAATTATTGGAAAAAATATCAGAATTGCAATTGGGCTGCCTGTGAACGCAGCCATAGAGACACAATACTAATCATCTCTCCTTCTCTCTTTTTCTCTGTCTCTCCCTCTCTCATTCTCTCTTCTTGGTTTATCTCTCTCTCCTGAGAACCTTTCTAAGCTTGTGTAGATGGGAGAGGGCTAGCTAGCGCACTAACACTTCATTACTCTCCTTAGCATTCAGGATCTCAATAATCCATACAAGTATGTTCATAAAATTCAGATTATGAGGGCAGGGCTCCACCACTGATAGTTATTGCAAATAAATCATGGGGGAGAGAGGGACTGGTATTTGCCTCACTGTCACACACACACACTTGTTTAAGATGTGTGTGTGTGTACGTGCCTGCCTATATGTACATTTGTGCACGCGTGTGTGTCACCATAAACACATCATCCAGGCCCTTATCCACCACAGTGGAGTTTCAAATAATAGTGCGAGTGAATTACTATAGGCATGCTGCTGTCAGAGAAGGAGAGAGAGAGGACATTTCTCATATTGACAGAATACATATAAATCAACATGGAGAGGATCTTGTTTGTCTAGTTGACATTTGCTTTGTGATGTTTAATGTGTAATGCTATGATTATCTTGGCCCTCCCACCCCTAAGGGAGGGCAGCTCCCACTCAGCCCACTCCAAGCTCTTCTCTGTCCTGGCACCCCAATGGTTGAACCAGCTTCCTGCTGAAGCTAGGAAAGCAGAGTCCCTGCCCATCTTCCGAAAGCACCTGAAACCCTACCTCTTCAAATATTATTTTAAATAATCCCCCTCTTCACCTCGACTCCCCCCGAACCAACACTTACACTTGACTCCCCCCTTTCTAGCTCTGACTTTGCTGATAACTACTTTATTGAGGAAAAGTGTACTTACTATGCCTGTGATATGTGGTTGTCCCACCTAGCTATCTTAAGATGAATGCACAAACTGTAAGTCGCTGTGGATAAAAGCGTCTGCTAAATGACTAAAATGGTAAATGTAAAAATTTTATGTCAGTGGTGAAACCAGTACCACATCTCTTTCATTGGTATATTGTGAGAGGTGATGTGTGTGTTTCACAGGAATTAATTTACTGTGCCTTGTGTTTGCAAAAACCCCAAATGTGAAGTGTTATGCATGCTCTCACAACGGATCAGAAAAGGTTAACGGCAATAGTTCAGGGTTGAGTATTCCTTTCTCTTTGTCTTTGTTAGTTTGATTAGGTTTGCCTTTGCTGTCGTGCTCTCTCTCTCCACTGTGTCTCAGGAGTAGCAGAATACATTTTCAAAGAGCAGCGAGTGGGTGAGAGAGAACCAGATGCTGCAGAACAGATGGACCGACTTATTGATAGGGCCGTCATTGCTAATTATTGATGGGCTGGGCCGTCACCCTTTACCCAGTGCTGTCCAAACCAGAGGGGAGCGGAGAACTATTAGCTGTAAAGATGTTGAATAAATAAGGGCTTTAGATCAATGGCTGCTGTGCCGACTATCGAGTCCATGGTGGGTCTTATATGCCAGGAATTAGAGCTCAGGGAAGTGGATGAGTGGGGGTGAGTGGGTGTGAGGCGGAGTGAGGAGAGGTAAGTCAATGATTTGAGCTCCGGGGGGTTCGCCACCTGGTGGAGGGAGGTTAACATGCAGGCCCTCTCTGGCCCCAGAGGGCCTAATCAGTGGCCTGGAGGGGGAGGATGTGAGGAAAGAATCAGCTTGACTCTTCCTGAGTCATCCCCAGTTTTGGCTCTGGCTGCAGACTAAGGCTGCATTTGACATGGCACCCTCTTCCCTATATAGCACATCACTTTTGACCATGGCCCATAGGGCTCTGGCTAAAAGTAGTGCACTATACAGGGAATAAGGTGTAATTTGTGATGCAAGCCATGCTGACAACACTGATCCTCTGCTCTGCGTAGGCTGGGAATTGGGAGTTCATGTCATGAATACCTCATGTTTTGCATTAAGTACTTATACTCCATGGCTCTGCAAAACGCATGTGTGTATTTTTCAGTCTCTCTGTGTATTTTATTCCAGAAGGTATTGTCATTGTGTTCCTACTACTACTAATAATCAATGTGTTTTTATTGTCACATACACTGAACAGGTGCAGTGAAATGTGTTGTTTTACAGGGTCAGCCAAAATAGTACCACACCCCTGGAGCAAATTAGGGTTAAGTGCCTTGCTCAAGGGCACGTCGACAGATTTTTCATGTTGTCGGCTCGGGTATTCAAACCAGTGGCCTTTCGGTTACTGGCCCAACGCTCAAACTGCTAAGATGAGGTGAAGGAAGTGCCATAGTAAGTAGCATAGACAAGGACAATAGTGAGTCCTATATTGAGTGAGACAAAGAGGTTAAAAACATGGTGATATGAAGGGAGGTAGTGGAGAGAGATATTGAGAGAGACAGAGGTAATGTAGAGTTGGAAAGAGAGACAGAAAGAGAGAGAGAGAAAAATGTGAGAGAGAGCGAGAGTATGAATGAAACAACAGAAAGGGCCAGTGCACAATGAGATAAGAATCTCCAACAGGCCTACATCGAAAAGCAATCACCATGGAAATAACAACAGCACAGGGGAATCATAGGAGACCCAACCTGTACTTGATGAAACCTTACCTCTGCACTTTGCTGTGCTACGATGCTACTCTAGTCAGTAGTCCCAGTCAACACACACACACACACACCTAGTCCCCAGTCCCCCCTTCTACCTCTCTGAATAATTCATTTCTGCAGATGCAATTACCTACTACGCTAAGACCAGGAATGGCAGGAGCCGCAGCGCGCGGTCCTGTGAGAACATTAAAACAGCACATCACACAAACACAATTCTGACATGCAAACACAGAGGCCAACGCCCCCCCTGCCACAGCAACAACACGCCATTGGCTGGTTTATTTATTGTCCCGTTTATCTACCCAGCGTGCACCGCTGCTCTGTGTGCTTACAGCTGAGAGCGACATGTCGGCACCCCGACGCTGCAAGCCAAGATTGCATTTCACCTTCCTCTCCTGTGATAAATAAGTCAATGTCACGCCTCAGTAGCCATGGCGGCTGGCCACACCACAGAGAAATTAGTTACTTTAGCACCTAGTGCATACCAGTTTCCTTAACATTAAGTCAGTTGCACAAAACATTTTAATCCAAATTTCCCCCTTAAATTAAATGAAAAAGTTCTTCATTCTTAAGTGCTTCATTCAGAAAGGATATCAATGTAGGTTAAAAAGCATTTGTGGAGGTGAATGTTTCTTTCCTCTGCCCTGGTTGCAAAAGGAAAACATCAACCAGCTAGCTAGGTGTATAGCTGGCTACAGGGGCGGTGTGTTCATTAGGGCGATATGGGCGACGCACTGCCAAACGGGAAAAGGAAGGGATTTTTTTTCTAATCAATTATATCACGGCAACAGTAGTTATCAGTGTTCTAATCTAGACGTCTGATCTGCCACTAAATGTCCAATCAGGCTAAAGTCGTGCTTCAAATGGACCCGCTCCTTTTGGGGCGATTTCAGTCAGGTTGAAAATCGCCCCAGAAGTCTCTCATAGACTCTCATGTAAAATATTTTTTTTTCAAATATCAGAGCTTTCAATACAATCTCTATGGGTTCCGGGAGGGCTTGCACTTACGCGCTTTCGTCATACGTAACATAACCATGAACGTAACTAAGAAAAGAGCGGGTAGCAGCGTCAATCAATTCACGTACTACTGTCAAGATGGCTAGCGTTCAGTGCAACTCGATTGTCTCTTTGAAAGAAGTTCCTTTTTGTCGGCGAACAAATCAAGATAAATTGGCAACGAAACAATTAGGACCTCCCAGACCAAATTTAATAATTAAACAGGTTTCTACTAAAGGGGGAAAGTCCTACACCCGAGGATTTTCCAAAAATTGGTACGAACGAAAAACCTGGCTAGCAGGCTGCGATGTAGCTAATGCAGTCTTCTGCTACCCCTGCTTACTCTTTCACCCTGAAGGCAGCACGGCAGACAGCACCGCTTGGACAGTGACTGGTGTAACGGACATGCACCATCTTTCAGAAAAGATTAAGAAACATGAGCTGTCAAAGACCCACATGGATAGCTGTTTGAGATTGTCTGCTTTGGGGAGAGTGAACATTGCCACTCAACTGGATGAGGGATACAGGCTAGCTGTCCGCCGCCACAACGATGAGGTTAGCAAGAACCGCCACATCCTCAGCCGGCTAATCCAGTGTGTGAGGTTTTGCGGAGTGTTTGAGTTAGCTTTGCGAGGCAAAGATGAAACTGAGGGCTCCACCAACCCTGGTATTTTTCTTGGACTTGTCAACTTTGTGGCACAATTAGATGAGGTGTTTTATGGAAATGCATATTGTTTATGCAGTGTTGAGGAATGTGAAAGAACACCCTTGATTATTTTTACTGTGATAACTTATTTTGCTTTTGTAAGCCAACACTTTTGAGATCAGTCAATAAATGCTTCTGGTATTGACTTATATGCTGCCCCTGTCTTCATGTTGTTGCTGGACATATCTTTTTAAAATGTGTGTAGGTCACCTAAATCATCAGAAAAATTGCCCCCCCTGAGAATTTTTTCAGGAGCCGCCACTGGCTGGCTAGCTACTTTGCTAAACAATGGAAGGTGCACAATCCATGGCTACAAAGCTTGCTGATTAGCTAGCTACCTACTCTGTAAGTTAGCTTGACGTGCTAGAAGGTAATAAAAACAAGTTGAGAAAAAAGTAACTAAACTAAACATGTTTTATTATCTTCAGAATCAATTTGTTTCTCCTTTCTTGAATGTAGAAGCTCTATTTTGCGATCTCCCAAAATAAATTGTGAGGAGACATTCAGTCAGTGAATCAGGTCGTCTCTATGGTAACCAGATACTCTTTTTCCCAGTATGCCCTTACCTAAGGAAAACGTTTGAGGGGCTCTATGCAATGCCCTTAAACAATTCCCTTAGGTAAGGGGAAATTATTCCTTAAGGTAAATCCTTAAGGGAATCATTTAAGATATTTTATGCAAACGAACCCAGGCTAAACAAAAAAAGGCAACCCTGATGATGTCATGACAAGTCCCAATTTCACCTGTTGAGTTGGTTTAGGTTTAAAACTGCAGTCTGGTGGGTTTACTGTTAGAGCTGCAAAGTGGTTGCCCAACTTGTTGTCATGAGTAAAGGTGTGTTTGTGTGTGTAGCTCGATTACAGCCATGTTCTCTTACAGCTGCATCATAAACAATGTTTCATATTTATATCATGAACATAACACACAGCCCATTGACCCGAAGTGCATGCTTATACCGTCAGTCCCTATATAGAACTATAGAGGCTGCGTCCACAATTAAACCCTATTCCCTATATTGTGCACTACTTTTGACCAGAGCCCATCAAAAGTAGTGCACTAAATAGAGAATATTGTGCCATTTTGGATACACAGAGAGTGTGATATGAAGAACAAATGGGTGTTAAAGGAACATGATGAATCTATGCTTCTCCATGGTGACTATTCTGTAGTTCTGGATCACACCAGTGTAATTAAGCAATACGTTAAAACCCGTCTTTATGATCATATCACAGTTTTCACTGGTCAATTAGCATCCGTGTCTGCCAAGGATTAAGAATCTTTAATTGCACAATTAATTAATTACAGTCTTTCTGAATGAAGAGAGAGAGAGAGAGAGAGAGAGAGAGAGAGAGAGAGAGAGAGAGAGAGAGAGAGAGAGAGAGAGAGAGAGAGAGAGAGAGAGAGAGAGAGAGAGAGAGAGAGAGAGAGAGAGAGAGAGAGAGAGAGAGAGAGAGAGAGGAGAGAGAGAGAGAGAGAGAGAGAGGAGAGAGAGAGAGAGAGAGAGAGAGAGAGAGAGAGAGAGAGAGAGAGAGAGAGGAGAGAGAGGAGAGAGAGAGAGAGAGAGAGAGAGAGAGAGAGAGAGAGAGAGAGAGAGAGAGAGAGAGAGAGAGAGAGAGAGAGAGAGAGAGAGAGAGAGAGAGAGAGAGAGAGAGAGAGAGAGGATTAGATGGATGTGGCCCCTATTACCCAAAGTCCTGTTTACCGTAGTCCAGCTAGTCCAAATCAAAGTGGTCCCCACAATGTTTTCTACCACTAAACTCATATACCATTAAACTGTAATGGCTGCAATCAGAATCGCCCCATTTGAGATCACTCTGAACGTGTAAAATATCCCATTTTATATAAGTCCCTTTAAATGCATATTGAAATAAAAGGCTGCTGGGTTGGTTCCCTGAAATGTCTTTGTAAGCCAAACAAGCATGCCATTGTTTTCCTTTCCCAAACCACGCCAGTGAACCTTTATAGCACATTCCAGTTAAATGGGCTCAATTATCCTCAGCAGATGATATCTCTTGTTTTTTCCACAATCACTCCACACTCTGTATGAAGACAGCTTTTGTTGTGGTGCCAGTGATGTATTAGAAGAGGATAAAGATAAATAAATAAATACTTATGTAGCTGCAGTTCATTGATTTTGCTTTGTTGTAAGACAAAACAATTGATGAAACTTAACAGGATATATATATATGTTTTTAAGTAGCTGTGTGTGGAACAGTATTGTTGTGAATGGGCTCCTGTGCAGTACTGTATATTGAGGCTTCTGCAGATGCACCAATGTTCTGCTACCCCTGGGATCGGGGTGGGGATAGGGATGACGGGGTTCAGTCAGGAGTGTCATGTTGCATTGCTCTGAGAGTGCACAATTCAGTATCTGTCCACTTGTCTGTCCCCACAGCAATGCCCCATGATTGGCTGATTGAGGAAATTGTTGTGTGTGGCAGATGGGTGTGGTTCCATGGCTTGGTCCTCTGATCACTTACTCTCCCTGACCTCCTTCTTTCTGCTCATCTACCTCTCCCTAGCCACCGCTTGGCTTGGCTTATGTTACCACCCTCCTCCTCTGCCTCCTCCGTTCCTCCTCTTCTGCCTCCTCTTCCCATCCGATCTCAGAGAGAGAGAGAGAGAGAGAGAGAGAGAGAGAGAGAGAGAGAGAGAGAGAGAGAGAGAGAGAGAGAGAGAGAGAGAGAGAGAGAGAGAGAGAGAGAGAGAGAGAGAGAGAGAGAGAGAGAGAGAGAGAGAGAGAGAGAGAGAGAGAGAGAGAGAGAGAGAGAGAGAGAGAGAGAGAGAGAGAGAGAGAGAGAGAGAGAGAGAGAGAGAGAGAGAGAGAGAGAGAGAGAGAGAGAGAGAGAGAGAGAGAGAGAGAGAGAGAGAGAGAGAGAGAGAGAGAGAAGCCTAGCCCTTGGATGATTTAGAATCAAAAGGTTTTAGCTCATATTACCCAGGATGTTTCTTTAGATTGTGATAAACAGTGGTATCTTTCAACAAGGCAGGACATTCTACAGCATTCAGCAGGGCCAGAGAAGTGTCATCTTCTGTGTTAATATAATTAGATTTTTCGTAGAGTTATGCTTTCGCCTTACCGCAAGGATGAGGTAACGTGCTGCAACTTTTGCTAACAAAGTGGCAAAACTGCTGTTCTCTTCATTTCCTTCATAGAGTTGAGAAATTTACTGGCTGCTACTGATTTGAAAATCAGCCATCCAATCGCGTTGCTTAAGAATTAGTATTTAAATGTATCTCTGTATGAGAGACAAAACAGTAAAGGTGTGGTCTGTGCTCCTTTCCTTTTTAAAGGGGAATAAATTAACCCTTTCACTGAGTTCCTGAGTGATCTAACCCTTCTTAAATAAAGACCAGCTGTAAAAGTATTATTTCTCCTTATTATGCAGTTGTGAGAGTAATGTTACAAGCAGGGGTTGGAACCAACATTATTTTCCAATCGGTCCATTCCGAACAGAACCCCTAGTTTTTTCGTTCTGTTCCAGTGTTCCAATCAGGAAATAAAGCTCTGAAACAGTTCGAACCAAAGAAAAGTAACGGTTCCTTTTACGTATATTGTTTTACCAGTGAAATCAAAATAGTTTTTACATTTAGCTCATTAATTCACTCCACTAATTAGCACAGATAGAGCAGCTTGCTACGGAACTTGAAAGCTTTACATGTTTGATTGGTCAGATAAGTGCCGGCACGAGATACATTTCACGGATGGGTAGAGCGATAGAAGGGTGGACATGGAGGGGGCTTGGCTTGAAGCGCTGAACATCATGACATGATGTGAATTAGAATGTGTTTAGGCTATTACTAGCATTATAACTTCACTGAATTACTGAATTATATACTAGATATTAGGAATATTTTTGGGAACAAAAAAAAAAGAGGTTCTAAAAATTTTTTAATAACGGTTATGTTCCAGAACAATAGAGATCACTTTTGTTCCCGGTTCTGTTTCTGCTCCTCGAAAATACTTTCTGTTCCCTGAACCGGTTCCAACCCCTGGTTGCAAATGTCTTGGACGTAATCAACCCCTGGCCTAACTTCTGAACTTTACAGTACAAGAAAGATTAGTATGATTACTAATAGATAGGAGATGTGTAGCTTAAGGTGAACTGTGGTTGCTATGGGCCTATACCTGGCACTGTTCTACAGTACCTGAATTACACTGATGAATTTTACTACCTTAGGGCGGCAGGTAGCTTAGTGGGTAAGAGCGTTGTGCCAGTAACCGAAAGGTCGCTGGTTCTAATCCCCGAGCCGACTAGGTGAAAAATCTGTCGATGTGCCCTTGAGCAAGGCACTTAACCCTAATTGCTCCTGTAAGTCGCTCTGGATAAGAGCGTCTGCTAAATGACTAAAATGTAAATGTAAATGTAATGATTACTCACAAACACAGAAAAGGGAGAAGCATTTGAAGGAAGGGGTGGAGAACGGTGTAGGGACTGACAACCCTTTGATCATAAGTACATCTATTACTCTATTGTAAGTCTATTATTGGTTGTGTTGACCTTGTCAAAGTATAGTCTCTCTCTCTCTTTCTCGCTCTCTCTCATGCTCTCTCTCTCTCTCTCTCTCTCTCTCTCTCTGTCTCTCTCTCTCTAGCTCTCTCTCTCTAGCTCTCTCTCTCTCTGCCACCGAACAGCGTTAGCTCCATCGATTCACGCCAGTGTTTTACTATAGCACTTAGCCTTCCTCTCCTGTGGAGAAAAATTGCCATTCTCCTTTAATGGCCTAGGTTATTTAACTTCTATTGTGTTTGAAGCAGTACAAAATGGTCCCATGTCTTTTTCTCCCCATTCATTTTTCAAACCTTATGGTCTTTTTCATTTTCACCAGCCAGATGAGTTTCTGCCTTGTTGTTTACTAGGGCTTTTGGGTTTTTGATTAGTGCCAATTTGGGTTCAGTGCCACACACTCACATAATTCAACGTAAAGTGTGGCGGAAGACAATGCCACTCCGTTAATGACTTTCAAACTGTTTCGGAGCTCACCACCTGTTTTCATTAAGTACTTTTCAGCAACTATTACCTGTAATTACGCCTGCCGTTATACTTGCGAGAGGTGGCGTGGTGCGCGGCGGTATGGCGGCATTGTACAACTGGCTGATAAACAAGGTAGTTAAGGGCCACTTATGAGGACTGAGGACACACTCCGCCTCCCCAAAGGTCCAAACCAGTACTCACCCAGCCTGCCTGAAGTAACAGTAACACACACCCAGCTGGTTGAAGTGTGAAGTTGGACATACCAAATGTTTTGTCACTCACCATTGGATAGAGAGAACTGTAGAGTAGTGTTAGACACTGTGTGTTTATAACCCGTATAACAGATGTTTAATGCAGGGCTTGATTAAGATGTAGTACAGCCAGTGAATGGCATTGAAAGACTAATGTTTCCATTGTTTGTCACAGACCCATTCTATGTAGGTAAATAACGTCATCAAACCCTCGCCATTGAAATAAAGGGCAGCATTGAGTGAATTACAGCACAACCCAGAAACTCCAGTATATCTGTGGCTTAGAGTTTGAAATACATTATGCTGTCTATGCTTCGTCGTTTGTTGTGTAAAACTATGGAGACAGATTAAGCTTGATTAAGCTTCCTTCCACCCCTTTACCCTCCTGATCCCCTTAAATTAATACTGGCTTAATTCATCCAACACAGACAATATATGAAACCTGGCGAGATAATAGCCCTATAGGTCAAGCATGTTTACCTAGCCAAGTCTATCACACACACGCACGCACACACACACACACACACACCCTTCTGGGGTCTCAAGCTACCCATCTACTCTTTAGTCTAGGTGACTAAGTCCATTCTTCTGGCCCAGTGCTGGAGCCAGCCTCTCTCACTCTTTCAGTGTGGAGTGGTGTGTGTGGTGTTTACCCTAGCCAGCACACTGAGTTTGTCCCAAATAGAACCCTATTCCCTACATAGTACGCTACTTTTGACCAGAGTGAATATAATGCCATTATGTAGTTCTCTCTGTATTAGGTCTAATTGCACCGGAATAGTCCTGATCCACATTGAGCCAAAGGTCACCCATTATCAGCAGTCATTCGTCGGGTAAAGAAAGAAACAGAGCAAAAGGAAATTCATGTTTTAATACTACTTATCATGTATGGGCTTCTTTGCAATTACATCCTTGACTGATATTTTTGGGGGATTTTAAATTCCTTTCCAATTAACTTTATGTGACGACATTCGGGCGTGTGTGGAGAAAAGTTTCCAATGCTGCAAATCTTTTCACAGAAAAGTGTTTGAGGTGTGTGAAAGGGGGAAGGTGATTACATTTCTTCTCTCACTTTTCTCTTTCTTCGGCTCTCTCTTTCTCTCCTTTTCTGTACTCTTTATCTCTCACCACACACACAAGCACACATGTATGCGCTGATGTGCACGTACACACACACACTCACACACACACACACACACACATACATACACACATACACACTACCCACACACACACCACACACACACCCACGCTGCCCTCAACCCCCACACATACCCTGTTAGAAGGTGACAAGCAGCGAGGTAGAAGAGAGACAAAACCCTACTTTGTATGCAAGGGTATGGTATGGTAGACTGCTCTGCTCTCCTCTGCTCTGTGTTTCCGCTCCGGTCCATCCTGTGTCTCTCCCCTTTGTTTCTCTTCAGACAATATAATTCACCCTCTCCTGTAGGACAATGGGCCTTAATGAATGCATACCACCCAGACAGACTATTAATTAATAATAAAGGACCCACTGCACATAATGGGCTGTGGCTAGGTGAATCCTTTAGAGAGGAATGGATGGCAGCCAGGCAGGTTGTTGTTCCTGTGTAATGGAATGGCTTTGTCTAGGACTAGACAGGTGCACAGGGACCCAGTGTAGCTACATGACAAGTAGTGCTGAGAAAAAGAGAACTCCACTGAATACATATTGCATACAATACCTGAGCAGTATGTTAGTGAACCTATTGTTCCTGTTCACTCTTCAGAAGGTCGGTCTATCATTGTGCAATAATGATTATATAGCTTATCTTTGAACTAACCCAACACATATTCAAAAAAAAATGTGTTCACTCAAATGATGGTATACTAGAAACTATTCCTTTTGATTGAATAGGGTTTTAAGCTGTGTTCCCTTCCCTCACATCAGGGTGGAGCTGCTGTCAGCTTGCTCTTCAAACTGAGGGTGTTTCTCAATATGCATACTACCGTGCTCCACACTATCATGCTCTGAGTGCATTCTCTGAGGACATTCTATTGAGTACGTTCTTGTGAGGACGAGAGTGTGAAGAACGCATAAAACCTTTCATTTAAGAAGCACTCACACTCCCCCTACTGAATTACCTCATGCTGCACCTCCCCATTCACTGAACCTTCTTCCAGCCAGGACAATAGCAACAATAAAGACGAAACAAGATATACACAAAGCAAACATTTTACTTTAAAATGATCAGCTAGCTAGCTATACGTGAATCGTAATAATCTAGCTAGCCAGCTAGTTAAACAGCCAAAAATGACATAAAACTAATGTTATACAAGGTAGATGTCAATTATTCGTGGGTAGCTAGCTACAGTGCCTTCAGAAAGTATTCACACCTCTTGACTTTTTGAAAAAGTGTTGTGTTACAGCCTGAATTTAAAATGAGATTGAGATGTTGTGTCACTGGCCTACACACAATACCCCATAATGTCAAATTAATTTAAAAAATGAAAGCTGAAATGCCTTGAGTCAATAAGTATTCAACCCTTTTGTTATGGCAAGCCTATAACAGTTCAGGAGTAAAAATGTGCTTAACAAGTCACATAATAAGTTGCATGGACTCACTCTGTGTGCAATAATAGTGTTTAACATGATTTTTGAATGACTACCTCATCTCTGTACCCCACACATACAGTTATCTGTAAGGTCCCTTAGTCGAACAGTACATTTCAAACACAGATTCAACCACAAAGACCAGGGAGGTTTTCCAATCCCTCACAAAGAAGTGCACTTATTGGTAAAAAAAAAAAGCAGACATTGAATATCCATTTGAGCACGGTGAAGTTATTCATAACATTTTGGATGGTGTACGCCAAGGCACTACAAAGATACAGGCGTCCTTCCTAACTCAGTTGCCAGAAACTAAGGAAACTGCTCAGGGATTTCACCAATGAGGACAATGGTGACTTTAAAGCAGTTACAGTGTTTAATAGCTGTGATAGGAGAAAACTGAGGATGGATAAACAACATTGTAGTTACTCCACAATACTAACCTAAATGACAGAGTGAAAAGAAGGAAGCCTGTACAGAATTAAAATATTCCAAAACATGCATCCCGTTTGCAATAAGGCACAAACGTAAAACTGCAAAAAATGTGGCAAAGAAATAAACGTCCTGTCCTGAACACAGTGTTATGTTTGGGGCAAACCCAACAAAACACATCACTGAGTACCACTTCATATTTCAAGCATGGTGGTGGCTGCATCATGTTATGGGTATGCTTGTCATTGGAAAGGACTAGGGAGTTTTTTAGGATAAAAATAAATGGAATAGGGCTAAGCACAGACAAACTCCTAGAGGAAAACCTGGTTCAGTCTGCTTTCCAATAGACACTGGGAGACAAATTCACCTTTCAACAAGACAATAACCTAAAACACAAGGCCAAGTATACACTGGAGTTGCTTACCAAGACGACATTGAATGTTCTTAAGTGGCCTATTTACAGTTTAGACTTAAATTGGCTTGAAACTATATGGCAAAACTTGGAAATGGCTGTCTAGCAATGATCAACAACCAACTTGACAGAGCTTGAATCATTTTTGTAATAATAATGTACAAATATTGTACAATCCAGTTGTGCAAAGCTCTTAAATACTTACCCAGAAACACTCACAGCTGTAATCGATTCTAACTTGATTCTAATTTGTATTTACTCAGGGGTGTGAATACTTATGTAAATGAGATATTTCTCTTTCATTTTCAATACATTTGCAAACAATTCTAAAAACATGTTTTCACTTTGTCATTATTGGGTATTGTGTGTAGATGAGTGAGGAAAACAATTATATTTAGTCCATTTTGAATTCAGGCTGAAACACAACAAAGTCAAGGGGTATCAATATTTTCTGAAGGAGCTATAGCTAGCAATTCTTCGTGGCTATCTGGCTAGCTAACAGTAGTAGCCAGTTAGCCCTGTTGACTTACTATGGGCTTGCGATCTACACACACTACAGTGGGTATTGTAGGCAAGTAAACATTCCAAAATTAAGACCGCATGTATTTATTAACATATCAAGATAACATATTGTAGTCAGGCAACATATGAGATCTGAATAGGCAACATTTAATTCCAAAGTCAGTGTATTTTCTCTCACTTCAGCTCAAATAATGGCCGCATTGATTTCAAGAAATGTTGCGTAATTCTTTACGTGGTTGTGTCATATTTCTGTGCATGCTTTCCATTGAAGCTTGCATCGATACATGCTTCAAAATATGTACAAAGTGCCATCTGTGCTCCGTTTTGCATACTTTGATTTGGACTCATACTCCAACCCTCCAATTTGCGTGCTCGGAGCACAGTAGTATATATTTTGACAAACACCCTCAGAGTTGTCCGGCAGCGCTTGTTCCTATCTGATAAGAATGTTACCATGCCTCTCTCTCATTCACTTATCATCCCAGCCTTCCCTTTCAGGACTTGAATGCCAGGGCGATTGTTGCATTGTCATTTTTCTGAAGACACAAAAAGTTGTCCTCTGGCCAAATGTGACAGATTTAATTTGTGGCATCTAATATATTCCAGGCCTCAACAGTTAAGCTAAAAGCCTCTCCGGAGATTAATAATAAAGACGTAGTATTTCTCTGTGACGCATGTTGGCAATTTATCCAAGTAGCTGTGAGTGTTTTTGGAAAGAATAGTATTTTTTTGCTGTTGCCATGGTCACATTGGCAACAAGGACACATAATTGATCATAACAGGAAGAGTTGTGTTTAAAGTCAAACTCTGGGCTTGCCAGAGCACAACTGATTCAGATTGAATGATTGATTCATGATGATGAACTATATAAAACTCCAAACTAAAAGCTAATGACTGGGTTACTGTTTGTTTGAAACAAACTAAAGCCTTGTCTGCATTCAGTGTAACTTTGAATAAGGACTATGTGTGATGCGTGTGATAGGAGTCAGGCGCAGGAGAGTAATACGCATCCAAAAGGTTTATTCCGTCGATAAACAGTTGCGCAAGCATGCGACAACAAAACTCAGGCACAGGGGAAATATCTACCCTGGCAACAACAAGGTAAGGGTAGCTCAACCGAGCTACACACAGCTCACAACAAACAATCACCCACACAGACATGGAAGCAGAGGGAACACTAATACAATGACTAATTGGGGATAAGGACCAGGTGTGTGTGTGATTAATTAGACAAGACTAGTGGAGTGATGATAAATGGATCGGCAGCAGCTAGTAAGCTGGTGACGACGAACACCGAAACCTGCCCGAACAAGGAGGGGAGGCAGCCTCGGCGGAAGTCGTGACACTATGAGATCATGCTAACATGAACCATTATTCTATCACCTACATTTTAGTAGTCAGGGACAAATAATTACTTTCTGCTGGTAGTGAGGAAGGATACCTCTCTCTACCTGACCTGTGCCCACTCCCTATCACCTGGCTATAGGATATGAATGGTGATTTCCTGGCATGGGCCTCCATTGTATGTGTATAATGAGAGGGCTATCTGTTGAAATGCAGTGTGATTAGTAAGATTCCAGGGGCATGTATTTACTGAGGGGGGGTGTAGACTGTTAGGTACTGAGAGGGGCAGGGGAATAGCTGGGGTAATGCATGGGAATAGGGGTACACACACGCACGGACACACACACACACACACACACACACACACACACACACACACACACACACAGGGAATTGCTGGGGAATAGGGCATTAGGCCGAGGTAGGTGTTGAAAAAAGGCTCATGCACCTGAACACACTACTGCATCTCCCTGTCCTTAGCCGCTGAAAACCTGCTCTACTCTCACTTAGCAGCTGTGAAGGGCAGACACCTGTGTGTGTGTGTGTGTGTGTGTGTGTGGGTGTGTGTGCTTTCACGTGCGTGTGTGTGCAGAGCAATACTTTCATCAGCAGTGTTATAGGGGTCTTGGAGCAGGGGTCCCAAGGTTGATTGCTCCTGCTGTGTGCATTAGTTCCCTTAATGCAGTGGCCATGACTATAACTGCAAGACAAACACATACACACATCCACCATGACTCTATATATACACACATACACGGTTCCATATCCCTCCTAAATATTATTCTTTTCAGAAGAGGAAGTTTGTTCTTATTTGTTTTATCCTTCCCCAAACTGTATTTTATTGGTTCTAAAGAGCAATACAACCAGCAATAAGGAGCAATAATAGTGGCTGCAGATTCCTCTGCACACACTTGTGATTAGGATGCATGAGAGGTCATGATATGCTGTGAAATAATTTTAATATTCAGGACAAGCTCTCTCCCTGTCCATCTCAATGAACCAGCTTCTGTCATGCACAGAGAAATATAATTATTGTCTTTTTTGATGTCGCTGGTGTTTTCTTTCCCACCTCTCCTTCCCCTTACTAGTCTTTTTGTAAGAAAGGAATAATAAAATAGCATTTTTAAAGACCTAGGTTAGCAAAAGCCTTTGTGATTTTTACGCCCGTCCTTTCAAAATTCTCCACCCATAAAACATTCAGAGAGAAGGGAGAATAAATGGAATTCTGACACCAGTGGTTTTAAACAGGTTTCACTCCTAAGCAGTGTGAACACACTGAGACTAAACGTTAATTTTAACCTCTTCTTTCTTTACAAATGAACTCTAACAAAGCATCTGACAGAACACTAGAACACTTATATGTCGGGCCTCAAACGTGAGACAAGAAATCATCTTCTAAAGATGCATTGTGGGGACATCAAGGGGAAACACAGTTGTTTGAGTGTAAAATTGCTACCTGGTGTTTTCAAAGCTGCTTTCGTCCTGCTTCCCACACAGGGAGCTTATGACTGTGACAGCGAATTAGCGGCGATCTGCTAGACCTTAAGGCAAAGTGATAATGACAGCCACAGTAAGACATGACACACTCTCATCTGATCTCTCCCCCTTCTCATATCCTTCTGATCTCTCTCTCTCTCTCTCTCTCTCTCTCTCTCTCTCTCTCTCTCTCTCTCTCTCTCTCTCTCTCTCTCTCTCTCTCTCTCTCTCTCTCTCCCCCTCTCCCTCCCTCCCTCCCTTCCTCCCCCTCCCTCCCTCCTTATAGAAGACAGAAGAAGACGACCTAGTGCTAACTCCAGACGGCTCCAGGGAGTTCCTGACCTTTGAGATCCCCTTGAGTGACTTGGGGTCGGGAGGTCTGGGGGTCAGCGTCTAGGGAAACCGCTCCAAGGAGAACCACGCTGACCTGGGCATCTTCGTCAAGTCCATCATCAACTGAGGAGCAGCCTCCAAGGTGAGGAGCACCCTGCTCTCTCGCCACCCATTGGCCTATTCTAAATTACAATGTTTACACTCCTCAAAGAGAATGTGGTGCAGTAAGAATGAATGATGACTGTAGTAGACTTCTGTTCTGTATTGTCCTGTATTATCTGTTCTCCAATAGTCAGTTAATTACTCTCACGGACATTCACTTTAAGATGGTCAAAATACCATGTCGTTATTGTAATGAGCTGTATAACAGGCCCATTTACAGTGCATATACACGTATATGATTACACTCTCTGTGTGGTTCACCAGGATGGCCGACTGAGAGTCAACAACCAGCTGATCGCCGTCAACGGCGAGTCGTTGCTAGGCAAGCCCAACTAGGACGCCATGGAAACGCTGCGGCTGTTCATGTCAATGGAGGGCAACAAGCAAGGGATGATCCAACTCATCGTTGCCAGAAGGGTATCCAAGAGCGACATGGTAATGAACAGGACAGAAAGTGAAAAGTTGCACCAGTGTGATACTAAAGTAATTCCCTCTGAGTGTGTGTGCTCAGAGGGAATTACATACTAGAGAACTAATTGGTGTTATATTGAATAGGTTTTTTGTGTGTTTTTTTTTGGTACTTTTTACCCCCAATTGGTAGTTACAGTCTTGTCCCATCGCTGCAACTCCCGTATAGACTCGGGAGAGGTGAAAGTCGAGAGCCATGCGTCCTCCGAAACACGACCCTGCCATGCCGCACAGCTTCTTGACACACTGCCAGCTTAACCCAGAAGCCAGCCGCACCAATGTGTCGGAGGAAACACCATACAACTGGGACAAGGACATCCCGGCCGGCCAAACCCTCCCCTAACCCGGACGACGCTGGGCCAATTGTGTGCCGCCTCATTGGTCTCCCGGACGTGGCCAGCTGCGACACAGCCCGGGATCGAACCCGGGTCTGTAGTGACGCCTCTAGCACTGCTTCATAGCTCAATGGTTTTCTGATTTGAATAGTTGATCTCTTTCCCTCCCTTCTTTACTGCTTGTTCTACTTGAGGCCTAGGGTATGAACAAGGTGTTGTTTTTTAGATAGCCAGAGGGACACCTTCAGGAGCTATTCTACCACCATGCTTTTGATATTGTAACTCTTCTCTGCTTTCTGCCCCCCATTGTATATGTTTGACTTAACAATGTGCAGCACTATGATATGGTGAGAGTCACTTCAATGTTGGATGATTGTCAGACAGAGGCAGACACCACAATGTGCAGATAGGGAGGTTGGACATTAAGAAAGAAAGTGAATTAAAGAGTGAATTAAAGTAAGGAGTTGTTATCAAGCTGTAGTAGAGGTTGAAATGATCGAAAGCAATTCAACCTGAGTGGAATGCCCTAGCCCAGATATGGTTTTATAGGTGCTGCTGGCTTTCTGAAATATCAAAAAATAATTGATTGAATGGGCTGATTATGGAGATGAGCTGGTTTCATTCAGTGGGGAAGTACTTGTGTTTGAAGTTCCAATTCAACGTTTATTTGTCACGTGCACAGGATACATACAAGGTGTAAAACAGTATAGAGAAATGCTTGCTTGCGAGCTCTTTCCCAGCAATGCAGTAATAAAAGTAATAATATAGATAAGAAAAACACATGAGATATACGAAAGAAGAAAAAAATATGAGAATGGAAGTTATATACAGGTCAGTACCATTATTAAAATGTGCAGGGGTACTGGAGTGATTGAGGTAGGTATGTACATGTAAAAAGTGACTGGTAGCAGGATAAATACTAACGGTAATAATAATCATAATAATCAACATAGAAGCAACGTAATGGTAATAATAATCAATATAACCACTATAGCAGCAGTGTAGGTGGTGAGTGGGTGTGTGCATGGTGATGAGTGTGTGTGTGTGTGTGTGTGTGTGTAAGAGTATAGGTGTGTGTGCCTGAGTGGGTAGGGTCAATGCGGGTAGTAATGCAGGTAGTCAGTGTGGATAGTCTGTGGGATAGTGGGAGGGCAGTAGTTGTTAGCTATTCAACAGCCTTATGGCCTGGGGAAAGAACGTGTCTCGGAGCAGGTTGGTCTGAGACCCAATGCTCCGATACCACCTGCCGGATGGGAGCAGAGAGAACAGTCCGTGGCTCGGGTGACTGGAGTCATTGTTTTAAAAAAAATCACACCACCTGGAATTAAGGACCTGGGTGGCTGGGAGCTCGCTCCCAGTGATGGCAGGTTGGCATTTATTGAGATTACTCATGTATTGGAGGCAGCTCTGCAGAGTGGTCACTAGCTGGCACAGCCACAAAGTCATTCAATCTGATTTTAACCCTAACCTTAACCAAACTGCTAAACCTAATGGCTAACCCCTAACCTTAAATTAAGACCAAAAAGGCCATTTTTGCTTTCATTAATTTTTACAATATAGCCAACCCTTCAGTTCTGCCTCAGCTTCAGAACTTGCTTCAAAAAATTCAAAAAAATAAATAACGGAAAAGTGGTGCGTGCATATGTATTCACCCCGTTTGCTATGAAACCCCTAAATAAGATCTGGTGCAACCAAATACCTTCAGAAGTCACATAAATAGTTACATTGCACACAGGTGGACTTTATTTAAGTATCACATGATCTGTCACATGATCTCAGTATATATACACCTGTTCTGAAAGGCCCCAGAGTCTGCAACACCACTAAGCAAGGGGCACCACCAAGCAAGCGGCATCATAGGGCGGCAATTAGCGTAGTGGTTTAGAGCGTTCTGCCAGTACCTGAATGGTCGCTGGTTCTAATCCCAGAGCCGACTAGGTGAAAAATCTGTTGATGTGCCCTTGAGCAAGGCACTTAACCTTAATTGCTCATGTAAGTCGCTCTGGATAAGAGCGTCTGCTAAATGACAAAAAATTGAAAAAAATAAAAAAATAATGTAGACCAAGGAGCTCTCCAAACAGGTCAGGGACAAAGTTGTGGAGAAGTACAGATCAGGGTTGGGTTATAAAAAAATATCAGAAACTTTGAACATCCCAAAGAGCACCATTAAAACCATTATTTAAAAAAATGGAAAGAATATGGCACCAAAACAAACCTGACAAGAGAGGGCCGCCCACCAAAATTAATGGACCAGGCAAGGAGGGCATTAATCAGAGAGGCAACAAAGAGACCAAAGATAACCCTGAAGGAGCTGCAAAGCTCCACAGCAGATATTGGAGTATCTGTCCATAGGACCACTTTAAGCCGTACACTCCACAAAGCTGGGCTTTACGGAAGAGTGGCCAGAAAAAAAGGCATTGCTTAAAGAAAAAAATAAGCAAAGACGTTTGGTGTTCGCCAAAAGGCATGTGGGAGACTCCTCAAACATATTGAAGAAGGTACTCTGGTCATATGAGACTAAAATTGAGCTTTTTGGCCATCAAGGAAAACGCTATGTCCGGCACAAACCCAACACCTCTCATCACCCCGAGAACACCATCCCCACAGTGAAGCATGGTGGTAGCAGCATCATGCTGTGGGGATGTTTTTCATCGGCAGGGACTGGAAAACTGGTCAGAAATGAAGGAATGATGGATGGCGCTAAATACAGGGAAATTCTTGAGGGAAACCTGTTTCAGTCTTCCAGAGATTTGAGACTGGGGCGGAGGTTCACCTTCCAGCAGAACAATGACCCTAAGCATACTGCTAAAGCAACACTTGAGTGGTTTAAGGGGAAACATTTAAATGTCTTGGAATGGCCTAGTCCAAGCCCAGACCTCAATCCAATTGAGAATATGTGGTATGACTTAAAGATTGCTGTACACCAGCGGAACCCATCCAACTTGAAGGAGCTGGATCAGTTTTGCCTTGAAGAATGGGCAAAGATCCCAGTGGCTGGATGTGCGAAGCTTATAGAGACATACCCCAAGAGACTTGCAGCTGTAATTGCTGCAAACGGTGGCTTTACAAAGTATTGACTTGCACGCTCAAGTTTTCAGTTTTTTCGTCTTATTTCTTGTTTGTTTCACAAGAAAAAATATTTTGCTTCTTCAAAGTGGTAGGCATGTTGTGTAAGACAAATGATACAAACCCCCCAAAAATCCATTTTAATTCCAGGTTGTAAGGCAACAAAATAGGAAAAATGCCAAGGGGGGTGAATGCTTTCGCAAGCTACTGTATGCCATCAAAAGGAACATATAATTCGACATACCAATTAGGATCTGGCTAAAAATACTTGAAGCAGTTATAGAACCCATTGCCCTTAATGGTTGTGAGATCTGGGGTCTGCTCACCAACAAATAATTCACAAAATGTGACAAACTCCAAATTGAGACTGCATTCAGAATTCTGCAAGAATATCCTCAGTGTACAACGTAAAACACCAGATAATGCATGCAGAGCTGAATTAGGCCGATACCCGCTAATTATCAAAATCCAGAAAAGAGCTGTTAAATTCTACAACCTGTTAAAAGGAAGCGATTCCCAAACCTTTCATAACAAAGCCATCACCTACAGAGAGATTAACCTGGAGAAGAGTCCCCTAAGCAAGCTGGTCCTGGGGCTCTGTTCACAAACACAAGAAGACCACACAGAGCCCCAGGATAGCAACATAATTAGACCCAACCAACCCAACCCAATCATGAGAAAACAAAAAGATAATTACTTGACACATTGGAAAGAATTTACAAAAGAAACTGCACAAACTAGAATGCTATTTGGCCCTAAACAGAGAGTACACAGTGGTAGAATACCTGACCACTGTGACTGACCCAAAATTAAGGAAATCTTTGACTATGTACAGACTCAGTGAGCATAGCCTTGCTATTGAGAAATGCCGCCGTAGGCAGACCTGGCTCTCAAGAGAAGAAAGGCTATGTGCACGCTGCCCACAAAATGAGGTGGAAACTGAGCTGCACTTCCTAACTTCCTGCCAAATGTCTGACCATATTAGAGACACAGACCCACAAATCCAATTTGGATAAACTCCCATATCTATTGGGTGAAATACCACAGTGTGCAATCACAGCAGCAATATTTGTGACCTGTTGCCACAAGAAAAGGGCAACCAGTGAAGAGCAAACACCATTTTAAATACAACCTATATTTATGTTTATTTATTTTCCTTTTTGTACTTTAACTATTTGCACATCATTATAACACTGTATATAGACATGGTATGACATTTGAAATGTCTTTATTGTTTTGGAACTATTGTAAGTGTAATGTTCACTGTTAATATTTTATGTTTATTTCAATTTTGTTTATTATCTATTTCACTTGCTTTGGCAATGTAAACATGTGTTTCCCATGCCAATAAAGCCCTTAAATTGAATTGAGAGAGGGAGAGACACTCGTCAGTGGTTGTCCTGGGACCTCTGGGAGAGGTAGTGCTATTACAAAAGAAAAAGGAGAGAGAAAAAACAGAAACAGAGGGGATTGTTGCCTTGCGGTGACTTCTATCCCACCACTCGTCAGCCAGTCAAATCAATGTCATTGCAAGGTGCCCAGCACCAGTTTTCCACTGTCACAGAGCAAAGTGGGAGTGCGCACGGAGGGCAACATTACAATGAATATGATCCATTTCTGTCTGAGTGGAGGGAAGCCGGGCTATATGCTACTAATGCATTTGAGGGGAGTTCAGTGTTTGTATTTTAGGAGGGGGGGCACCCTGTTCAATGGATAGGTGTCACGCTTACTCGTGCTCCCTCCCTCCGGCGCTCGACGTCGCTGGTCTACTAACCACCGGTCCTGGCAATCCACATTGCGCACACCTGGCAACCATCATTGCGCACACCTGCTCCCCATCTTTACACACACCTGGACTTCATCACCACCTTGATTACTCTCCCTTCATATAGCCCTCAGTAGCCTCTGTCATCAGGCAGTTTTGGTTTTGGTTACGTTCAGTACACTTCTCCTGTTTTGTATTATCTTCATGTTTATTTTATTAAACTCACCTTCTGCACCTGCTTCCTGACTCCCTGCATATACGTTACAATAAGCTTCTTATAGAGGTTACAATGTGTTTATAATGGTGTGAATCTAGCCACACGCTAGAGAGAAGGCCTTCTTGGTAAACCCTCACACTGTTGATTTTCCCCCTCCTGACTCATTTGAAACGTACTGTACAGTAGCATTCATTTTTAGTCCCCCAGTGTTCTGTCAGTAAGCTTGGAAGTGTCACTGCTAAGAGAGAGAGGCACTTGGGAAACTGTTTTAAGGTCCCACTCACCCTTTCCTCACCTCTGCTCCCCCATCCTTATGTTGTTCAAGGCCTACCCCCCCCCCTCCCCCATCCTTATGTTGTTCAAGGCCTTGTTTTGTCTCTGTTCTTCAGCACTTTGGATTTTACATACAGTAGTCCCACCATTTTAGGGGACCAAAAGTTTTGGGACAAATTCACTTATGTGTATTAAAGTAGTAAAAAGTTAAGTATTTGGTTCCATATTCATAGTACGCTATTACTACATCAAGCTTGTGACTTTACAAATTTGTTGAATGCATTGGCTGTTTGTTTTGGTTGTGTTTCAGATTATTTTGTGCCCAATAGAAATGAATGGTAAATAATGTGTGTCATTTTGGAGTCATTTTTATTGTAAATAAGAATAGAATGCTTCTAAACACTTCTACATTAATGTGGATGCTACCATGATTAAGGATACTCCTGAATTAATCGTGAATAATGATGAGTGTGAAAGTTAGACACACAAATATCATACCTATCAACCTCTCACCATTACAATAACAGTGGAGGTTAGCATTTTTGGGGGGCTATGATATTTGTGCGTCTGTAACTTTCTCACTCATCATTATTTACGATTCATTCAGGATTATCCGTAATCATGGTAGCATCCACATTAATGTAGAATTGTTTAGAAACATATTATGTTCTATTGTGTGCTATGAATATGGGGCCAAATATGTAATTTAATTTTTTGTCCCAATACTTTTCGTCCCCTAAAATGGACTATGTACAAAAAGTGCTGTAATTTCTAAACAGTTCACCCGATATCAATGACAATACTCTCAAATTAAAGCTCACAGCCTCCACTTTAACCTCATAGTCATTGTATCATTTCAAATCCGAAGTGCTGGAGTACAGAACAACAAAACTTTTGCCACTGTCCCACTACTTTTGAAGCTGTAGATGTTCTTCAGACATACAGTATGGACAGTTGTATATCGTAATTCCAGAATATAACTTGTTCTAGAACAGTCATTTCTGTAATTTGATGGTTCTGACTTATAACTAGAGCAGGCACATGTTTGAGGAAAGTAAATATAAAGTAATGTGATTGGTCATATGTTAGACACATTAGAATTTAATCCATGCTTCAGAGACTTTGTCTGCATCCCAAATGGCACCCTATTCCCTATGTAGTGCACTACTTTTGAACACAGCCCTATGGGCCCCAGTCCAAAGAAGTGCACTACATAGGGAATAGGGTGCCATTTGGAATGCAGACTTTTGTAATTTCTCAGGCTATCTGCCTTCTATTAATATATTGTCACATCATGTGTTCAATGCAATTAAATTATTGGGAAGTAATTTAAATTCAATACATTATTATCAGCTCTTTAAAACGTACTCATCCTATTCATGTTTGGTATTTCATGATGTCCTTTTATAACAACGTGTGTCATCACATCACCCCAAAAAAATTGATTTCATGAATTGTACATTGCATGACCTTTACTCAAAGATACAAATGGAAGTCAATATTCAATAGAATAAGTTGTGAATAGTTGTTTATTTCACATGGATATGTTTTTTTGTTATTACCATGTAATGCATGTACCTTCAATTTTATTTGATATTCTTGATATTCTTTGTCTTTGACTTTCTTTTGATGGAAGGTTGCCCACCGCTTTCAAATTCAGAAAGCACTGATTCCTATTTAGAGATGTATTACCTTCCAGAACTATAAAAATTAATCACAGTGAACGTGTTTGTGCGTGTTCATCTGTGCATCTGTGCATGCATCCGTCTGTGTGTGTGTGTGTGTGCACTTGCTGTTGTGTCGGTGTGCTGGCAACCTTCAACACTATGTTTTCCCTTTCCTTGTTCTAATAGTCAGCAGTCTTTTGTTTTTGTATTGTGCGACAGCAGTCTGGAACTAAAGTGGTCAGAGCCGCTTACCAAACCAGCCTCGCCAAGACGCTATTGCAAGCCAAACTTTCCCCAGCAGCAACCAGCACACTTTCAGAGTCAGCAGTCATGTTATGTAAAAAAATTAATATATATATATACAGTATTCCTAAACCTCACCTGTACTTTCTTGCTCTGTGCTATACTTTATGTACCATTCTTATTATACTATTTTAAACTGCAGTATTTAACATAGGCAGCTCTACAGTATGGGATATGCTGCTCATGTAAATTTACAGCCTTAGGATGTGACTCTGATCACTGTTGCCCTTTGGTTTCTCTACCCCCCCCTCCAAATGTTTTGATTTCAAATATAAAGATATTTCTAACTTTCACTTTCTTTCGTTTTTGTGTGTCTCAGCAGAGAGTGCAGTGTCCCTGGAGACAGAACATAAACGTTTTATATAAAACATTTCCTTCTCTTGACCACATGAAATACTTTCAGAAACATTAGTCTTTCTCTCAATTATGTAAATATAATTCGGGAGAAAAAAACGCTACACTGGCCTATTCTATTCAAACTACCTGAATGATGCATTGTGGGTAATCGGTAGGGTATACCCCACACTCTGTAATCTGGGTCATGTTGAGTAGGCACAAAATGGGAGAAAGAAAACCTTTAGAAAAAGAGCAAATCGGGGAGGTACTCGCTGAACTTGACCCATAAGAACACATTGAATTGCATTCATAATGGAAGACCATATTGCATCTTCATATACCAAATGCACCCTGTACAAAGCATTGGTAACCTACACAACACGTCCCTTTCATTGAACAGTGCTGAGGTTTGTAATACAAGATGAGAAAACAAATTAGTAGGAGATCAAGGCCTCTATCCCTTTGAAGGCTATGAGGAGCTTCACTTACTGGTCAAGAGCAGTCAGGTCCACTGGGAAGCACCATGCCATCATCTATATGGTAATGGAAGGATCCAGAGGCCTTCTGCATTATAGATGAGCTACAGTACAGCAAGTGTGCATCCCAAATGGTACCCTATTATTTTCCTAAAAGTAGTGCACTATAAAGTAGGACCGGGACAATACCAGTATCGCGATACTCGTTAATATCGTGGCAAGGAAACTAAACACAAAGCGTATTTAACCTCTTTAGATAAACAGCCGTAAAGTTGGAAAGAAACATAATTAATTTGCCATCCAGAGTCAAATGTATTTATTTTCCAAGCTATAGCACTCAATATTTTACATGCAGGAGTTATTTAAAGGACCAAAGAGTTTGGTCTGCTTCGTGTTTTTATTTTTGCCATGATACTGGTATCATTACAGCCCTACTATAAAAGGAATAGGGTGCCATTTGGAATGCAGCCCCATTACATCAAGGTGGGATGGTTAGAGGGGCCTGGAGAGGAATCAAAGTACAGACCTAGCTACTCCCCTCCTATCCTATTTCTGCACATCATATATGAAAGATAGAGGACAGAATACCTGCTAAAGTCGGCCCCTCCCACCTTTACCCTTTTGTTGTGTATTATAGATACAGAATAGAATACATTGGGCGCAGCGTTCTAAGGCTCTGCATCTCAGTGCTTGAGGCGTCACTACAGACCCCCTGGTTCGATTCCAGGCCGTATCACATCCAGCCGTGATTGGGAGTCCCATAGGGCAGCGCACAATTGGCCCAGCGTCGTCCGGGTTTGGCCGGTGTAGGTCATCATTGTAAATAAGAATTAGTTCTTCACTGACTTGCCTAGTTAAATAAAGGTAAAACTTTTTTTTTTTTTAAACATTGAAGAGGGGAGGTAATGGAAAAAGGCCCTTACGTAACAGGACACGAACTGTCCCTTTCTGCATATCAATGACTGATGTACCAATGGGATTCAGCATGGGAACGCTGATGTGAGTTGACTGTGAGAAGGAAGTGGCTTGGCTAGCAAAAAAAACATGGCTCTGTAGACAAGAGGAGAGTAGGCCTGATCAATATGGCCTTGAGAGAGCTATCAATCAGTCTGAATCAGCCTGGCCCAGTAAATTATGATTTTATTAGTATTGAGCTGACTGTCCGTCCGTCCTCTATGGATGGGGATGGGACGCATGCATTTAAATGCGTTCCCCAAAGACAAAAGAGCGGGGAGAGGGATTTGCCTCTGACCTTTCCCTGAATGCTGTAATATAATGTTATGGGGAGTGATTGAAGCCCCATTAGATCATGACATGATGGGGGATCATGACGATGGCTTAGCGTGATGTCACACCTCGCATGCTCTCTTCTCGTCTCCTTCTCAAAACCCATTGGAGGAGGTCAGAGGGGAGGGACCTCTGGCTTTCTTATCCAATGAGTTTTGAGAAGGAGACGAGGAGAGAGGACGCAAGGAGTATGCAATTTAGATTTTCCCATAGTAGATCAGAATGATTCATGATGGAGGATTAGAGAGGGAACTGGGTAAATGTGGAAAAGTAGATAGTTGAACTACAGAAGCACAACTCTCCACTCCACTGCAGGGCCATTCAACCGCAGCTGGTTTCAGCAGACTAACTCGTTTAGGACAAAGCAAAGGAAACTCAATTTGTCCAATTCAGAGCATAATTTATTTAATCAGGTGGTTTAGTGGTATAGTTGAGTGCAACGGTGTATTGCAAGGGTAAAGTGTTATATTAGCTCTTAATTCAGCTCATTTCAGTTCAACTTTGTTCAGTATGGTTCTTCTATTCATTCTTACCTTTGATCACTCTGAACACAGACACACACACCTACATGTATTTTAGTTTGAAGACATGTATACAGCTTTTCAATCCACCTGAACACAGTATATTTCCCTTACACTATTTCTCACAACGTGATGCCCAGCTATAGTCACATAAGGGACTGACCGCCGGCACACCAACAGCACCTTACCACACATTCACTCACACACATGCTCGCAAATAGGCTCAAACACACACACAAACACACTCCCACTCACACACCACACACACACACCACACACACATCCACGCCACACACACACTGCTGCTACTGGACTCCTATTCATTATTACTGAACATTATTGCACATTTCCCCGACACGTGTAAATATCCCACTTCAATTTGTTTGAGTGCAAATGTTTTATCCTATTTGTATTAATTTACATCTAATTTTTATGACTTTTATTGACTTATTTTCTTACCTATTGTTGCTGTATTGTCGAGAGGTGAACCTGCAAGTAAGCATTTTGTTGCACTGTGTATTCCATGTATATCATGTGTATATGACAAATAAACAAACTTGAACTTGAACTTCATACAATCAAACTTGTCTTGCACTGGGCTAATACAGACAGAGGAATGAGGGATGAGGGGAAGTTAATGAGAAGAGGTATCCACTGGAGAAGTCCGAAGATCGTTTGGTCGGTCAGTCAGTTGGTCGTGGCCAGGATGTGGCAGTTTAAGGAATGTAATTGCTAACAGCATTATGGGTAAAGTTGGCTGAAGGGGGGACTGTAATGCCCAGAGAGCAAACACACTGCCTGGTCATTAAGGTGCAACTCGTTATTATGTGTGTGAACGACATGAATGCGTGCGTGCGTATGTGTGCGTCTTCTGGTGGGAATTTGAGGAACTCTTTATGAGGCTTTCTGTGGGTGAATCAGTAGGCCTTCATTCACTCAGCAGAATAATCCAGTCTGAAAATGAGTAGATTAAGAGATGATGACAGCTGCTGGTAATAGCACTGAAGTATGCACACACACTTATGCATAGACGCATGCATAAGTGTGTACGTGTCACGACTTCCGCCGAGGCTGCCTCCCCTCCTTGTTCGGGCAGGTTTCGGCATTCGTCGTCACCGGCTTACTAGCTACTGCCGATCCATTTATCATCACTCCATTTGTCTTGTCTTATCAATCACACACACCTGGTCCTCATCCGTCATTAGTCAATGTATTTATTTATTTTATTTTTATTTCACCTTTATTTAACCAGGTAAACCAGTTGAGAACAGGTTCTCATTTACAACTGCGACCTGGCCAAGATAAAGCAAAGCAGTGCAATAAAAACAACACAGAGTTACATATGGGGTAAAAAAACATAAAGTCAAAAATACAACAGAAAATATATATACAGTGTGTGCAAATGTAGCAAGTTATGGAGGTAAGGCAATAAATAGGCTATAGTGCAGAATAATTACAATAGTATTAACACTGGAATGCTAGATGTGCAAGAGATTATGTGCAAATAGAGATACTGGGGTGCAAAAGAGCAAAATAAATAACAATATAGGGATGAGGTAGTTGGGTGGGCTAATTTCAGATGGGCTGTGTACAGGTGCAGTGATCGGTAAGGTGCTCTGACAACTGATGCTTAAAGTTATTGAGGGAGATAAGAGTATAAGTGTTCCCTCTGCTTCCTTGTCTGTGTGGGTGATTGTTTGTAGTGAGCTGTGTGTAGCTCGGTTGAGCTACCCTTACCTTGTTGTTGCCAGGGTAGAATTTTCCCCTGTGCCTATGTATTTTTGGATTCTACCGTTACAGTGTATTTGCCAGGGATGATAGTTTCCCCTGTGCCTGTTTCGTTGATCGCTATTTGAGCGCATTTGTGTGTCAACGAAGGATTAAACTCTGTATTCGGTGATTACCCTCCTGCGCCTGACTCCTTTCATCACACTCATCATATAATCACCCACCCGCTATGGAGTCAGTGGTAGAGACGCGCATGCCTGGAGTCGTGGAACGGGTCCAGGAGCATTCAACTATGCTAGCCAGCTTGGGTGAAGTGATGGATCGGGTTCTTCAGGTCGTCCAATGCCTGGAGAGGAGAGAGCCCGATCCGTCGAGACCAGCTGGCCAACCGGAATCCCGCCACCTACAACCCAGCACCCGGAGGGATCCAGATATCCCGACCACGGGAGTTCGACGGGACAGCGGCGGGCCCTGATCGACCATTTCTGGTGCCATCTGCGAGAGGACGTCCGACGGGAGCTAGCCTGCCGTGACACCATGTTGTCCTTCTCGCAACTGGTGGCCATGGCCATTCGTTTGGACAACCTGCTGGCAACCAGAGGACGTCCTGGAGGAGGTCTGCCCGTGTCCATCCCGGCCGACTCGGATCCAGAACCGATGGAGATGGGTGGAACCGCTAGCCAAGAGAGCGGAGGACGACAGCGCCAGTGCCACATTGCTGGCACGAAGGGACATTTCACCACACGTTTTCGTCAACGCTCTTCTGGGTTTGGAGTAGGCAGGCAGGGCACTCTCGCATCACCCCAGGTATCGAACACCCACAGTCGTTCAGAGCCCTCTGCTGCGCACTGTAAAATAAACATCTCCTTTCCTGAGCACATGGTAGTTCCCAGTGTAAGGCGCTAGTCGATTCATTGCAGCTGGGAACTTTATGGACAGGGCATTCGCACACCGTATAGGCATTCCATTGATTCTCCTATCCATTCCACGCCCCATCAGAGCACTTTATAGTCGACCATTAGGGTCCGGGTTGGTTAAGGAAGTTACTGCACCAGTCACCATGACTACCCAGGAGACTCATTGAAGCAGGTTACTTTTTCCATTATTGAGTCTCCTGCTTTCCCTGTGGTATTAGGTATCCCTTGGCTAGCACTCCACAACCCCACCTTCTCATGGCCGCAGAGGGTTCTCACGGGGTGGTCGCGAGAGTGTCAGGGTAGGTGTCTAGGTGTTTCTGTTGGTGCAACCACGATGGAAAGTCCAGAGAGTACCACCACCGTGCGCATTTCCCCTGAATACCTCGATCTGGCGCAAGCGTTCTCTAAAACGCAGGCAACCAAGTTCCCACCTCATCGGGCGGGGGATTGTGCGATAAACCTCCGGGTAGACGCTGTACCTCCCAGGAGTCATATATACCCCCTGTCACAGGCTGAAATGGTGGCCATGGAAACATATGTCACCGCGTCCCTGCGCCAGGGGTATATACGTCCCTCAACTTCCCCCGCCTCCTCGAGTATCTTCTTTGTGAAGAAGAAGGACGGAGGTCTGCGCCCGTGCATTGATTATCGACCACTGAACAGGGAGACGATAAGATTTAGTTATCCTCTCCCTCTCATTCCTTCAGTGATTGAATCACTGCATGGGGCGCGCTTCTTCACCAAATTAGATCTCAGGAATGCGTACAACCTGGTGCGTATCCGAGAGGGAGATGAGTGGAAGACAGCATTCAGCACAACCACAGGGACATGCTTGGTCGCGGTGTAGTGGTCTACATCGATGACATCCTGGTCTATTCCGCTACGCGCGCTGAGCATGTGTCCCTGGTTCGCAAGGTGCTGGCCCGACTGTTGGAAAATTACCTTTATGCTAAGGCAGAGAAGTGTATGTTTTTTCCAGCAGTCCGTCTCCTTCCTTGGATACCGCATTTCCACCTCAGGTGTGGAGATGGAGGGAGATCGCATTTCAGCCGTGCGTAATTGGCCGACTCCAACCACGGTTAAGGAGGTGCAGCGCTTCCTTTGCTTTGCCAACTACTACTGGAGGTTTATTCGTGACTTTGGCAAGGTCGCAGCTCCCATTACCTCCCTGTTGAAGGGAGGGCCGTCCCGGCTCCGCTGGCCTGCTTAGGCTGACCTGGCCTTCAGCAAACTGTGGGGTCTGTTCAAACCTACTACCGGAGGTTTATCCGGGGCTTTGGACAGGTGGCAGCTCCCATTACGTCCCTGCTGAAGGGGGGCCCGGTGCGTTTGCAGTGGTCAGCTGAAGCGGACAGGGCATTTGTTAAACTGAAGAACCTGTTCACTTCGGCCCCGGTGCTGGCGCATCCGGACCCCGCTTTACCATTCCAAGTTGAGGTAGACGCCACCTAAACTCCGCCCCTGTGCGTTCTATTCTAAGAAGCTCAGCCCGGCGGAGCGTAATTATGACGTAGGGGACAGGGAGCTGTTAGCCGTGGTTCAGGCCCTAAAGGTGTGGAGGCATTGGCTCGAGGGGGCGAAACACCCTTTCCTCGTCTGGACAGACCACCATAACCTGGAGTACATCCGGGCAGCGAGGAGGCTGAATCCTCGCCAGGCCAGGTGGGCCCTATTCTTCACCCGGTTTGATTTCACTCTATCATACATCCCGGGTACGCACTGTCCCGGCTGTATGACACAGAAGAGAGGCCCAGCGACAACACCCCCATACTGCCGGCCTCCTGCATTGTGGCGCCGGTAGTATGGGCGATGGACGCGGATATAGAGCAGGCATTACGCACGGATCCCTCTCCACCTCAGTGTCATGATGGGCTACAGTACGTGCTTGCTCTTATCCGTGATTGTCTGATCTACTGGGCACACACGTCACCCTCCTCTGGTCACCTAGGTATCGGCCGTACAGTGCGCTGCCTGACTGGAAAATACTGGTGGCCTACCTTGGCCAAGGACGTGAGGGTGTATGTCTCCTCCTGCTCAGTGTGCGCCCAGAGTAAGGCACCTAGGCACCTCCCAGCTGGTAAGTTATAACCTTTACCAGTTCCACAACGACCATGGTCTCACCTAAGTGTTGATTTTCTAACTGATCTTCCCCTCTCCCAAGGTAACACCACCATCCTGGTCGTTGTGGACCGCTTTTCTAAAGCCTGCCGCCTCCTTCCTCTGCCCGGTCTCCAACGGCTCTGCAAACTGCGGAGGCCCGATTTACACACGTCTTCCGGCACTATGGGGTACCAGAGGATATAGTGTCTGACCGAGGTCCCCAGTTCACGTCCAAGGTCTGGAAGGCGTTCATGGAACGCCTGGGGGTCTCGTCAGCCTGACCTCTGGGTTCCACCCCGAGAGTAATGAGCAGGTGGAACGGGTAAATCAGGACGTGGGTAGGTTCCTGCGGTCCTACTGCCAGAACTGGCCGGGGGAGTGGTCGGTGTTCTTGCCATGGGCAGAATATGCCCAGAACTCTCTCCGCCACTCCTCCACTAACCTAACGCCTTTCCAGTGTGTTCTAGGTTACCAACCGGTTCTGGCACCGTGGCACCAGACCGAAGCTCCTGTGGTGGATGACTGGTTTTGGCGTGCGGAGGAAACATGGGATGTTGCCCACGTTCACCTCCAATGCGCCATGCATCGTCAGAAGGCCAACGCGGATCGCAACCGCAGTGAGGTCCTCGTCTTTGTACCGGGGGATCGGGTCTGGCTCTCGACCCGGAATCTGCCCCTCCGCCTGCCCTGCCGGAAGCTGAGCCTGCGGTTTGTGGGGCCGTTCAAAGTCCTGAGGAGAGTCAACGAGGTCACTTATAGGTTGTTACTTCCCCCTGATTACCGTATTAACCCCTCGTTTCATGTGTCTCTCCTCAGGCCGGTGGAGCTGGTCCGCTCCAGGATTCTGAGGTGTGGAAGGTCCCTCCACCTCCTCTGGACATCGAGGGGGCCCCAGCATACTTCCATCCAGGATTCGAGGCGTCGGGTGGGGGGCCTTCAGTACCTCGTGGAACGGGAGGGGTACGGTCCGGAGGAACGGTGCTGGGTCCCGGTGAGGGATATCCTAGATCCCTGCATGTTACGGGATTTCCACCGTCGCCATCCGGCTCGCCCTGCTCCGCGTCCTCCTGGCCGTCCCCAAGGCCGGGTCGGCGCACTGCTGGAGCCACGCGTCAAGTGGGGGCTGGGTACTGTCACGACTTCCGCCAAGGCTGGCTCCCCGCCTTGTTCGGGCAGGTTTTGGCGTTTGTCGTCACCGGCTTACTAGCTACTGCCGATCCATTTATCATCACTCCATTTGTCTTATCAATCACACACACCTGGTCCTCATCCGTCGTTAGTCATTGTATAAGTGTTCCCTCTGCTTCCTTGTCTGTGTGGGTGATTGTTTGTAGTGAGCTGTGTGTAGCTCGGTTGAGCTACCCTTACCTTGTTGTTGTGATAAGTTGCGTCAATTCAAATCTGGTATTGGAACAAAAAGAGGTCAATACAAGTCTTCTAAAATAGACTAGTATTTTAATTAATGCAAAACACTTCAATGGTAAATATGATGTTCGTATATACGGGTCCACTGAAATACCACGCAGGGCACTCAGAGAACTGGTCCATTGTTATAAGTTCTTCTTTAAATGCTCTGACAGAGATAGTTCCCGCTCCCTGCTGGCCTAGCAGAGTAGAGACTGAGCGTGGTTTAGACTTACTCAGCCTATCGTTGGCGCACAGGCTGGTCCCAGCCCCTTGGGGCTTCACTGTTGCCAGGCATTGGTTGTTTTGCAACTTGTCCAGAGAGTCAGCACACTCAGACATATTTGTAGCAGAACACATGTCCTTGAGCGTTCTAACAAAGAGGCAGTGTTTGTGTATGTGAGACACAAGTCTTATCTCATCCTACTCCCTAACAGTTCCCCACATTAATCACAGCTTGTTATGTTAAACAATCTATGTCAGTACAGCACAAACCTATTATGTTTAATCATTAATGCTTTCTTATTAAGCTAACAGCACATCTAAAATATAAGAGAATAATTTCCCACAGTTGCCAGGGTAGATTTTCCTCTGTGCCTATGTATTTTTGGATTCTACCGTTACAGTGTATTTGCCAGGGATGATAGTTTCCCCTGTGCCTGTTTCGTTGATCGCTATTTGAGCGCATTTGTGTGTCAACGAAGGATTAAACTCTGTTTTCTGTGATTACCCTCCTGCGTCTGACTCCTTTCATCACACTCATCACAATACGTACGCACACGCTCATGCACACACACACAAACACACACAAACACACACTAACTAATGAACCATGCACTTAAGAACTATTTCTCTAAACAGATACTCTACATATGGAGAATGTTTAATCAGTTCACATTCTTTGTCTCTTAAGATCTGTCCATACGTTCACCATTTATTCTGAAGCCTGTGACAGTGTTTTTATAAGCCTCCCCAGCCCCCAGTTTCACCAGATAAAAAAACGAAAGAGAAAAACCAATAAAATAAATCCTCTGTTTTACAATTTGAACCTTATTCAGCCCAATTCAACCTGGACCATGCTTTATTAAAACTCAAAGCGTGAACGTGGCTCTGATTGTAATTGTGATGACCCCTTACTTCGCTCCCATCACCAATCCTTCCTTTCACTCTGCTCTTATCAAACCTGGGCTAGATAAAGTCCTCAGCTCCCAACTTCATTAAACCTCTCATTTATATTGAACTGACAGACCATGTCAAGTCTCTCCCCCACCTGCCCCAGCCAACACTGTATTACCAGCACGGCTGTATTACCGCAGCAGACTACAGAGCCGACACAATGGCACCAGTCTGGTCCTGTAGACAGCATGGATCTTTCCTCCTCCACAATCCTCTCACGTTTGTTGCTCTGTTTGTTTTCCTGAAGAATTTGCCTCTGTCTTTCTTCCTCCTCTCCTTCTCATCTCCCTGTCCTCCTCTACTGTCCGTGTTATTTGTTTAGCTCTGGTTTCCATTGCTGTTGGCTGGCGGCCAGGTCTGAGTCTTGAGACATCAGTCTCTCTCCAGGTCTGGGATCAAGCTCTCTCTCTCTGGCTGGGAGGAATCTTCTGTAACATATGTGATGGAGGGGTAACTCCTCCTGTATTCCCTGGGCGTAAAGAAGTAATGTGTGTGTGTGTGTGTGTGTGTGTGCGTGAAACAGGGCCAGGCCCCTCTATTTGGAACAGGCTCTGTTCTCTAACCAGTGGCACTTGGCTCCATCTCTTGCAGGGACTGCCAAACAATGCTGTTTTCTCTATCTTTTTTTCTTCTTTCTCTTTTCTCTTTCTCTCATCTGTGGGTGGGAAATGTTCTGTTATTCTCTGGCGCCCGTAATGCTCTCTCTACAGTAGCAGTGCTGTGTTCCCATATGTCCATGTTGTCTAGCAGTAGCAGGGCATAGATCCCATATCTCCATACTATCTAGTTGTAGCAGTGCTGTGCCACTCTGCCAATGATCTCCTTCTCGCTGGAGGTCACAGAAGGTGTCAAAGTAATCTGATGTCTAATTAAACCTCTAGATCCTCTCTCCTCTTCCATCTCTCATTCCTCCCTCTCTTCCTCTCTTCCTCTCTCCCACTTGTTTCTCCCCCCTGCCTATGCTCAATTTGGTTGCCAAGAATGCCTTATTATCAGACAGGCACTCACAGCACTTTCAGTATGCCACTGTGATCACAAACAACTTCTAGAATTAGAAGAGGTTGATAGAACTCTAAAAACTTTGCCTCCTGCGAGTGTGAATGAGAGTGTGAGTCAGGCAAATGAGGGAAGTACAAAAATTTGTGGAAGTTAAAGATGGGGTGATTTGTGGCTTGACAAACCTTCAGATCTCAGTCTCAACTTATTTCTCAGGGAGATGTGCAAGATACTTATTTATTTCCCTTCTTTGTTTGTTTCCAGACAGTCTTTCTATTGTAGTGTTCATTCCTCGACTGTTTTTAGTCAGTGAATTACTGCTGCAGTCATTGTAGAAAAACACCTTCAGAATAAAAAGGCTTAATGACGCAGATGATTGTTAAGCACCTCTTACTGCCAGTCAGAAAGACCTGTTGCTAATGTACCTGCCTGTTATTTACTCCTTCGATTGGATTGAAACCTGAGATCGATGACGAACAGTGTCTAGAACTCTGTATAGACAGACACAGGGTCATGTTCATTAGGAACCGAAAGGAAGAAAACAGACTGAAACGGGGAGGGACTAACTGGACTTGTCCAATAAGAAACACTCATGTTTTAAAATGTTTTCCGTTGTGTGCCCTAATGAACAGGACCCAGGTATTCCTGACATCAACTGTTGAGGGAGTACATTTTAAAGAGCAACTGAACTTCCTGATTTGGCCTTGACGCTTGCTTATTAAGAAATGCTAGCAGCCATGACTGAAGCCAAACAAGAATTGTCTTGGGGGTGTGGTTTGATGCGGATGTTTCTTTGGTGTGTCTTTGCCATTCAATCATAACAAACAAGGGCAGTAGTGAGTACAGCGAGGTAAGCTAAGCTAGCTTTGCTATGGAGAAGTTGAGGACTTCTCCCCTCCTGACTGACTCGCCATCTCAAGATGGTCAGCTAATTCAGTTCTACATGTAGGCTTAAGCCTGTGCTGACCTTGTGTTTAGCCAAGCTGACAGCAGCTAGCTGGCATAATTTGGGGATAGCTGCAGCTGGATAGCCTATGTAGCTGATATTTCTCTGTCAAATCAGTTATAGCAAGATAGGAAGAGCCAGTGTCTGGAATATGTTTCATAAGACACTTGTTCTTCAACACCTTGCTGTGGAATTAGCCTGCAACTTAGTTTCAAAGTTTCATCACCTAATGTAAAGACACGTTACCATGGAAATGGTCAAAACTGTGAGTTGAATGCCTGGTCTTGAGTCAGCTCAGCTGTCCTACAACACAGTATTCTATAACTGGCTAGTTTTGTCTCGTCTCTCCTTATGTCTGCTGTTAGATCTTTCCCGGGCGACAAATCCCAGAACTACTAATATCGCTACAGGTGTAGGCTACATGTGGACATTGCACAAACATCACGTTACAAAGACAAAACATTTTATGCTGTAAATATCATATTGATGTGCTTATAAGGACAGTATGCCTACACTTACCTAGCAAATAAAAATAAGTTGTATGTAGAGTACAACTTCAGCTGTCTAACCAGAACTAGAATGGCATTCTATGTGTCTATTTGGCCAAATCTAATGATTTGGCGGTCTAACCACACACTGACATGCACAGCTCTCTGGGTGAGTGTCACGGATTCTGCCGAGGCTGCTCCTCCTCCTTGCTCGGGCAGGCTTCGGCGTTCGTCATCCCCGGAGTACTAGCTACCACCGTTAGATATTTCGATGTTTGATTGGCTTGGTCTGTCTGTTGCACCTGTGTCCGTTTGTGTCTGATTATGTGTCCTATAAGTTTCCGGCTTTGTGTTTGTGAGCTTGTGTGTTATTTTCCGCCTGTCCGTTGGTGTCACCCGTGCAGTACTCTGGACTTTGTTTATTGTGACGCACTGTGTTTGCGTTGTCGCTCGCCTCCTTGTTTGAGGTCCTTTATTTTGTTTTGTTTATACAGTTCAGTAAAGTCTTGTTTGACTGAGCCCATGCGTCCTGCGTCTGACTCCTCAACCACATCCACATCAACACTGACAGAATAACACACCTTATGGAGTCAGCAGGAGCAGCGGCGGCACCCAAGTCGCTGGAGGAACGGATCAGCGATCAAGACACCATGATCCGGCAACTTGGGGTCGCCATGAACGAGGTGTCCAACACTCTGCGCCGTTTGGTCACCGGAGAGGTGCCCACACCTTCGCACACCTTACCATCACCATCGGCCAGTCCTCCTCTCCCAGCACCGGAACCCAGTGGCATTCGGCTCTCACTCCCGAGGTCATATGATGGTTCCGCAGCCGGGTGTCAGGGGTTCCTCCTGCAGGTGGAACTCTACCTGGCCACTATACACCCGGCGCCCTCGGGATACGAGAGCGTCTCCGCCCTCATCTCCTGTCTCTCCGGCAAGGCTTTGGAGTGGGCCAACGCCGAATGGAGGGGAATAGACGCCGCCACCATCACCTACGCGGAGTTCTCCCGCCGCTTCAGGACAGTGTTCGATCATCCACCTGAGGGGAAGGAGGCGGGGGAGCGTCTGTTCCACCTCCGACAGGGGAAGAGGAGTGCACAGGAGTTCGCCCTGGAGTTCCGGACTCTAGCGGCGGATGCGGGGTGGAATGAGAGGGCCCTCATCGACCACTATCGGTGCAGCCTACGAGAGGACGTTCGTCGTGAGCTGGCCTGCAGGGACACCAACCTATCCTTCGACCAGTTGGTGGACATTTCCAACCGTCTCGACAACCTGCTGGCTACCCGCGGATGTCCCGAATGGGGGTCGTCCATTCCACCCTCCAGCACCCCCGAGCCGATTCCCATGGAGCTCGGAGGTGCTGGCGCTAGGGAGAGGAGGAGAGAGAACCCGAGGGGGGCCGTCCCCTGCACCAACTGTGGCCGTGGAGGGCACACTGCGGCTAGGTGCTGGGGAGGGTCTCCTGGGAGAGGGGACAACAGGTCATGCACTGGGGAGTCATTTCAGGTGAGTAGGCGCCCCACTTACCCAGAGCTCTCTGTTGGTCACCTGTGTATACCTGTGAGATTTCCACAGGTGGCACCTCATTCCCAGCATAAGGCGCTAGTCGATTCAGGCGCAGCTGGGAATTTTGTTGATCGTGAGTTTTGTTCTAGGTTAGGAATTCCCCTTCGGCCGGTGGAAGCCCCCTTCTCTGTCCATGCCCTAGACAGCCGGCCGCTGGGGTCGGGGTTGATTAGAGAAGTCACAGCACCACTTAAGATGACAATGCAGGGGGGTCATGAGGAGATCATTCAGTTTTATCTGATCGACTCTCCTGCGTATCCCGTGGTGCTGGGGCTTCCCTGGTTAAGCGCCCATGATCCTACCATTGCGTGGCAACAGAGGGCTCTTATGGAGTGGTCTGCCCAGTGTGTAGGGAGATGTCTAGGTGTTTCCTTAGGGGCGACCTCGGTGGAGAGTCCGAACCAAGTGCCCGCAATGCGCATTCCCCCTGAATATGAGGATTTAGCACTTGTGTTCAGCAAGACTAGGGCAACACGGTTGCCACCTCATAGACAGGGGGATTGTGCGATAGATCTCCAAACAGGAGCGGCACTTCCAGCGGAGCCGTGTGTATCCCCTGTCTCAAGAGGAGACAGCGGCTATGGAGACTTACATAGCCGAGTCCTTGGAACAGGGATACATACGGTCCTCCACTTCCCCGGTTTCCTCGAGTTTCTTCTTTGTGAAGAAGAAGGACGGGGGTTTGCGCCCGTGTATTGATTACCGTAGTCTCAATCAGATCACGGTTAAGTACAGTTATCCTCTTCCTCTGATTGCGACTATGACTGAATCGTTACGCGGAGCGCGGTTCTTCACAAAGTTGGATCTCAGGAGCGTGTACAATCTGGTGCGCATTAGGGAGGGGGATGAATGGAAAACAGCATTTAGCACCACCTCGGGTCATTACGAGTATCTCGTCATGCCATACGGGTTAATGAATGCTCCTTCAGTCTTCCAATCCTTTGTGGACAAGATTTTCAGGGACATGCATGGGCAGGGTGTGGTAGTGTACATCGACGACATCCTAGTGTACTCTTCTACACGAGCCGAGCATGTAGCCCTGGTGCGCCGAGTGTTGAGGAGGCTGTTGGAGCATGACCTGTATGTCAAGGCAGAGAAATGCTTGTTTTTCCAGGAGTCCATCTCCTTTTGGGTTATCGATTGTCCGCGTCTGGTGTGAAGATAGAGGTTGACCGTGTGTCTGCTGTGCGTAATTGGCAAACTCCAACCACTGTAAAAGAGGTGCAGCAGTTTTTGGGTTTTGCTAATTACTACCGGAGGTTTATCCGGGGCTTTGGACAGGTGGCAGCTCCCATTACGTCCCTGCTGAAGGGGGGCCCGGTGCGTTTGCAGTGGTCAGCTGAAGCGGACAGGGCATTTGTTAAACTGAAGAACCTGTTCACTTCGGCCCCGGTGCTGGCGCATCCGGACCCCGCTTTACCATTCCAAGTTGAGGTAGACGCGTCAGAGGCCGGTATTGGGGCAGTTCTGTCGCAACGGTCCGGCACGCCACCTAAACTCCGCCCCTGTGCGTTCTATTCTAAGAAGCTCAGCCCGGCGGAGCGTAATTATGACGTAGGGGACAGGGAGCTGTTAGCCGTGGTTCAGGCCCTAAAGGTGTGGAGGCATTGGCTTGAGGGGGCTCAACACCCTTTCCTCATTCTGACTGACCACCGTAACCTGGAGAACATCCGGGCAGCTAGGAGATTAAACCCTCGTCAGGCTAGGTGGAACATGTTCCTGACCCGGTTTGTTTTTAAGATCACGTACATCCCAGGGTCCCAGAAAGGTAAGGCAGACGCCCTGTCCCGGCGGTATGACACAGAGGAGAGGTCCATTGAGCCTACTCCCATACTGCCGGAGTCTTGTCTGGTGGCTCCGGTGGTGTGGGAGGTCGATGTGGAGATCGAGCGGGCGTTACGTACCGACCCTACTCCCCCAGAGTGTGGGGCGGACGTACGTTCCGCTCGAGGTTCGTGATCGCCTTATTTATTGGGCTCATACATCACCCTCCTCTGGACATCCAGGTATTGGCCGGACAGTGCACTGCCTTAGCGTGAAATACTGGTGGCCAACGTTAGCTAGGGATGTGAGGGTTTATGTCTCCTCCTGCTCGGTGTGCGCCCAGTGTAAGGCGCCTAGACACCTGCCCAGGGGAAAGTTACAACCCCTGCCCGTTCCACAACGACCATGGTCCCACCTCTCGGTGGATTTTGTGACCGACCTTCCCCCCTCCCAGGGGAATACCACCATTTTGGTCGTTGTGGATCGGTTTTCCAAGGCCTGTCGTCTCCTCCCAATGCCGGGTCTCCCTACTGCCCTACAGACCGCTGAGGCTCTATTTACCCACGTTTTCCGGCACTATGGGGTTCCCGAGGATATAGTATCTGACCGAGGTCCCCAGTTCACCTCCAGAGTCTGGGGGGCGTTCATGGAACGCTTGGGGGTCTCGGTGAGCCTTACCTCGGGTTACCACCCAGAGAGCAATGGGCAGGTAGAACGAGTCAACCAGGATGTGGGTAGGTTTCTGAGGTCCTACTGCCAGGGCCGGCCGGAGGAGTGGTCAAGGTATATCCCCTGGGCAGAGATGGCACAGAACTCTCTCCGCCACTCCTCCACCAATCTAACCCCTTTCCAGTGTGTGTTAGGGTATCAGTCGGTTCTGGCACCATGGCACCAGAGCCAGATCGAGGCTCCTGCGGTGGATAAGTGGATTCGGTGCTCGGAGGAGACGTGGGACGCTGCACATGTCCATCTGCAGCGGGCCATCCGTCGACAGAAGGCGAGCGCCGATCGCCACCGCAGTGAGGGACCGGTGTACGCTCCGGGAGATCGAGTCTGGCTCTCGACTCGAAACCTGCCCCTCCGCGTGCCCTGCCGGAAGCTGGGTCGGCGGTTTGTGGGGCCTTTTAAAGTCCTGAGGAGATTGAACGAGGTGTGTTACAGGTTACAACTGCCTATTGATTATATGAATATTAACCCCTCGTTCCATGTGTCTCTTCTCAGGCCAGTGGTAGCTGGTCCACTCCAGGAAGGTGAGATACGGGAGACTCCTCTGCCCCCACTGGACATCGAGGGAGCTCCGGCGTACACGGTCAGGACCATCTTGGACTCGAGACGTCGGATGGGGGGTCTCCAGTATCTCGTGGAGTGGGAGGGGTACGGCCCGGAGGAACGGTGCTGGGTGCCTAGGAGGGATATCCTAGATCCATCCCTCCTGACTGAGTTCCACCGTGGTCATCCCACGCGCCCGGCTCCGCATCCTCCTGGTCGCCCCCGAGGCCGGGGGTCGGCGCAGCTGGAGCCGCGCGTCAAGGGGGGTACTGTCACGGATTCTGCCGAGGCTGCTCCTCCTCCTTGCTCGGGCAGGCTTCGGCGTTCGTCGTCCCCGGAGTACTAGCTACCACCGTTAGATATTTCGATGTTTGATTGGTTTGGTCTGTCTGTTGCACCTGTGTCCGTTTGTGTCTGATTATGTGTCCTATAAGTTTCCGGCTTTGTGTTTGTGAGTTTGTGTGTTATTTTCCTTTATTTTGTTTTGTTTATACAGTTCAGTAAAGTCTTGTTTGACTGAGCCCATGGGTCCTGCGTCTGACTCCTCAACCACATCCACATCAACACTGACAGTGAGGTTCTTTCTTCAAGTCCCCAGTAGGTGATGATGTCCCTTCCATCTATGTAATAATATATTACAGGTTATGGACAGGTGCAGTCAGGTGGCAGGAGGGTGGATACTCCATCCTGGATATGACAGAGTTTGCCTCAATCCATGGCTCCAGCAGGCGGAGTTCAATAACTACAGGCAGATGTGAGATGCAGGAGGATTTCAGTCTTCTCATTATATGCTGTAGGCTACTGACCAATTCAAAGCTTCCTTCAGGAGGAAGCTTTGCATCGGTCAGTAGCCTATAGAGTAATATGAGAAGATCAATTGCTGAATTTATTTAGACATTCTAAACAAAGTGTTTTGATAACTTTCAAGTGTAACAGTTCCTTGTAGAATAAACCATACTTCACATAATAATGTAGAAGTCGTGTTTTGTTAATATAACAATGTGCAAATATTATACCTTCCTGTACGATGTCCCATATAAGACAGGAGTTCCCTGAAATTTTTGAAGACCCCCCCCCCCCATTGATAGTATAATTTGAGTACATGATAACAAAAGGCGATAAAAATATATGTCTTGTATAATTTTAATGCTGAGTGCAAGGTCTTTCCCAATTCAGATATCAGTATCAACCAGTCTTTCAGTCAGAGGACTCCATTTCAAAAGTGTCTCTTCTGTCCTCCATCTGTAGAAAAACAAGGAAGAGTTGACGAGTGACACATGTATTGAAAGGGTGATATTACTAAACACTTGTGATGTACTAACTTATTAGCAATCACCCTTTGTCCCTTCTGAGGTGTTTGCCAACGCCTGATGGGCATGGAAGTGTAGATTAGCTCCAGGCCCCTCTTGTCACATATACTGGTCATGAAGGAGCCTGACTTCAGCTCCTATATCCGACCCAGCTCCTATATCACAGAGGGAGGAAGAGCGAGAAAGACTGTCACCATATAGTAATGGAAGCCAACAATAAATACACGGTTGAACATAGCCAATCAATGATCCTGACTCACAATTAGTTCACAAGGGACACGTGCCAGTATGGCACTGACTGGTTGGCATTACTCACTCGGGCCCAGGAGTAGTCCATCGGCACAGTGGAAAGGGGCACCTTCTTACAACATACAAGACACACATATACACACAGCACTGATTACATTATCAATGGTGGTTAGGTGAATTCCAGGACAGATAGTATGTTGACCATTGGACCAGATCAAATGTGACCAACCTGATTCAAGTGTCATCCATTACTCTGAAGTGCGACTGGTGTCTGGCCACTGCCTCAGCCTTCTGTAACAACTCCTGATATGGTAGGGGGGTTCCCACGACGCAGCTGAACAACAAATCCCCCAGGTAGCCTGTGAATGAAATAAAATAGAATCACTCAAACATATAGCGAGAAAAATAACTTTCTCTAGATGGAAGTAATTTATATGCTAATAGAGGGACTGTAACCACAGAATAGATTCAGGCCGGTGAAGCTGACTCTGTTACTATGCAACGAGCTGTGTATGTTGCTGAATGTTTGCTGACACGTTTTTTGCTTTTTGCTGCCAGAACCATAGCTATATTTGTAGTAGACAAGTACCATCATTAATAAATAAATTCCCTACACAATCAACTTTTATGAGAACAGGCATGTTGTTTTCGGTTAGCAGACAAAGTCCCCGAATGCCAGCTTGATAATGCTAACTTGCAAATCTGGGTTAGTTATCAATATCTTTGTCTGAATTTAAATGACTTGGCTAGCTAGCTAGTTAAAAAATGTTTAACTACATTTTGACCTTAGGAAACGATTTACACTTGTATGTTGTATCCTAGTGGAGACCAATATCTATCTTGTGTTATTAAACTATATAAAACGACAGTTGTTGATGTGTATGGCTGCATTTCAGATACATTTTTGTACATTTGAATGTTGCAGTAATAGGACCTAGGAGGACTAGCGTTTGAACGAGCGAGAGAGAGAGAAAATTATATTGATAGCAAGGCATGATCCCAATGACTCCCCCGCATGGAGAGAAAGAAAACTGCTATTTTTCAGGGACTCACAAAGCTCATTAAATTTTCTGATGCAGCAGGAAAATTATCAGCGACAAAAGAGTGATCAAGTTAAGACCTGACATCTGTACAGTATCATTCCCCTTTCATCTGAGGTATCATTGCTAGCCTGGTGCACTAGCATTTTCAAATAATGTTGTATATCTTTAATTTACATTCTGTAGAAACTATGAGAATAGAAAGGTTCAGAACTTTTGTGGAACATCACAGCACAGTTGAAAAATATATGGCAAATAGAAATCCAATATGGATGGTGTTAAGAGATAGATGGGAGGGTGAAGGGTGGGACCAATAACAACAAGATAACTCATGTAAAATATACTGTGTCCGTAAAATGTAGATAGGTTCAGAATATTTGCGAAAAAGCAAAGTAAAAAATATGGCAAATAGAAATCAAACTGGATGGATATCAGAATAGATGGGAGAGGTTGAGGGTAGAGGCAGGAATGGACTAAAAACAAACAAAATATAGCTATGGTAAAATAGATTGTGTCCGTAAAATGTATATATTATGTATAAGCTGGAAGTAGATGCCTAAGTGTTGTTATTCATTCGTTTACTCCAATTAGGGGAGGGGTGGTAGGGTTAGTGGAAAATAATAAATGAAAATATGTTTTTTTAAGATATATATATATATATATATATATATATATATATATATATATATATATGCATGTGTATTTATATGTATGTATGTATGTATGTATGCAATGTGTATATGTATGTATATTAATGTATAAGTCTGTATGTATGTATGTATGTATATATGTGTATGTATGTATGTACAGTATGTACAGCTTTCCTATTTTGTTGACTTACAGTAAGGGAAAAAAGTATTTGATCCCCTGCTGATTTTGTACGTTTGCTCACTGACAAAGAAATGATCAGTCTATAATTTTAATGGTAGGTTTATTTGAACAGTGAGAGACAGAATATCAACAAAACAATCCTGAAAAACGCATGTTTGTAGCTGAATTGGTAGAGCATGGCGCTTGTAACGCCAGGGTAGTGGGTTCGATCCCCGGGACCACCCATACGTAAAAATGTATGCGCACATGACTGTAAGTTGCTTTGGATAAAAGCGTCTGCTAAATGGCTTATTATTATTTTATTATTATATTATATTATAATGAGGGAAATAAGTATTTGACCCCCTCTCAATCAGAAAGATTTCTGGCTCCCAGGTGTCTTTTATACAGGTAACGAGCTGAGATTAGGAGCACACTCTTAAAGGGAGTGCTCCTAATCTCAGCTTGTTACCTGTATAAAATACACCTGTCCACAGAAGCAATCAATCAATCAGATTCCAAACTCTCCACCATGGCCAAGACCAAAGTGCTCTCCAAGGATGTCAGGGACAAGATTGTAGACCTACACAAGGCTGGGATGGGCTACAAGACCATCGCCAAGCAGCTTGGTGAAAAGGTGACAACAGTTGGTGCGATTATTTGCAAATGGAAGAAACACAAAAGAACTGTCAATCTCCCTCGGCCTGGGGCTCCATGCAAGATCTCACCTTGTGGTGTTGCAATGATCATGAGAACGGTGAGGAATCAGCCCAGAACTACACGGGAGGATCTTGTCAATGATCTCAAGGAAGCTAGGACCATAGTCACCAAGAAAACAATTGGTAACAGACTACGCCGTGAAGGACTGAAATCCTGCAGCGCACGCAAGGTCCCCCTGCTCAAGAAAGCACATATACAGGGCCCGTTTGAAGTTTGCCAATGAACATCTGAATGATTCATGAACATCTGACCACAACATCTGATGTTGTGGTCAGATGAGAACAAAATCGAGCTCTTTGGCATCAACTCAACTCGCCGTGTTTGGAGGATGCTGCCTTTGACCCCAAGAACACCATCCACACCGTCAAACATGGAGGTGGAAACATTATGATTTGGGGGTGTTTTTCTGCTAAGGGGACAGGACAACTTCACTGCATCAAAGGGACGATGGACAGGGCCATGTACCGTCAAATCTTGGGTGAGAACCTCCTTCCCTCAGCCAGGGCATTGAAAATGGGTCGGGGATGGGTATTCCAGCATGACAATGACCCAAAACACACAGCCAAGGCAACAAAGGAGTGGCTCAAGAAGAAGCACATTAAGGTCCTGGAGTGGCCTAGCCAGTCTCCAGACCTTAATCCCATAGAAAATCTGTGGAGGGAGCTGAAGGTTTGAGTTGCCAAACGTCAGGCTCGAAACCTTAATGACTTGGAGAAGATCTGCAAAGAGTAGTGGGACAAAATCCCTCCTGAGATGTGTGCAAACCTGGTGGCCAACTACAAGAAACGTCTGACCTCTGTGATTGCCAACAAGGGTTTTGCCACCAAGTCATGTTTTGCAGAGGGGTCAAATACTTATTTCCCTCATTAAAATGCAAATCAATTTATAAAATTTGGGTTTTTCTGGATTTTTTTTGTTGTTGTTCTGTCTCTCACAGTTCAAATAAACCTACCATTAAAATTATAGACTGATCATGTCTTTGTCAGTGGGCAAACATACAAAATCAGCAGGGGATCAAATAATGTTTTCCCTCACTGTACAACCTGGAATTAAAATTGATTTTTTTGGGGGTTTGTATAATTTGATTTACACAACATGCCTACCACTTTGAAGATGCAAAATATTTTTGATTGTGAAACGAACAAGAAATAAGACAGAAAAACAGAAAACTTGAGCGTGCATAACTATTCACCCCCCAAAGTCAATACTTTGTAGAGCCACCTTTTGCAGCAATTACAGCTGCAAGTCTGTTGGGCTATGTCTCTATTATCTTGGCACATCTAGCCACTGGGATTTTTACCCTTTCTTCAAGGCAAATCTGATCCAGCTCCTTCAAGTTGGATGGGTTCCGCTGGTGTACAGCAATCTTTAAGTCATACCACAGATTCTCAATTGGATTGAGGTCTGGGCTTGGACTAGGCCATTCCAAGACATTTAAATGTTTCCCCTTAAACCACTCAAGTGTTGCTTTAGCAGTATGCTTAGGTCATTGTCCTGCTGGAAGGTGAACCTCCGTCCCAGTCTCAAATCTCTGGAAGACTGAAACAGGTTTCCCTCAAGAATTTCCCTGTATTTAGCGCCATCCATTATTCCTTCAATTCTGACCAGTTTCCATGTCCTTGCCGATGGTGTTGTCGGGGTGATGAGAGGAGTTGGATTTGCGCCAGACATAGCCTTTTCCTTGATGACCAAAAAGTTCAAATATAGTCTAATCTGACCAGGGTTCCTTCTTCTATATGTTTGGGGAGTCTCCCACATGCCTTTTGGCGAACAACAAATGTGGTTGCTTATTTTTTTCTTTAAGCAATGGCTTTTTCTGGCCACTCTTCCGTAATGCCCAGCTCTGTGGAGTGTACGACTTAAAGTGGTCCTATGGACAGATACTCCAATCTCTGCTGTGGAGATTTTGAGTTCCTTCAGGGTTATCTTTGGTCTCTTTGTTGCCTCTCTGGTTAATGCCCTCCTTGCCTGATCCATGAGTTTTGGTGGGCGGCCCTCTCTTGACAGGTTTGTTGTGGTGCTATATTCTTTCCATTTTTGAATAACAGATTTAATGGTGATCTGTGGGATGATCAAAGTCTCTGATATTTTTTTATAACCCAACCCTGATCTGTACTTCTCCACAACTTTGTCCCTGACCTGTTTGGAGAGCTCCTTGGTCTTCATGGTGCCTCTTGCTTGGTGGTGCCCCTTGCTTAATGGTGTTGCAGACTCTGGAGCCTTTCAGAACATGTGTATATATACTGAGATCATGTGACAGATCATGTTACACTTAGATTGCACACAGGTGGACTGTATTTAACTAATTATGTGACTTTTGAAGGTAATTGATTGCACCAGAACTTATTCAGGGGCTTCATAGCAAAGGGGGTGAAAACATATGCACGCACCACTTATCCGTTATTTATTTTATTCAATTTTTTGAAACAAGTTATTTTGTGTACAGTCGTGGTCAAAAGTTTTGAGAATGACACAAGTACTGGTTTTACAAAGTTCGCTGCTTTAGTGTTATGAGATATTTTTGTCAGATGTTACTATGGTATACTGAAGTACAATTACAAGCATTCCATAAGTGTCAAAGGCTTTTATTGACAATTACATTAAGTTTATGCAAAGAGTCAATATTTGCAGTGTTGACACTTCTTTTTCAAGATGTCTGCAATCCACCCTGGTATGCTGTCAATTAACTTCTGGGCCACATCCTGACTGATGGCAGCCCATTTTTGCATAATCAATGCTTGGAGTTTGTCAGAATTTGTGGGGTTTTGTTTGTCCACCCATCTCTTGAGGATCGACCACAAGTTCTCAATGGGATTAAGGTCTGGGGAGTTTCCTGGCCATGGACCCAAATGTTCGATGTTTTGTTCCCCTAGCCACTTAGTTATCACTTTTGCCTTATGGCAAGGTGCTCCATCATGCTGGAAAAGGCATTGGTCGTCACCAAACTGTTCTTGGATGGTTGGGAGAAGTTGCTCTCGGAGTATGTGTTGGTACCATTCTTTATTCATGGCTGTGTTCTTACGCAAAAATGTGAGTGAGCCCACTCCCTTGGCTGAGAAGCAATGGTCTCAGGATGCTTTACTGTTGGCATGACACAGGACTGATGGTAGCGCTCACCTTGTCTTCTCCGGACAAGGTGTTTTCCGGATGCCCCAAACAATCGGAAAGGGGATTCATCAGAGAAAATGACTTTACCCCAGTCCTCAGCAGTCCAATCCCTGTACCTTTTGCAGAATATCAGTCTGTCCCTGATGTTTTTCCTGGAGAGAAGTGGCTTCTTTGCTGCCCTTCTTGACAACAGGCCATCCTCCAAAAGTCTTGCACTCACACCTGCCTGCTGCCATTCCTGAGCAAGCTCAGCACTGGTGGTGCCCCGATCCCGCAGCTGAATCAACTTTAGGATACGGTCCTGGCGCTTGCTGGACTTTCTTGGGCGCCCTGACGCCTTCTTCACAACAATTGAACCTCTCTCCTTGAAGTTCTTGATGATCTGATAAATGGTTAATGTAGGTGCAATCTTACTAGCAGCGATATCCTTGCCTGTGAAGCCCTTTTTGTGCAAAGCAATGATGACGGCACGTGTTTCCTTGCAGGTAACCATGGTTAACAGAGGAAGAACAATGATTTCAAGCACCACGCTCCTTTTAAAGCTTCCAGTCTGTTATTCTAACTCAATCAGCATGACAGAGTGATCTCCAGCCTTGTCCTCGTCAACACTCTCACCTGTGTTAATGAGAGAATCACTGACATGATGGCAGCTGGTCCTTTTGTGGCAGGGCTGAAATGCAGTGGAAATGTGTTTTGGGGATTAAGTTCATTTTCATGGCAAAGAGGGACTTTGCAATTAATTGCAATTAATCTGATCACTCTTCATGGCATTCTGGAGTATATGCAAATTGCCATCATCAAAACTGAGGCAGCAGACTTTGTGAAAATTAGTATTTGTGTAATTCTCAAAACTTTTGACCACGACTGTATGTCCAGTACATGAAATCCAAATAAAAATCAATTGAAATGACAGGTTGTAATGCAACAAAATAGGAAAAAACGCCATGGGTGATGAATACTTTTGCAAGGCACTGTATGTATGTTTGTATACATGTATGTATGTGTGTATATATACAGTGCCTTGGGAAAGTATTCAGACCCCTTGACTTTTTCCACATTTTGTTAGGTTACAGCCTTATTCTAAAATGGATTAAATTGTTTTTTTTTCCCCTCGTCAATCTACAAACAATACCCCATAATGACAAAGCAAAAACTGGTTTTTATCAAATAGAAAAAAATAGAAATATGTCATTTACATAAGTATTCATACCCTTTACTCAGTACTTTGAAGCACCTTTGGCAGCAATTACAGCCTCGAGTCTTCTTGGGTATGACACTACAAGCTTGGCACACCTGTATTTGTTGAGTTTCTCCCATTCTTCTCTGCAGATCCTCTCAAGCTCTGTCAGGTTGGATGGGGAGCGTCACTGCAAAGCTATTCTCAGGGCTCTCCAGAGATGTTTGATCGGGTTCAAGTCTGGGTTCTGGCTGGGCCACACAAGGACATTCAGAGAGTTGTCCCAAAGCCACTCCTGCATTGTTTTGACTGTGTGCTTAGGGTCGTTGTCCTGTTGGAAGGTGAACCTTCGCCCCAGTCTGATGTCCTGAGCACTCTGGAGCAGGTTTTCATCAAGGATCTCTCTGTACTTTGCTCCATTCATCTTTGCCTCGATCCTGACTGGTCTCCCTGCCGCTGAAAAAGATCCCCACAGCATGCTGCTGCACCACCATTCTTCACCGTAGGGACGGTGCCAGGTTCCTCCAGACGTGACACTTGGCATTCAGGCCAAAGGGTTCAATCTTGGTTTCATCAGATCAGAGAATCTTGTTTCTCATGGTCTGAGAATCTTTAGGTGCCTTTTGGCAAACTCCAGGCGGTCTGTCATGTTCCTTTTACTGAGGAGTGGCTTCCGTCTGGCCACTCTACCATAAAGGCCTGATTGGTGGGGTGCTGCAGAGATGATTCTCCCATCTCCACAGAGGTACTCTAGAGCTCTGTTAAAGTGACCATCGGGTTCTTGGCCAACTCCCTGACCAAGGCTCTTCTCTCCCGATTGCACAGTTTGGCCGGGCAGCCAACTCTAGGAAAAGTCTTGGTGGTTCCAAACTTTGTCCATTTAAGAATGATGAAGGCCACTGTGTTCTTGGGGACCTTCAATGCTGCAGACATTTTTTGGTACGCTTCCCCAGATCTGTGCCTCGACACAATCCTGTCTCGGAGTTCTACGGACAATTCCTTCGATCTTATGGCTTAGTTTTTGTTCAGACATGCACTGTAAACTGTGGGACAGATGTGTGACTTTCCAAATAATGTCCAATCAATTGAATTTACCACAGGTGTACTCCAATCAAGTTGTAGAAACATCTCAAGGATGATCAATGGAAACAGGATGCACCTGAGCTCAATTTCGAGTCAAAGCAAAGGGTCTGAATAATTAATTAAATAAGGTTTATGGATAAAAACCTGTTTTTGCTTTGTCATTATGGGGTATTGTGTGTAGATTGCTGAGGATTGTTATCCAATTTAGAATAAGGCTGTAATGTAACAAAATGTGGAAAAAGTCAAGGGATCTGAATACTTCCCGAAGGCACTGTATACAGTGGGGAGAACAAGTATTTGATACACTGCCGATTTTGCAGGTTTTCCTACTTACAAAGCATGTAGATGTCTGTAATTTTTTATCATAGGTACACTTCAACTGTGAGAGACGGAATCTCAAACAAAAATCCAGAAAATCACATTGTATGATTTTTAAGTAATTAATTTGCATTTTATTGCATGACATAAGTATTTGATACATCAGAAGAGCAGAACTTAATATTTGGTACAGAAACCTTTGTTTGCAATTACAGAGATCATACGTTTCCAGTAGGTCTTGACCAGGTTTGCACACACTGCAGCAGGGATTTTGGCCCTCTCCTCCATACAGACCTTCTCCAGATCCTTCAGGTTTCGGGGCTGTTGCTGGGCAATACGGACTTTCAGCTCCTTCCAAAGATTTTCTATTGGGTTCAGGTCTGGAGACTGGCTTGGCCACTCCAGGACCTTGAGATGCTTCTTACGGAGCCACTCCTTACTTGCCCTGGCTGTGTGTTTCGGGTCGTTGTCATGCTGGAAGACCCAGCCACGACCCATCTTCAATGCTCTTACTGAGGGAAGGAGGTTGTTGGCCAAGATCTCGCGATACATGGCCCCATCCATCTTCCCCTCAATACAGTGCAGTCGTCCTGTTCCCTTTGCAGAAACGCATCCCCAAAGAATGATGTTTCCACCTCCATGCTTCACAGTTGGGATGGTGTTCTTTGGGTTGAACTCATCCTTCTTCTTCCTCCAAACACGGCGAGTGGAGTTTAGACCAAAAAGCTCTATTTTTGTCTCATCAGACCACATGACCTTCTCCCATTCTTCCTCAGGATCATCCAGATGGTCATTGGCAAACTTCAGACGGGCCTGGACATGCGCTGGCTTGAGCAGGGGGACCTTGCGTGCGCTGCAGGATTTTAATCCATGACGGCGTAGTGTGTTACTAATGGTTTTCTTTGAGACTGTGGTCCCAGCTCTCTTCAGGTCATTGACCAGGTCCTGCCGTGTAGTTCTGGGCTGATCCCTCACCTTCCTCATGATCATTTATGCCCCATGAGGTGAGATCTTGCATGGAGCCCCAGACCGAGGGTGATTGACCATCATCTTGAACTTCTTCCATTTTCTAATAATTGCGCCAACAGTTGTTGCCTTCTCACCAAGCTGCTTGCCTATTGTCCTGTAGCCCATCCCAGCCTTGTGCAGGTCTACAATTTTATCCCTGATGTCCTTACACAGCTCTCTGGTCTTGGCCATTGTGGAGAGGTTGGAGTCTGTTTGATTGAGTGTGTGGATAGGTGTCTTTTATACAGGTAACAAGTTCAAACAGGTGCAGTTAATACAGGTAATGAGTGGAGAACAGGAGGGCTTCTTAAAGAAAAACTAACAGGTCTGTGAGAGCCGGAATTCTTACTGGTTGGTAGGTGATCAAATACTTATCTCATGCAATAAAATGCTAATTAATTACTTAAAAATCATACAATGTGAATTTCTGGATTTTTGTTTTAGATTCCGTCTCTCACAGTTGAAGTGTACCTATGATAAAAAATTACAGACCTCTACATGCTTTGTAAGTAGGAAAACCTGCAGAATCGGCAGTGTCTCAAATACTTGTTCTCCCCACCTTTATATATATTTACAAAAAATATATATGTGGGATTGGAAATGAAGCAGACAATTACATTGATGGAAGCTACAATCTATCTGCAATTTTAAAGTTGATCTACCCCCCAATTTCTTTTTTTTTTAAGAAAAAGATAAGTTGTATAACCAAAAGTAGCTACCCGCTAGATAGTACCAGCTATCTACTTAGTGAACATACTCACCAACGGATGTAATCCATTCCTGGCTATCTGGCAATATTGTTGAAATGCATTGGAAGTTTGCACCAACTTTATGGAAACCCATTTTCACTCATATTTGCCAAGCAAAATGTGACAGACGGTCTTATGTAGCAAAATTTGAAATTGTGATTTTTACATTGGATAAAAGTAGAGACTCAGAGCTAGAAAAATAGTATATCATACACTACAGTTGAGGAACAATGGTAAAGTAAATATTCTTTGAAAGTTGATAAACTTGTAACCTCACTTTTGAGAAAATGGCCCTACTACGAACACACCCATAGTATAAACCAGCCTTTAGTCTTGAAATCTTTGGTTGTTTAGTACATTACCTCACGTGAATCTTTAAAGAGATGGGTGGGGCTAAGGCTTAAGAGGGTGTGAATGTTTTGGTAAATCTACTGGAGAGCAATTATTTGTCTACAACCATTCAGCATCATTCACGCCCTCTTAAACCTTAGCCCCACCCATCTCTTTAAAGATTCACGTGAGTGCCAGAGTGCGCTCTTGGTGTTCGTAAACTCAAAGCATTGTCTGATTGTCCGTTCGTAAATTCAGAGCATTTCGCTCTCGGAGCATTTAGAGCACACACTGGACACTCTGGCCATGGAGTAGGGTTGATCCGAGCGTTCTGACCTAACAAAAGCAGTCAAGCACCCAAGCTAACTGGCTAACATTGGCTAGCTTGCTAGCTACTTCCAGACACAAATGAGAGAACAGCTCACTCTGACCATTTTACTCACCCTAGCAGAGCTGGTTAAGCAGTTTTTTTGTTATCCAGAGCGTTGGTGACTGTAACTGTGCTGCTGGCAACAATTTAATTACATTACTTTGCCAACGTTTACTGACACCGGCCATATTCAACGGGTGTTGAGCGTTAATATATTTGTCAGTTATTCTGCCCTCTGGCACACTCAGACAACTGCTCTGAAATCAGAGTAGATAGCCAGAGTGAATTTACCAGTTACGTCTATCGGCAGTTGTCACAGTGACATCATGAACATTCTATTGAAATGGTTACTTGCAGAGTGGAGTCTTTTGTTTATTCATGTAGCTAGCTTGGTAACAATGAACCATAATCCCAACTCATAACGTTATTACCCTGCTTGAATCTGCAGGTAACTAACCAACCAGGTTCAATGTTAGCTAGCTAACATTAGGCTATAACTAGCAATGCAAATGGCTCTGAGATACGAATATTATTGCTACACAGATCATACACGCAAGGTTAGCTAGTGAGCCAGCCAGCTAATGTTAGCTAGCTAGCAAACAGTATGCTTTAACTTGAAATGAAAATGACTTTCTGACAAAATTAGAAACGTGTAATATCTGAAAATGTAGCTAGCTAGACGCTTCTCCCTCTCTGTCACGGATGCCATGGTTGCCCTTAGTTTGAAGATGTAATCCGGAGACAGGTGTTTTATACAACTGCCTTCTGTGTGTTCTCTTTTTGACTCTCTCTGCATATTTGCAATTAAACGCCAGAATTTTTCACCTTAGCTATCAAACTCTAATTCTACCGGGCATTCCATTGATTACAAAACTCGGTCCTCCAGACAGTGGAGAGCAACACTTTTGCAGTTCTACAATGTAATATATATTTTTTAAAGCCACGTTAAAAAGGATTACCTACATATACTGACCAGCTCATGGCAGACCAATCCGAACTCATCTCTTGGCATGTCCAGCCCATCCATTATCTCAGCCAATCGTGGTTAGCGGGAAGGTTCCTGTCTTTTTCTGTCCTGAAACCAACTAGGCTCGTAATTTAACAATTGTACTTGTATTTACAGATGGCATACAAGTTTGTTATTAGGCACATGAAACTTCACATGTTCCAGAAGGCATTTCTACCCGAAAAAGCATTTTGATAAAAAATAAAAAGTTTACTTTCTAATGGCTCTCCTGTGAAGTAGTGACGCGCAACATACACCTAGTTTCCTGAAACGAGTCACAAACGTGCATGCGTTGCACCTTAGACTTGACAACATTGGGCGAGTTCGTTTTTGCATGGCCGAAGTCTGAGTTTGCACTTTTTAGACCACACACACACACACACACACACACACACACACACACACACACACACACACACACACACACACACACACACACACACACACACACACACACACACACACACACACACACACACACACACACACACACACACACAAATACATACACATACACACACACACACACACACACACACACACACACACACACACACACACACACACACACACACATTGTTCCATTACCTTTTCTTTACTTCAGGGAGGGATATACAGTTAACTGGAAGAGGTCCAGAAATGGAAACAACAATTTTCAATAAACAAATCAAATGATTACTGACAAACCTCTCCCATTTCAGGCCCTAAGTCAGAGGAGTCTTGTAACTGAATCAGCCCTCTAACTTAGTGCGTACTTAAGCCGTAACTGCACTACTGCTTCTCTCTGTGTATCTTTTATTCTCCCTATGCTACTATAGATAGGGCCAGACTGAGGTAAATGGAATAAAATTGTTCTTCTGGGGATTTAAGAACTGACTTTGATTGCAATTTACTAGACGGCAGCAAATCAATAGAGCAAATTAGAGCTCATGTAACAGCTCATGTATTTCTGTCAGCCATCATGGGTAAATGCTCCACCTGTGTTTGAACTGTCTTCTCATCCAAACATTCATGAGAATATGTTTTTTCCCTCAGACACACCAACATCATCCAGGTACTGGTTTTTCTCTTTAGGGCCAAGCAGCACATCGACACTATTAAGACTTTCTAGAGTACCATATATAACTGGATTTTTTATGCTAAGGTCAACTATATACAAAGAAACATGCGGCCAGAGCTGCTCTGTGTGTGTGTCTGTCATCTTATTTGTACAGGAATTTTGCCCGTCTGTCCTTCTGAGTGGCAAACCTCTCAATGACCCTTTGATTAAAGTCAGGAATGTCCCTGACAAGTTTCTTCTCCATGGAGAGCATGGCCAGAGCGTTCAGGGCGATCCTGTGTCATGCTGTTTCTCAGGAAGGTCTTGATCCTTTTCAGTGTAGAGAAGCACCTTTCTGACTCAGCAGTTGTCATGGGTGTGGTGATGAGGATCTTGAGGAGGCTGGCAGTCTCTGTGAAAGTGCTCTGAAGGTTGTTCTCCATGAAGAACTGGTACAGGGGCACTGCACCACTACAAGCCTTGAACTCACTGTTCTCACAGATGAGGGACAGTTCGGTTTTGAGCTTGGCCTTGTTCAACATGGGGTACGCTCCACGGTTGTTTCAAGCGCTGTATCGGGGAACTTCACACTGTGTTGTGGGAACAACTCTCCGTGCAATAGTGTTGCGCTGATGAGGTGCTGGGTGAAGGAGAACCTCTCTTTGGCATGACTCAGGATGGTATCACATACCTGTAAAAGATACATCATCAGCTTTAATTTGCAATTAAGCTATTTTGATGCAAGTGATCCTGACTGACACATGCCTATGTCCAACTCAAGTATATGATTACCAAGGTGCTGATTGTTCAGGGTTTTGGCTACATACTACCAGGCCTGAAAAAAGTTCTATGGGGAAACACTGACAATTACATCACAACTTACCCTCTATAGCCAACCTCTGTTGTTCTCCTGGTCCCAGCATCCTCCGCGCTTGATGGGCTGTTGCTGCTCGTCAGATGCGCTGTCCCCACACAAAGAGGGAATTGAGGCCCTGGGTCCAAAAAATAAAGTTTAATTTGATAACTTGCAATCAGACTTCTTAGCTCACTGTAATTCCCCCCTCAACACACAACCAGTGACTTATATATATATATATATATATATATATAGACAGACAGACAGACAGACAGACAGATAGTGTGTATATACACACAAACTATGTCTAGTAACTGCTTTTAACCTGTGATGTACATAATTAACTGATGTTATTACGTTTTAAAGCCTTTTTCTATTACATTTGTGAGAGGGATGCAACATAATTTTGTTCTGCTGTGCACTTAGCAATAAAGTTAATCTTCAATAACAACTAGGCCTCTTCTAGAAATTGACCTGGTGGACACCTGAATAATTATTACAAACTGTGTAGTACTTTCCTGCATTATTATCAACGTCTGATTGTGTCTTTTGGACAAACACTTGTTCTCGTGGTCGAGTAACAACAACTGCGCTCCTTGAGTGACGGGGTGGTACTTGGTGAGAGAGGGAGAGAGACGACCCAAATTGCGGAGTAAACTAGAAAACGGACGTTACACATGGCGGAGTGGCATTACCACATTTAACAAACCAAACATTGAAATACCGTTATAGAAGGTAAAGTAAAAACCCAAACTGGTCTGTGCATCAATACCGGTATATAGTAATATATAGGCAACATACCGTAAATCTGTATCAATTATGTATCAGTTTTACATGTGACCCATATCAAATTTGCGCATTCACACTGAAGGAGCACACAAATGCAATGCTCATTTGGCGTGATTGTCGTTGGTAACACAGGTGAAAAAAAATCCTGAATGGTATCCTAATGGCAGCCATTTTGGTTAGGAGAAATACAAACAACTCTACTGCCATACATTCCAATTAGACTGAAGGCATACAGTTGTGTCCAAATATATTGGCACCCTTGGGCTTTTCTTAAATAATTCCCTATTTCTTCTAAAATCAGTTGAAATTTGAGAGGAAAAAAATGGGTCTCCACACCTTTAATTATATTTCTGTAAACTTAAGTTTACAATTGTAATTTAGAAAATATAGACAAATGTCATGGACTAAATTATTGGCACCCTGGAGCTAGTACTTGGTTGCACAGCTTTTGGCCAAGATAGCTGCCAACATATGCTTATTGTAGACATCAATGAGCTTGCTGCACCTTTTCTGCTGGCAATTTGGCCCATTCTTCAGCAGCAAACTGCTGTAATTCTTCAATGTTTGAGGGTTGCACTCACCAACTTCTTTTTTCAGATCTTGCCAAAACTAATGTGGTCCGTGTAGCTCAGTTGGTAGAGCATGGCGCTTGCAACGCCAGGGTTGTGGGTTCGATTTCACCACGGGGGCCAGTATGAAAAAAATGTATGCACTCTTAACTGTAAGTCGCTCTGGATAAGAGCGTCTGCTAAATGACTAAAATGTAATGTAAATGTCTTCTCTTTCCTTTTAAAATACTAAAACAAATATAATTGTGACGGCTCTATGATAATCACTCACTTTGATGACCAGACACATTTAGGCTTTTAAACTGTTGTAAGTGAACTATTCATCTTTCTAACAGCATCTTTATCAGCCAATAGTAAATATAGTTATTTACCTGATTGTTAGCATGCTTTCTGTGAACCTCTGGACAAGTGCTTTAATGAAGACAGGGTCGATGTTCCTCTTCTGCAGCTGGCTGAAAAGCATGTCCACATTTGGCATGATCTTGTGGAACAGTGCCAGGAAAAAACAGAAAGCCTCGTCTTCGAGCATCCTCACAAAGCCCCCGCCTCTCTGACAGTCGGGGCATCAAAGTTCCCAGAGTCTCTGATGGTCTGGAAACACGTTAGGAGGTCATCCCTGTACTCGTACACAGTGTTTACAGCGCGACTGTGGAAGTTCCACCGTGTTGTAGAGGCTCTGGGGAGTCTCCTCGTGCCCACGCAAGGCCAACTCAAAAGCCCCACAGAACTTCACACAATCGATAATTTTGGATAGAATGTGCCTGTTTTTATCCACCTCCTCATTGTGTTTCCTCACCGCAATCCTGTGGCCGTCATCCAGCTGCGTAGCAATGTTCACCCTTCCTAATACAGCTAGCTTTACAGAGTTGTCCATGTGTGCCCTGGTGTTCTCATGTTTCTTTACCTTCTCTGACAGGTGCTTCATATCCCTCACTCCGGTACCTGTCCATGCTGAATCTGACCCCGTCGTTTTAAAAAAGCAAGCACGGAAAGCAAAATAAAGCATTAGCATCAGTGCACCCAGCTAGCCAAGCCTTCCTGGTGTACCAGCTACGGGAGAAGCCGCGCATATACTGCTTCCTTTCGCTAGCCTGCTGTCTGATTGAGAGGTCAGGTTGATCTGGGCCCAGCTCTTTCACCCGAACTTTCTCTGACAAAGTTCTCCTCTCAAACGGATCTTGGAGGAGAGATTTCACCGAGTTAGGGTTGGGTCTTGGAGGAGTAACGTTTGCGTTCGCCATTGTCGTCTAGTAAAAATGGCGCCACTGGAGCCCGGTCCTTATTTTATCAGGGGCGA